>NC_047100.1:44811475-45186387 GCF_902459505.1 Geotrypetes seraphini
CTACCCATTGTGGGTCGTCTCCATCTTTTTTTACCAACGATGGGAGCTTATTACTTTAGACCTCTGGGTTCTCTCAATCATCAAGGAAGGTTACTTTCTTCATTTTATACAAATTTCTCCCAATCTGCCTCCAAGAGAGTATCCTTCCAATCCATCGCAGACCGTCCTTCTTCTTCAGGAAGCTCAGTCTCTGCTTCATCTCCGTGACATTGAGAAGGTTTCTCTAGAACAGCAGAGCACGGGGTTTTACTCCCATTACTTCCTAGTTCCAAAGAAGACAGGCGATCTGCGACCTATTTTGGATCTCAGAGCACTCAACAAATTTCTTGTGAGAGAAAAATTTTTAATTCTGTCTCTGGCATCCCTATATCCCCTTCTAGATCAGAACGATCTCAAGGAGGCTTATACTCACATTCCCATTCATCCAGCCTCTCGCAAGTTCCTCAGATTTCAGGTGGGAAATCATCACTTTCAGTACAGAGTGCTACCCTTCTGCCTGGCATCATCTCCCAGAGTCTTCACCAAGTGCCTGGTGGTGGTAGCAGCAGCCCTGCGAAATCATGGTCTGCAGGTTTCTCTGTACCTGGGCAATTGGCTCATCAAAGATTCAACATCTCAGGGGGTTATTGTAGCGACCCAATGGACTACGTGGTTCCTCCAAAGTTTGGGCTTCAAAATCAACTTTTCAAAGTCCCAGCTACAGCCCTTTCAGACTTTACAGTTCATAGGAGCTGTATTGGACACAGTGCAACTCAGAGCCTTCCTTCCTCAACAATGTCAAGATTCTCTTATTCAGCTCTGCCACAGAGTATCTTCCCTATCTTCGATTTCAGCAAGACACATGATAGTTCTCCTAGGCCACATGGCTTCCACCGTTCATATGACTCCTTTTGTCAGACTTCACCTCAGAATTCCTCAGTGGACCCTGGCATCTCAGTGGGTGCAGGCTTTCGACCCACTCTCTCAACACATTACAGTGACTCCTTCATTGAAACAGTCTCTCCATTGGTGGATGTTGTCTTCCAATCTCTCCAGAGGTTTACTGTTTCAAACACCTTCTCATCAGAAAGGCCTCACCACAGAATCTTTGACCTATGCTTGGGGGGCTCATCTCAATGGTCTCTGTAGTCAAGGCCATTGGTCCAGCATAGATCGTCAGTGTCATATCAATCTGTTGAAACTTAGAGCGATCTTCAATGCTCTCAAAGCTTTTCAGCATCTTCTTCATGATCAAATAGTCCTCATTCGTACAGACAACCAGGTCTCCATGTACTACATCAACATCAGGGAGGCACAGGATCTCTCCCTCTTTGCCAGGAAGCTCAGAAGGTTTGGAATTGGGCAATCCTTCTCAACACCTTTCTGAAAGCGGTCTACATCATAGCGAAAAAAACTGTCTGGTGGACAAATTGAGTCGTCTGCTATAGCCTCACGAATGGACACTCAATTCCTTGCCTCTCCGTCACATTTTTTCTCAGTGGAGGACTCCGCAGATAAATCTCTTTGCGTCTCCCCACAAAAACAAACTGCCTCATTTCTGCTCCAGGATTTACTCTCCTCACCTCCTTGAGGCAGATGCTTTTCTTCTGGAATGGACAAATTAGTTTCTCTATGCATTCACTCCATTCCCTCTCATTCTCAAGACTCTGGTCAAACTCAAACGAGACCATGCCACCATGATTCTGATAGCTCCTCGGTGACCCAGACAACTGTGGTACTCCCTTCTACTTCAACTGAGCAGCAGGGTGCCACTACTTCTACCAGAGTTTCCCTCTCTGCTTACATAGAGTCAGGGGTCTCTACTTCATCCCAACCTGCAGTCTCTGCACCTGACAGCTTGGTACCTTTCAACATAACTGCCACTCTACAGTTTTCTCAATCTATTCAGGACATTTTAGAGGCTTCCAGAAAGCCTACCACTAGACAGTGTTGCAACCAGAAATGAACTAGCTCAGGGATCTCAAAGTCCCTCCTTGAGGGCCACAATCCAGTCGAGTTTTCAGGATTTCCCCAATGAATATGCATGAGATCTATTAGCATACAATGAAAGCAGTGCATGCACATAGATCTCATGCATATTCATTGCAGAAATACTGAAAACCCAAATGGATTGTGACCCTCAAGGAGGGACTTTGAGACCCCTGGACTAGTTTTTCTACTTGGTGCACGATTCATCACAAGGAGCCTCAGTCTACTTCCTTGTCTTCAATTTTGGATTACCTGTTGTATTTATCTCAATCAGGCCTCAAATCCATATCCATTCGAGTCCATCTCAGTGCAATTGTTGCTTTTCATCAGCCTATCGAAGGGAAACCCCTCTCTGCTCATCCTGTGATTTTCAGATTTATGAAAGGGCTTTTCAATGTCAAGCCATAGTAACATAGTAGATAACGGCAGATAAAGACCCAAATGGTCCATCCAGTCTGCCCAACCTGATTCAATTTAAATTTTTTAATTTTTTCTTCTTAGCTATTTCTGGGCAAGAATCCAAAGCTCTACCCGGTACTGTGCTTGGGTTCCTACTGCCGAAATCTCCATTAAAACCTACTCTAGCCCATCTACACCCTCCCAGCCATTGAAGCCCTCCCCAGCCCATCCTTCGCCAAATGGCCATTTACAGACACAGACCGTGCAAGTCTGCCCAGTACTGGCCTTAGTTCAATTTTTAATATTATTTTCTGATTCTAGATCCTCTGTGTTCATCCCACGCTTCTTTGAACTCAGTCACAGTTTTACTCTCCACCACCTTTCTCGGGAGCTCATTCCAGGCATCCACCACCCTCTCCGTAAAGTAGAATTTCCTAACATTGCCTTTGAATCTACCACCCCTCAACTTCAAATTATGTCCTCTGGTTTTATCATTTTCCTTTCTCTGAATCATATCTCCCCTCTCTCTCTCTCTCTCTCCTTTCCTCTAGGGTATACATATTCAGGGCTTCCAGTCTCTCCTCATACGTCTTCTGGCGCAAGCCTCCTATCATTTTTGTCGCCCTCCTCTGGACCTCTTCAAGTCTTCTTACATCCTTCGCCAGATACGGTCTCCAAAACTGAACACAATACTCCAAGTGGGGCCTTACCAATGACCTGTACAGGGGCATCAACACCTTCTTCCTTCTACTGGCTACGCCTCTCTTTATACAGCCCAGCATCCTTCTGGCAGCAGCCACTTCCTTGTCACACTGTTTTTTCGCCTTTAGATCTTTGGACACTATCACCCCAAGGTCCCTCTCCCCGTCCATGCATATCAGCTTCTCTCCTCCTAGCATATACGATTCCTTCCGATTATTAATCCCCAAATGCATTACTCTGCATTCCTTTGCATTGAATTGTAGTTAAACACTTTTTTATTATATAAGGATATAAGTAGGGTGGGATTGGGATATATGATATTTGTTTTAATTGGTTTATTACTAATGGATGGGATGGGTGGAGAGGGATTCTTTTTATGCTTTGAGGATTATAAGTAAGAATGTCAAGTGATTTGTAAAATTTTTTTTGTGATTGAATATTATACACTTCTTGTAAGATATGAAAACGAATAAAGATTAAAAAAAAAAAAAAAAAAAAGTATTGTAGTTGCCAGGCATTAGACGCATTAGACTATTCCTCTAACTTTTGCAGATCCTTTTTCATATTTTCCACTCCCTCTTTGGTGTCTACTCTGTTACAAATCTTGGTATCATCTGCAAAAAGGCACACTTTTCCTTCTAACCTTTCAGCAATGTCACTCACAAACATATTGAACAGGATTGGCCCCAGCACCGAACTCTGAGGGACTCCACTACTCACCTTTCCTTCCTCCGAGCGACTTCCATTAACCACCACCAGTCCGACAGCCAGTTTCTAACCCAGTTCACCACTTTGGGTCCTAACTTCAGCCCTTCAAGTTTGTTCAACAGTCTCCTACGAGGAACTGTATCAAAGGCTTTGCTGAAATCTAAGTAAATTATATCTAGCATATGTCCTCGATCCAGCTCTCTGGTCACCCAATCAAAAAATTCAATCAGGTTCATTTGGCACGATTTACTTTTTGTAAAGCCATGTTGCCTCGGATCTTGTAACCCATTAGATTCAAGGAAGTACACTATCCTTTTTTTCAGCAACACTTCCATTATTTTTCCAACAACTGAAGTGAGGCTCACCGGCCTGTAGTTTCCTGCTTCATCCCTGTGACCACATCTGTTCTCCTCCAGTCCCCAGGAATCACTCCCGTCTCCAGAGATTTGTTGAACAAGTCTTTAATAGGACTCGCCAGAACCTCTCTGAGCTCCCTTAGTATCCTGGGATGGATCCCGTCTGGTTCCATCGCTTTGTCCACCTTCAGTTTTTCAAGTTGCTCATAAACACTCTCCTCCGTGAACGGCACAGAATCTACTCCATTTTCTCGTGTAACTTTGCCAGACAATCTCGGTCCTTCTCCAGGATTTTCTTCTGTGAACACAGAACAGAAGTATTTGTTTAGCACATTTGCTTTTTCCTCATCACTCTCCACATATCGGTTCCCAGCATCTTTTAGTTTAGCAATTCCATTTTTCATCTTCCTCCTTTCACTAATATATCTGAAAAAATTTTTGTCTCCCTTTTTTACATTTTTAGCCATTTGATCTTCCGCTGTGCTTTCGCCAGACATATCCCTCTCTTGGCTTCTTTCAGTTTCACCCTGTAGTCCTTTCTGCACTCCTCTTCTTGGGTTTTTTTTATATTTCACGAATGCCAACTCTTTCACCTTTATTTTCTCTGCCACTAGTTTGGAAAACCATATCGACTTCCTTTTTCTCTTGTTTTTATTGATTTTCTTCACATAAAGGTCTGTAGCCATTTTTATCGTTCCTTTCACTGTCTTTCCACTTCTCTTATGTCCTCCCATCCTAACAGCTCTCAAACCGCGTCCAGTGGTTTGGGATCTCAATGTTATTCATACTCAATTGATGAACCAATGGCTTTGGCTCATCTCAAATATCTCACTTGGAAAGTGTTTTTTCTCATTGCTCTCATGTCTGCTCGCAGAGTCAGTGAGCTTTAAGCTTTAGTAGCGGACCCGCCTTTCACAGTATTCCATCATGTCAAGGTGGTCCTCCATACTCATCCTAAATTCTTACCTAAAGTGGTTTCAGAATTTCATCTTAATCAACCCATTGTACTTCCAGTGTTTTTTCCAAAGCCTCAATCTCATCCTGGATAAACAGCTCTGCACACTCTGGACTGTAAGCGTGCTTTGGCTTTCTACTTGCAAAGGACTAAGCCACACAGATCTACTCCTCAACTTTTTGTCTCCTTCGATCCAAACAAGTTGGGACCTTCAATTTCTAAGTGCACATCTCCAACTGGTTAGTGGCTTGCATTTCTTTCTGCTATGCTCAGGCTGGACTGCAGCTACAGAGTCGAGTCACAGCCCACAAAGTCAGAGCCATGGCAGCATCAGTGGCTTTCCTCAGACCTACTCCTATTGAGGAAATCTGCAAAGCTGCCACTTGGTCCTCGGTTCATACTTTCACCTCTCATTGTCTGGATTCTTTTTCCAGACAGGATGGCAATTTTGGCCAGGCAGTTTTACAAAATGTATTCTCCTAAATTGCCAGCATTCCCACCATCCCTTTCTGGTTAGCTTGGAGGTTACCCATATGTGAGAATATGCTGCCTGCTAGTCCTGGGAAAAAGCACTGTTACCATAACAGGTGTTATCCAGGGACAGCAGGCAGATATTCTCATGACCCATCCACCTCCCCTGGTTGGTTTCTTAGCTAGCTATATGAACTGAGGAGACGCGCCCTTCCTTTGGTGGAAATGCACTCGCACATGCTTTGGAGGCTGTCAGCATCAGGGATCTGTGGATGACGTCTTCCACATGTAAGAATATCTGCCTGCTATCCCAGGATAACACCTGTTACGGTAAGTAACTGTGCTTTTTCTGCCAATCTTCTCTTTGTTCCTATCCCCTGAAATTATTAGGAATAGCAGTAGTGTTTTACTGTCTCTTTAAAATAGAAGCTTTAGTTCACTGAAAATTGATTTGATTTGATTTTGATTTTATTTCTTATATACCGCTATACCGTGAGGTTCAAAGCGGTTTACAATGAAGATAGATTAAAGATACATTATATTCTAAAAAGTGACCAAAAGATTTCCTTAAAGAATGTTAGGAGCCTCTTAACACTCCTAATTAGTTATATTTATAAGTTATAAAAACAGTGTCAACCAGGATGATTTCTAATTTACATGTGTGTGTGTATATCATCATGTGATCAGGTCAAGCGATAACATCTGTCACATATCCACTCCCAGGCACCTCTGTTCTTCATTTCTCTGTTAAAACACACAGTCATACACAATAGGGCTAAATACACATATATTCATTCCTTTCTAAAATCTATGACCAAGGGCTATCCCATCCCTCTGGTCATTCCCCGAGTCCTCCATGGACTCCGTCTCCTCTATATCTTCTCAAGTCCTTCCTCCAATCCTCCATTAGCCTTCATCTTTGGCAGCTTCCAGTGCCATTTACCAGTCATCCCAGCTGGTCGCTCTGCCGGATGCTGCTTAGATCTTGGCCAATGCTCCAAGGGTCTCAGGTCTCCTGAGGAGTCTTTCAACAGCTCATGGTGCCATCACAGGTCTCTCTGCCAGTCGCCACCGCCAATCAGCCACCTGACCCACTCAGTGTTGTACTTTGACAGCTCTTCCAGCTGCCTGTGGAGCCACCGTCAATCCCTCATTCCCTGGCCTCTTGAGTCCCCATCATCTGGATCTTTCTTCCCCGGTCCCACTGCCAGTCATCAAGCCTGAGCCACTTCCTCGACTCCAGGCTCTCCCTGGCCCTCTGGCTACTTCTAGTTCTTTCCTGCCAGCATATGGATCCCCGTGGATCTACCACCAGGCTTCATAACAGGGCCAGATCTCTCTCTGTCAGTGTATAGGTCCCCATGCACATTCCCACCACTGGGCTTCTGTTCTCTGCAGCACCAGTCCCCACTGTTAGGACTGGTCAGCCTGGCCACTCTACTTCACCAGGCCCTCTGTCAGTGCCAGTCAGCATGGCCTTTGGGATTTAGCGGGAGTTAGGCCAGAGGCCAGCATTCCTCCTTCCTTCTGAGCTCTCTGTGCTGGGTGAGTGGACAGGTCCCAGCAACACTTGCAGCTCTTACTCGAATCAGCTCTCTTATCAGACTCAATGAGCTCCACTGCTCGGGCTCCTTCCATAGGCCAGTGAAAGGTACTCCATCCTCTCACAGTGTAATATTAATTTGCATATAGCACATCAGAAACTTTGTACCCATGTCACTGCTCTGTGTGTTTGTGAACTAGCTAAACCTACACCCAGAAGTGAAGCTCCCAAATGCAAGCAAAAATAACAGACAAAAGTAAGAAGTCTGGAACAGTTTCTTCTGGATTTTAGAGAACAGTTTTGGCAACTAAAAGTTCATACGTCTTGTCCAGGGTCATAGTCTAGCATAATATGAGTCTGATAATGATAAGTTGTTCTAATCATATTTCTGTGTTAGTGTTTAGGGAGGACAATATTCAAAAGGATTTATGTGGGTAAAACAAATTATTATTGATTATTGCAAACCTGTATATGAATTAGACTGAATCATTCTCCCAAGAAGTGATCTGTATGTTCCAGGTTGAAGTAAGTCCTTTAGAAAATGCCATTCAAGTTGTGGAGAACAAGAACCAGGAGCTGCGAACTCTGATCAGCCAGTACCAACATAAGCAACTTCATGGCAACATTAACCTGCTCAGCATGTGCCTGAATGGTGTAATTGATGCAGCTGTGAATGGGGGCATTGCACGCTATCAGGAGGTAAGCAGCGACAGATTGTTGACAAGGACATTAATTAAAAGAAAGAATTATATAGTTCTCTGAGGACAAACAGGCAGTATATTCTCACTTATGGGCAACATCCACAGAGCCCAGCACAGATGTGTACCAAAGTGTATTGTCACTTTAAAACTTTAGCTCTGTCCATACCGTGCCTGCTTGTATGACTTCCCACCTAACGTCTCAAAGGACCTTCAGTTCTTCGTTTTCTGAAGAGCAAAGAAGTTGTGCTTTTCAACATTCCTGTATGTGGTAAATATTTTCACTTTTGGTGCATTCCCGTACCTTTTTTTTGTTGTTGCTTCTTTACATTTAATATATTTTTCTCTTCAATTTTCGTGTTTTCCTTTTACAAGCCTTTGGGCAGCTTCCCACCCTCCTACTTGGCCAGGAACTTCGAATCATTTTCTACTCGACTGCCCCTACAGTTGAGCCCTTTGATTTAGTGTCAGCAGCCTTGTCATCGATGTCCCCAAGGCCCAGTGGATGCAAGTAGTGTACGCAAAGTAACAGGAACATTTCAGGTTCAGATCCTCACATCTGCTCTACTCACAATTGCTGTGTGTGTGTGTGGGGGGGGGGTGTCACGTGATGCACTCAGCCTGAGAGGACATGCTCTGCTCTCTCTCCTGCCCCTGTAGCTGTGCATCAGCAATTTGCTTGCTTCTATTTTCTTCCCAACTTATAAAATAAGGGAAATGCAGAGTTTTTGTCCGGTACCTGCCACGAGCAGTATGCCCACTCATACCACGAAGCTCAGGAAGAATTCAGGAAGCAACTCCAGCAACTTCAATGGCCACAATGTGTAGCCCCGCAATAAAGCTGCAAGCAGAGGCGATCACCGATTTTAAAAACCATTTGGCGGAACTTTTGGACGACTGCCTCATCCAGCTCCTGACTTCGGTGGATGGGATCAAGAATAACCTGGAGCAGCAGGCCACCAGAATCTAACAGGTGGAAGAGCAGGTGTCCACCCATGAGGATCAGGCAGTGGAGCTGACGGCGACTGTCCGAGCATTGGAAGACCTGTGTAGAAGGCTGGAATACCAGGCAGATGACATCGAGAACCGGAGTTGCTGCAATAATAATTCACCTGATCGGGCTCCTGGAGTCACTGGGAGTGAAGGGCTTGTGGGAGCTGGTTACCTTGTGGCTACCTAAAGAGCTGGACATGGTGCCAGCGGGCCTTCCTCTGTTGGTGGAACGAGTGCACAGGGTGGATCTGCACCGAGACCGGTGATCATGCGAGTGCTAAATTATGCTGAAAAGTATAAGATGTCAACCCTATACAAAGCTAAGGGAGCGCTTGAGCATGAGTCTCAGAGCAGCAGGGGGGCATGGCGCCCTACTGCACTCAGCTTTAACAGCGCAAGATCCCCTTTTCACTGCAGTTCCCAGCCAAGGTCAGGGTGTTTCATGACAATCAGGGGATGTTCTTTACCAGACCGGAGGAGCTCCGAGTATTCCTGGTGGAGGGTTTGCTTGGCTGATCGAATGGAGCTGATCCATCAGGCCTGGGAGTGTTTGCTTGGCACGTGTCTGGCTGGTGGCTGATTCTAGTCTCTATGGATAGCCTGACATTTCCACTTTATTGGTCCAGCTGGCAGCTTTCTTGCTCTGGGTGGCCGGGTACGCTGCCAACTTGGAGAACTGTTTGTGGAATTGCAGGGGGGCCTCTGGAATGGGGGCTGTGAATTTCTGTTCTAATTTGGGATTTTTCTTTTCTGTTTTCTATACCTTTAGTTGTATGGGAGGTTCTGCGACTGCCATTTTTATTTTTTGGGTAACTTGTGTTCCCTGAACATACTGATGGACATGTGACTGTGGGACTCTTTTCTTTATCTTTTTGTTGGTTTTTTTTTTTACCTTTACCTTTCTGGCAGCAGAGTTCCCTAATCCCCCCTATTGGGACCTCTAGTCGGCACTGTGTATTGGGGTGGGAGTGTTGGGGGATTATGGGTACATGAGGCTTCATGTACAGGAATGGATCTTATTGTGGGGGGATGGTGACTTGTGGAAAGCCATATTGCAATTGAGTGGGGGGGGCTGACTGTTCTTACGGCAGGTGTCATCAGACGAGAGCCAGGACCCACCGGAGGATGGACCTAGTGGAGAGGCCAGTGGAGAGGCCAGGAGGGCAGAGGAGGCCAAGGACCCCGAGGGAGGAGCGCCCAGATTCACCATGGACACGGACCTGAGGCAGAGGAGGCTCTTAAGGAAGGGAAAGACTGCAATTGTTGTGGGAGACTCGATCCTGAGGGAGGTGGACAGTCACGTAGCCGGAGGTCGAGAGGACCGGCTGGTGACATGTCTCCCTGGGGCCAGGACAAAGGACATTGCCGACAGAATCGAGAGGATCTTGGACGGAGCCGAAATGGAGGAGACAGCAGTAATTGTCCACGTCGGAACAAATGATGTGAGCCGGAGGAATTTCAGCATGCCTGCGCTAACAGACCAGTTCAGGGTCCTGGGAAGGAAGCTGAAACGGAGGTCACAGAGGATAGCATTCTCGGAGATCCTGCCGGTCCCGAGGGCAGATTCAAGGAGGCAGGCCGAGCTCCAGGAGGTGAATGCATGGCTGAGGAGGTGGTGCAAGGAGGAGGGCTTCCACTTTGTGAGGAACTGGTCGTCCTTCTGGGGAAAGAGCAAGCTCTACAGGCGGGATGGCCTGCACCTGAGCACGGCGGGAACAAGAATACTAGCAGCCAACGTAAAGAAGGAGATCGAGAGGGCTTTAAACTACAGAGAGGGGGAAAGCCGACAGCTGACCTGATGACGCTTCGGACAGCAGTATCAAGAAAAGATGCTGAATGGGCTGACTGCAGGGAGGAGGACGGGGGTCCGATGGAACTCGCGATCAG
The DNA here is from genome assembly GCF_902459505.1 of Geotrypetes seraphini. Lineage (NCBI taxonomy): Eukaryota > Metazoa > Chordata > Amphibia > Gymnophiona > Dermophiidae > Geotrypetes > Geotrypetes seraphini. Next base: position 44,822,156 of record NC_047100.1, read on the forward strand.
ACAGCGAGGGAAACACCAGGTAACAGCAACTTGCTGGGAGAAGTCTAAGGGGAAGGGGAAGGGGAAAACAGGGGATTCAGGAGGACAAGATGGCACCAGGGTGCAAACAGAAGGCAATAAGGTGGAGCCACAGGGCAAAGGGGAGACACAAGGCAAGGGGGAACAAACCAAGGCCCAGGGGACGATAGCACAGGAGGGGGCTGGTACTCCCCGGGGAAAAGCGGGGAGGTGGGGTGGAGGGGACATGGGGAGGAAGAGAGTTGCGAGGGTAAAGGCGGAGGGCACAGCAGAGGCACCGGGAGCGGGAAAACGGCCCGAGACCCAAGGGAAGGTGGCCCAGGTAAAGGCAGAGGTGGAGGACAAACACCGGGACCTACAGTGCTTATACGCAAATGCAAGAAGCCTCATGGCTAAGATGGGTGAACTGGAAGTCATGGCCAAGGGGGAGGACCTGGTGATAATAGGAATTACAGAAACCTGGTGGACAGAGGAAAATCAATGGGATGTGGCGCTGCCAGGGTACAAGCTCTACAGGAGGGACAGGACCCACAAGAAGGGGGGAGGCATAGCGCTGTATATAAAGGACTATATCTACTCGATTGGGATCGATACGGCAACAAAGGCAGAGGAGCTAGAATCGCTATGGGTCAAATTGCCGGGAAAGAAGAGTGCAGCCATAAAGCTGGGGCTGTATTATCGCCCGCCTGGTGCGTCAGAAACAATAGGACAAGACTTGGAAGCAGAACTGAGACAGGAATGCAGGACTGGAAGTGTAACAGTGATGGGGGACTTCAACTACCCGGGGATAGACTGGAGTACGGGACACTCAAACTCCACGAGGGAAGCAGGATTCGTAGAAGCTGTGAGGGACTGCTTCATGGAGCAACTAGTCAAGGAACCGACGCGAGGGGATGCTACTCTTGACCTCATCCTTAACGGATTAGGGGGGCCTGCAAGAGGGGTAGAAGTGGGAGGAACACTAGGCAACAGTGATCACAACGTGATCAGATTCACATTAGAAAGGGGGTCACCCATAGTGGGGAGGACCGCAACGACTGCGCTCAACTTCAGGAAAAGGAACTATGTTGCTATGAGGAAAATGGTGGGGAGGAAGCTCAGGAACGGCTTTAGGTTGGAGACTGTAGGGAGCGCCTGGACCCTTCTCAGGGACACACTGCAGGAAGCGCAAAAACTGTACATCCCCAGTTTCAGGAAAGGCCGCAAGAACAAGCGGTCAAAAGACCCGGTTTGGATGACACCTGAAGTAAAGAGGGTAATCAGTGACAAGAAAGTGTCCTTCCGGAAATGGAAAAGGGATCCAACGGAGGAAAATCACCAGGAGCACAGGAAATGCCAAAAGGAATGCCACCGAGAGATTAGAAAAGCAAAAGGGAAATACGAGGAGGGGCTGGCCAGGGAGGCAAAAAACTTCAAGGCATTCTTCAGTTACGTAAAGGGGAAGCAACCAGTGAGAGAGGAGGTGGGGCCATTGAACGATGGGGATAGGAAGGGAGTGATTAAGGAGAATAAAGAGGTAGCTGAGAGGTTGAACACGTTCTTCTCGTCGGTCTTCACGAGCGAGGACACGTCCAATATACCGGACTCAGAGGAGCTCATGAGTGGGGAGCAGGCCAAAAGATTGGGGCATATAGAGGTAAGTCGGGAGGATGTCCTCAAGCAGATTGACAGACTGAAAAGCGGCAAATCACCGGGACCGGACGGGATCCACCCAAGGGTTCTAAAGGAACTAAGTCAGGAAATAGCGGGCGCAATCCAGCATGTTTGCAACCTATCCTTGAAAACTGGAGAGGTACCAGAGGACTGGAAACTGGCGAATGTCACACCTATCTTTAAGAAGGGACCGAGAGGTGACCCCGGGAACTACAGGCCGGTGAGCCTGACTTCAGTTATAGGGAAGATGGTGGAAGCAATGATCAAGGACAACATTTGCGAGCACATCGAGAAAAATGGCCTACTGCGGACAAGCCAGCACGGATTCTGTAAGGGAAGGTCGTGCCTGACAAACCTTCTGTACTTCTTTGAGGGAATAAGCAGTCAGGTGGACAAAGGGGAACCCATAGACATCATTTACCTCGATTTTCAAAAGGCCTTTGACAAGGTGCCACATGAAAGGCTGCTTAGGAAGCTGTGGAACCACGGGGTGGGCGGGGATGTACACAGATGGATCAAGTACTGGCTGTCAGGTAGACTACAGAGGGTCGGAGTAAAGGGCCAATATTCTGACTGGCGGGGAGTCACGAGCGGTGTGCCGCAGGGATCGGTGCTGGGGCCGCTACTCTTCAACATATTTATCAATGACCTGGAAACGGAGGCAAAGTGTGAGGTTATAAAATTTGCAGACGATACCAAGCTCTGCGCCAGAGTTAGGACCAGGGAGGAGTGTGAGGGACTGCAAAGGGACCTCGATAAGCTGGAGGACTGGGCAAACAAATGGCAAATGCGCTTTAACGTAGATAAATGCAAGGTCATGCACATAGGGAAAAAGAACCCGTTGTTCGAGTATAAAATGGGGGGGAGATTGCTGGAAGACACCGGACTTGAGAGAGACTTGGGTGTGCTAGTGGATCCATCCATGAAACCATCCGCACAGTGTGCAGCAGCCTCGAAGAAAGCCAACAGGATGCTGGGCATCATCAAGAGGGGCATATCAACCAGGACGCGGGAAGTCATCATGCCGCTGTATCGAGCGATGGTGCGCCCACATCTGGAATACTGCGTTCAATATTGGTCGCCGCACCTCAAGAAGGACATGGCAGTTCTTGAGAGAGTCCAAAGGAGGGCAAAGAAACTGGTAAGAGGGCTGGAAAACTGCCCATATGCTGAGAGGCTGGTTAAACTGGGGCTCTTCTCTCTCGAAAAGAGGAGGCTCAGGGGGGTATGATAGAGACCTTCAAAATACTTAGGGGCATAGAGAGGGTGGACAGGGACAGGTTCTTCAGACTAAAAGGGACGACAGGTACGAGGGGGCACTCAGAGAAACTGAAGGGAGATAGGTTCAAATCAAATGCAAGGAAGTTTTTCTTCACCCAAAGGGTCGTGGACAAATGGAATGCGCTCCCGGAGGAAGTGATCCGGCAGAGTACAGTACAGGGATTCAAACAGGGATTGGACAGATTCCTGAGGGAAAAGGGGATCGTGGGGTACTGAGGGAGGTGCTGGGGTGTTGCATAAGTATAGACAGCTCACCAGGTCATGCAGGTGCAAGGCCGGAGGGTTAGGACATTGATGGGAAGATAGGACTTCGATGAGAAACCTAGGGGGCAAGGGGGCCCCTTCTGGTGATTAAGGCAGGTCATGACCTGTTGGGCCGCCGCGGGGGCGGACTGCTGGGCGGGATGGACCTCTGGTCTGACCCGGCAGAGGCACTGCTTATGATCTTATGTTCAGGGATCTTCTTGGGCAGGTTGTGAGTGTTCTTGGGGTTTTCTCTTGGGATGTTTCTTTGTAAGAGCCTGCCTCCTGCTGAGTTGTTGGGGGGGGGGTTTCTATAGCAATTACTATTGGAGGAGTGGGACAATTGTTCTAATTCTGGGAGGGGAGCGGGGAGGTTTGAGTGTACGTGATACAGAGTAGTGATGGGTCAGTTGAGGGCCAATGGGGGAGAAGGGGGGCAAAGGGGGCAGGGAAGTATGAATGAGGTGTGGATGTGTGTGATTGGTGGCTTGAGTGTATTGGGGTTTCTGGTATGGGGGGCTAGAGGGGAGCCTGCGCTTAAGTATAAGGCTTGGTTTAAGCTGTCTGGGGATGGACCTAGCTGGGGGGGGGGGGGTCTATCCGCCTGTTGACACTTTATTATTCTTGCCTCGGGCGATCTGGTGGCTTTTCTTGCTTAGTTGTTATGGTTAATCTGAAGCTAGCTACCTTTAATGTATATGGTATTCATTCACCAGTAAAACATAAGAAAATTTTAATGTGGTTTAAACAACATCATATTGATATAGCATACCTTCAAGAGACTCACCTCTCCGCACTTGAACATGAGAAATTGCATAGAGACTGGATGGGGGAGGTTAGCTACTCCGCCTACAATAGTAGACAAAGGTGGGTAGCCATATTAGTACACTAGCAGTTGCCCCTGACCATTCACAAGGTTATTCAGGATAAAGATGGTCGCTATGTCCTCTTACTTGGGGAATTGTAGGGGTCCAATCTACTATTCTGAATTCTTTATGCACCCAACATATATAGTCATAAGTTTTGTTCAGGACTTATGGGTATAATTACTCAGTATCCCACTTATCAGCTGGTCCTGGAAGGAGATTTTAACATCACAGCCGACCCTAGTCTGGATTGCATGCCAGTTAAACCAGTGCCCCGCAACCATGATCTGTCAAAATTTGAGAGTAGTGGATGCTTGACGAGTCCCTCATCAGTTTGATAAAGAATTCACTTTTACTCTAACCCACATAAATTGTACACCAGGCTGGATTATATTCTGGTTTCCCAGTCCCTTTTTCGTGAGTGGAATTGGTAACCATAGAGGATACTTCCCTTTCTGATCATTCTGTGGCGGTATTAATGATGGGGGTTATGACTCCAGCCGGGGAGCGTTTGTGCAGGTTCCCACCAGCTTTGTATTATGATAAGGACTAACATACTTTCCTACGAGCCCAATGGGTGGACTATGTATCGCACAATGCTACCTTGGACGTGGACCCTGAGTTTTATTGGAAAGCTCTTCCAAGGCGGTCTTGCGGGGGCATATTCTACAATACGTGGCCACCAAGTGCAAGAAACGCCCTGTTTCTACCAGGAGGATCGACGAGCGATTTGTGTATTTTGGGCAGATTGTATATAGTTGGTATCACAGGATGGTCATTAATTAAGAACTGTTTTTCTTTAAGAGTAATATAACCAGCATTATGTGCAGTTTCTACTAGTTCCTTGATGTCTTCCATTAGATTAGACGTAGGATTGCTATCTAACGGCATATAAAATGTCACATCATTGATCTGTTTATAAATTTCTTGGACATACTTTTCTCTGTCCATGATAACTATGCCACCCCCCTTTATCTGCTGGTTTAATGACAATCTCGGTGTTTTTCTTTAATTCATCAATTGCTTGAATCTCTAAAGCATTCATATTCTGTTTATACTTTACGTATTTATGTTTTTTCTCCATTGATTCAATATCTTTAAGAACACATTTATGAAACGTGTTAATTATGGGGTCTAGGGTTCCTGGTGGAATCCATTTTGATTTCTTTTTGAGGATAGAGACATCCTGGAATGAGGTGTTAGACAACTCTTTATTAAAAAAGTGGTGTATTTGCAACTTGCGCTTAAATTTATAGAGATCTATCCTAGTTTGGAATGAATCATAACGGGTTGTGGGGACAAAAGAAAGGCCTTTTTGTAATACATTTATATGTGTTGCTGATAGTGAACTAGAGGAGAGATTAATGATTGGAATATCATCTACCAATTGGAATAGTGTTGTCCCCTACCCCTGTAGGGACCTCTGTAGCCACCCCTGTATGTTGTCCTTTGGTAGTCTGTGTACGATTGATGTCCTCTGTATCGTCCCCTGTTGCTGTACATGTCTCTCTGAATTATATGTGCTTGTTTGCCTGGATTTGTAGAATTCCAGAGTATCTCTAAAAAATGATTATGATTGTTGCGTGATGGTCTATCTTGGTCTGGAAATGATAGGTGTGTCAGTAATGATCGGGCTTGTCACTGTAGAAGTGTATTCTTCGTCCGAACAACTGCGTATGCGTTTTCGTCTTCGTCCTCTATCTCCCTTAGAGATCTTATTAGAGATATTAGTTTTGTGATCTCGAATAACTCTGTTAGAGTTATTCTGTATTTTATTTCTGGAAGTGGACCTGTATGAAAGTCTCTTCCTCTGGTAAACACGTGATTTGCACCAGGGATAAATACTACCATTTTGGTAATCCACTACGTCACGTTTCAATTTGTCCATCTGTCAAATGTCTCATGTATAGGAGATGACCTTTTCGGGGATCGCATAGAGGAGGCTACTGAAAAGATTAAAAAAACATATTTTTCTTTCCAGCTTATGATTTATCTTTAATCTTATCTATTGTTTTGCCTTTTGTCTTTGTTTTGTTCTATTTCTATCATTTAAATTTCTCCAGAATTCTACTGTTCAACGGCTCCCCCTTCTGCTTCTATTCCTTTCTCTCCTCTCTTCTACCTTCCAAAGTATTTAGATCAATGCTGTCTTGTTAAAATGTTTATTTTATTTTTATTTTTCCTCTAACTCTACTTTTCACTTCTCTATTACCCTCCAGGTACTTTAGTTAGATTGTGAGCCTTCGGGACAGTAAGGGAATTTTTCAAGTACCTTTCTTATTTCTAATCTTAATGTATATTTTCTGTAAACCGCTTAGAACCTAACGGATGTAGCGGTATATAAGAAATAAATTACATTACATTACATTACTGATTGCATGACAGCATTGTCCAAAGTACACAACAGTCAAATATATTGCACCTTATAGATAACAGTCCTATTATCCATCCAAGTGTCATTTTTCTCAGCCTGCCTCCTCACTTTGGTACATGTCTGTGCCAGGCTCCAAGGATAATGTCGCCCATGTCTGAGAATATCTGCCTGCTGTCCTCAGAGAACATCTGCTACAGGTGAGTAACCATACTTTACAGTAGAGAGTAGTAAGGAGGAGTGGTGAGGTGAACAGTCCCACGTGCCATCTTAGTGGGGGTGCCAGCACCTCTTCTCTCTGCCTGTACCTCTTTGGCTCTTCACTGGCACAAGCAGCATCTCCAACCTGTTTCTCACATTGGCCTCAGCTATCCCTCTGATGTCAGAGGGAGAACTGAGGCTGGCATGGCAGCAAGTTGGAGATATAATTTACACCGGTGAAGAGTTAATTATGGGGGGAAGGAAAGATGTGTACATCAGGGGGTGGGGGCACCACCACCCCAGGCACCTCCTATCCTCGCTATGCCACTGTACAGATATTCTGAATCTTAGACTTGAGAGGTGTGGGTGACACCTTCTACACAAGCCCGTGAGTGACCTAGTGGTTCAAGACCCATGTGCCTTTCTACTAGAAAGAAGATTATCGAAATAAGAACCTAATCTTCCCTTATTGTTAATAGTGATTTCAAAAATTATTACTTGAAAACAAATGCAGGAGGATACTTTATGGGACTCCGTAATGTTACTCCTCCCGGGAATTCACACAATAGAGCACACGTCATTGTCCTCCCCAAACCTGGGCGCCCACTTGATGCATTGGGGTCTTATCGTCCCATCTCTCTCCTTAACCAGAATATTAAACTTTTGGCCAGTATCTTGGCGTCGCGCCTCAATAACTTCTTACCTCTGCTCATCCATGAAGACCAGGTGGGTTTTGTGCCTGGCAGGCACGCATCTATGAACCTCCTGCGGGTCTTAGCGGTGCTACAACATCCTCAAACAGCCTCCGACAAAGCGCTTATCACTAGCCTAGATGTAGAAAAAGCGTTTGATATGGTATCTTGGCCCCACCTTTTTCGGACGCTTGGCCGATTCGGGATCCAGGGGGACTTCATCGCTTGGGTGTCGGCTCTGTATCATTTCCCCACATCCCAACTCTTAGTGAACGGCGCACTCTCTGGTCCGTTCCCACTGGGAAGGGGCACGCGTCAGGGCTGCCCGCTGTCACCCCTCCTCTTCCTTCTCTCGCTCGAACCCCTGGCGGCTCGTATCCGACAGGATGCAGAGTTGGAAGGTTTAAAAATAGGCTCTAGTGAATTTCGTATTAGCATGTTCGCGGATGACATGCTTTTATACGTTAATAACGCGGACCGGACCATGCCTGCCCTGATGTCCCTCATACGAACATACGGTGTTTTTTCGGGTTTAAAAATTAATTTTGATAAAACGGAAGCCCTTCTGTTGGGAGGCCAGCAGATGGAACCGTGGTGTAGCAATCTTGGGGTGGGAATAGCCCCGGGAAAGCTGAAATATTTAGGTATCAAGCCCTTCTGTTGGGAGGCCAGCAGACGGAACCGTGGTGTAGCAATCTTGGGGTGGGAATAGCCCCGGGAAAGCTGAAATATTTAGGTATCATGCTTTACAGAGACCCGCACAAGATGTACGAGGCCAACATATCATTGGAAAGATCAAAACGCTGTGTACCAAATGGCAGTCGCTGCCTCTCTCGCTTTTGGGGCGCGTGGCCCTGGTCAAAATGGTGATGTTCCCAAAGTTGCTCTATCCGCTTCAAACCATACCCGTTTGGATTACTTGCGCGGATGAGAGGGCTTACCAGTCTATCATTGGCTCCTTTGTGTGGAGGGGGAGAGTGGCACGCATCAGCTCCCTTAAACTAACCCAGAGCCGAGCTCGAGGAGGCCTGGGCTTGCCCTCCCTACGAATTTATAATGTCGCCGCGCTCCTTCACTGGATTCACGAACACCTGGTTTCCTCGCGCCGCTACTCCCCTGAATTTTTACTAGAGGACTGTTGCGCACCCTGGTCTTTTTCCTCTTTTCTTCACGGAGTGGAGGGCAGGGGAGCACGTTCCTGCTCCACAGGGTTCCCTTTCCTCCTTCCTTTTAGACGAGCGTGGCGTCATATTCAGAATAGGTCGCCTACTGTATCCCCATTTCTCTCCCTGCTGAGAAATCCCAACTTCGCCTCTGGAGTGGGGGGGCTGGCAGGTCTGAGAGGTCGCACCGTTCGTGACACGACCATAAGAGATGTCCTAGCTTTGGGTGGGGGGGAATTCCCTTCCCTTGCACAAATGCGGCTAGCATGGCGTTTACCACCAGCGCACATGTACACATATTTGCAAATTCATCATTACTTTCACTCTTGGGTACGCTCACATGGGGATAACTGGAGCTGTGGCCCTTTAGATCTAGTTTTCCTCGATACCCCTACGGAGTCTAATAAGATTTCTACATGGTATGGGGCGAGCAGAGACCATTTTGGAGGGGGGAGCCTTCGGGTATTGGGGGGGGAGTGGTCCACAGAGCTGGGCATACAGGTAACTATAGATGACCTCCAATCTTTATTTCACACCCTATACTTGCATGTAAAGGCCTCGGGACCGCAAGAAACACAATACAAAATATTACATCGGTCCTATATCACGAGAGCTAAAGGCTTTCGTATGGGATTGTGGAACACCGACACTTGCACCAAATGCACAGCCCATAGGGGTGACTATGTTCATTCATTTTTCACTTGCCCCAAACTGCACTTCTGGAATCAGGTACATCTCCACTTAGCGTCTGTGTTGCACTGCACTGTGCCCTGGAACCCTCCCGCCCTATTACTGGGAGATACTACAGACCTCACTAACCGGGGTTTGGATGCCTCAGTTCAGAAATTCATCCTCCACGCGCTGCTCGTGGGTAAACAGCTCGTCTTGAAATATTGGGCTTCTGAGGAGGTACCGACCTTTAGCATGTGGTCCACGCGAATGCAATTACAAGCGCGATTTGAATTGGACACTTACGCACCCCGCCATCAGCCCCACTGGAAACTCTATTGTTCCCTGTGGAGGTTATCTCTGGAACAACAGGTTTAGCCACTCCGCAGTATGTGAATGTGAACGGGCTCCTAGCATGTGAATGATGACCCCATGCTATTGTAAATATTGTTAACAGTGTATATCTTGATCATGTACACAATATCTCTGTATTGTCCTGCTTAATTCTATGTACTCTCCTTTCTGCTATGGTACTATAGGTCCTGTGATTGAGTATAGGTATATGTTATCCATGCAAGGTTGAAGTGTACCAAGTTTTTTCCTGCTCAGGTGACTCACTCAGAATCAACAACATCCCGTAACATGAGTGTGAGATGGAAGACTGTTTGAAGTGCGATTGGTAGTACGAATGATGAGTCTAGGGTATGCCTGTTGTGCGACTGAGGAGGATCGTTTGGGGATCCTGTTTGGTGCTATAAGTAATGTTGATTACGTACATTTGTAAGTTTAGACGTAGGTTGCTGGATGGTTCACTACTGTTCATTGTCTGATGTTTATTGGGTTGAAGGGCTTCAATCTTCACTAATACTGATTGATCGTGCACCTGTATCTGTTATTTGCTCAATGTATTCATTTAAGTTGGGCCCGTTGGTGGGTGCACGGAGTTAGATACTTACGGGATATGTCACCTGGCACTTTCAATACCGTACTTTATTCTTTCTTTAGCAACTGTTTTGCCTTCTTCTATACTGAGATGGATATTGATACTGATACTGCTATTGTTATTAATATTGCAGGTGTTCTGGTATTGTTTTTACACTGTTCTTACATGTGAATGTTCATGCGACCTTTTTGTCTTAATAAAAATGATATTATATTACAAATGCAGGAGGAGTAACTTGATTTGGATTTAATTATTCATCTTTCTAAGTCTTTAAGGCATGTTAGTAAATGTTTTTAAAACTTTTTAACATGTAGGCAACTAGTCTTTTGCTAATGTTTGACTTTTTCTTCCTGTACACTGCCTTAACGCCTTCAAAAAGTCAGCCCTCTGGTCAAAGACTAGCGCCCTAACTGAGACTATCCCTGTGTACCTGCGTACATTCTGGTTCAGCAGGAACTTGTCTAACTTTGTCTTGAATCCCCTGGAGGGTGTTTTCCCCTATGACAGACTCTGAAAAAGCGTTCCAGTTTTCTACCATTCTCTGTGTGAAGAAGAACTTCCTTATGTTCGTAAGGAATCTATCCCCTTTCAATTTTAGAGAGTGTCCTCTCATTCTCTCTGCCTTGGAGAGGGTGAACAACCTGCCCTTATCTACTAAGTCTCTTCCCTTCAGTACCTTAAATGTTTCAATCATGTCCCCTCTCAATCTCCTCTGCTCGACGGAGAAGAGGCCCAGTTTCTGTAATCTTTCGCTGTACTGTCAACTCCTTCAGCCCCTTAACCATCTTTGTCGCTCTTCTCTGGACCCTTTCGAGTAGTACCGTGTCCTTCATGTACGGCGACCAGTGCTGGACGTAGTACTCCAGGTGAGAGCGCACCATGGCCCGGTACAGCGGTATGATAACCCTCTTCGATCTGTTCCCTTCTTTATTATTCCTCGCATTCTGTTCGCCTTTTTTGCTGCCGCCGCACATTGCACAGACGGCTTTATCGACTTGTCAACCAGAATTGGTACGGTATGCATGTTTCTTGCCTTGTTAACATTTATTGTACTTTCTATACTAAACTCAATAAAAAAAATTTTGAACTAAAGAACTACCAAGTCTCTTTCCTGGGAGGTCTCTCCAAGTACCACCCTGGAGTACCTTAGACCATATTCAACAAGTTTTTATTAACTACTATCATCAACTATATCAACCTGAATATATAGTGGAAGAAGCGGACATCCGTGCCTACCTGAATCCTATATAGCTACCTGGTCTTACTCCAGGTGAATCCCATTACAGTGGAAAAATTAACATGGGCTATTAAAGATATGCCGGTGGGAAAATTGCCAGGATTAGATGGTTTTACTGCTAAATTTTATAAGACATTTCAAACAATTTTGATCCCCCCCCCCCCCATTGTTGCATTTTTTTTTTTAACACCTTGGTAAACAGACAGGAACTGCCTTACTCATGGCGTTTAGCTGGAATAACTTTGATATTAAAACCAGATAAAGATCCAGTATCCTTTTCCTCTTATAGACCTATTTCACTGCTAGATGTGTATTATAAACTGTTTACAAAGATCCTAGCTAAACGTTTACAAATCTATATGCCACATCTGATAGTTGATGATCAATCTGGATTTGTACGAGGTCGCCAGACTTTGATAATATTTGACGAGTCTGCCATATATTGTGTCAAGTTGTTGGTGGAAATGATTCAACTTTCATTTTGGGTATTGATGCTGAGAAGGCATTTGATAGGATTTATTGGCCTTATCTATTTCAAGTATTAGAAAAGATAGTAATATCTGGTACTTTTCTACATTGGCTTCGATTAATATCAATGGAGGATATACTGAAATATTTACTCTGGGGAGGGGTTGTGCTTTGTCAACTGTGATTTTTGCACTAGTAATGGAGCCTTTAGCACAATTGGTGCGACAGACTTCAAACATCTCAGGTATAAGTTGTGGTGAACTGGAGACAAAAATACTGCTATTTGCAGATGACATTCTCTTTACGATACGTGATCCCTCCATCTCACTGAAAGCTATAGTAGAAGCTCTTACGGCTTTTGGACAGATGGCAGGATTTCGGATAAATATTTCTAAGTCAGAAATCTTGGATCTTACCTTGTCAGATATAGATCGCGGATGGTTTTCAAGTAATTATTCTTTCAAATGGGCGCAACAATCATTACGATATTTAGGGATTAATTTAACAAAGCATGTAGAATGGCTATATGCTGCTAACTACCCTCCCCTTCTGAAAGATCTGGCAGGATATAGAGAGATGGAAACATCTAAATATTTCCTGGCTTGGTAGAGTACAAACAGTAAAGTTGGTGGTACTTCCGAGGCTGCTGTACCTTTTTTCAGCACTACCTAAAAAATTATTTCAATAATTAGAACGGAAGATATTCGCTTTTATTTGGCAACAAGACTCCAAAAGTATCTCGAGCGATTATGTACCAACCTAGGGAATTGGAAGGAATGGCAGTACCACAATTTTGATATTATTATCAAGCAGCCCAATTATGATATTTAGTTAATTGGAAATGGGACAAGGGAAAATCATGGGTGCGTATGGAACAGGAGATATTGGGCGCACCTCTATTATGGCTGATACCCTGGCTCCAACTCCCAAAACTCTCTGTAATAGTTAAGAAGTCAAACCCTGTATTACAACATACTCTTGAGATGTGGATTCAGGTATGCAGGTGATGTTATGGGGACAAAAACTATTTTATGGAGGCAGCTATTATACATATACCTAATTTTGTTCCAGGAGAAGTTGATTTGGCCTTTTATAATTGGGGAAGAAAGGTCTTAAAACATTAGGCCAACTCAACTGCTGGAAGATGGGAAAATTGTCCCCTTTGAAGTATTGAGAGAAGAATATGGCCTCACATCAAGTGACTTATTCTATTATAGACAAATTGAAAGCTTTATCAGAAAAGTAAATTCTTAGATAAATAATTATCCCAGGACAAGCAGGCAGGTATTCTCACTAGAGGGTGATGTCATCCGACAGAGCCCCGATACGGACATCTTGAAAGCATGTCTTGCTTGAAGAAACTTAGAAGTTTCGAGATGCCCGCACCGCGCATGCGCCAGTGCCTTCCCGCCCGATGTACCGGGCGTGTCTCCTCAGTTCTTTTCTTTCCGCGGAGCTGAGAAGTTATCTTCAATCTGCGCTGACTGAATTTCAGTTTTTCTTTGCCTTCTTTACCCGCGTTTTGGTTTATTTCTTTGAATTCACTTTACTTTACTTTATTTAAAAAAAAAAAAAAAAAAAAGAAGTTCAAAATTATTTCTTCCGGCGGTTCGGCCGGCCCGGCCTCGTGGCTGCGGCCTACCTCTTTCGACATTGCAGCGTCGATTTTCCGGCCTATGTCACGGCCAATCACCGGTTTTAAAAAGTGCAGCAAGTGCCAGCGTGCGATTTCGTTGACGGACCCGCATCGACGCTGCCTTCAGTGTCTTGGTCCGGACCACGTTCCGAAATCGTGCAGGCCTTGTTCCACGCTCACTGCGCGCTCGTTTAAGCGGCGTTGCTTACTTTGGGAGTCGATGTTCAAGATGGAGACTGCCAAGGATCTGTCTGCTTCTACATCTGCTGAGGTTTCACCGATTCGCTCGAAACCTGCATCGACGACTTCCGCATCCGGCATCGTGAAGCCAGCATCGTTTACACCAGCTGCGGCTTCCAGTTCCGCTGCGGCGCCTGCCTCTGTCTCTTCGGTTCAGGTACCGCCTTCCACTGTCCCTCCCGTGGTCATCAAGGTGCCCAAAGCTACTAAGCAGAAGCACTTGGCCACGAAGGAGCGCGAAGACCGTGCAGGAGGACCCCCTTTCGGTGCGGATCCCTCCATATCGGCTTCGCTTCGATCCCTGCTGGAAGCTCAGTTTGTCGAGCTTATGCAAACTATGGGACCCCGGCTTATCGCCAACATTCAGGGTGAAGTCCGAGCACCGGTCCCTGAGGGTGGTCCGCCCCCTCCCCCTCCCCCTCGCCATTCGATCTCGCTGCTCGACGAGGGGGATCGGCGGAGGGCGGCGGATACCTCCAGGAGGGCTTCCCTTCCTGATATGCCACCTTTAGAGCCCATTACTCCTCCAAGGCAACAGGGCGCTGGGACGGTCCCTGATATTCGGAGTCCTGGGCATACTGCATCGCAGGAAGAGTTCTTCCGCACTCCATACCAGACTTGGGTGGCGCTGCGTGAGTCCGCGTCCTTGCCACCTCTGCGATCCACCGCTTCGAGCCCCATCCATTCCTTAGAGGCTTCAGGGGATCGTGCGATGCACAGAAGTTCTCGCTCCCCATCCCGGCACCGGGAGGGGCATCGTTCACGTCATTCATCTCGACACTCCTCACGTCATTCGGAAGTGTCCCCACAGAAAAAGATGCAACGTTTGGGATACTCATCGTCCGATGTTTCCCAACCGGAGGGACCAGAGTATGAGGAACCATCTACCTCTTATTCTCCATGCCGGTCTCAGCTCTCTCTAGACCCGGAGGCTTCCACTTCGTCTAGTCCGTCTCGGCGGCCGGCCTTGGCGGACCAATTGTCTTTCTCATCTTTTCTCCGACAGATGGCGGATGACTTAGATGTGACTTTGGATACTGGATCTAAATATTCTAAAGAGTATTTGGATACGATGCATTTGCCTCACCCTCCGGCGGAGACTCTTCGGCTTCCTTTGCATAAATTGCTGGACCAGACTTTCATGCGCTGTTTTGAGACACCGTATTCTATCCCTGCGGTTCCCAGCAAGCTGGATGCTCGATACCGCATCGTTCACCACAAGGGGTTTGAGGGAGCTCAACTTTCTCATCAGTCTCTGCTGGTCGAGTCTTCTCTCAAGCGTTCTCACCCTTCCCAGGTCTACGCTTCGGTGCCTCCGGGCAGGGAGGGGAGAACGATGGACAAGTTTGGTAGACGAGTTTACCAAAATTCGATGATGGCGACTCGAGTGCTCAATTACAATTTCTTCTTCTCTTCTTATTTGGATTTCTTCTTGCCGGTCCTCCGCAAGTTCGTCCCTTTCATCGATGCTGATGCTCGTTTCCAGTTTGAGGAGGTGGTGGCAACCCTGTCCCAGTTGCGGCTGCAGCTGATGCAATCCTCCTACGATGCCTTCGAGCTCTCGGCACGTGCTGCGGCCTGCTCAGTCGCCATGCGTCGCCTGGCCTGGCTTCGCACTATTGATATGGATCCGAACCTCCAAGACAGATTGGCTAATGTGCCTTGTGCGGGAGCGGATCTCTTCGATGAGTCTATCGAGACTGTCACTAAAAAGCTTTCGGACCACGAGAAGTCTTTTCAATCCATCCTGCGTCCTAAGCCTAAGCCTCAACAGTCTCGTCCCTCTAGACCGCCTCAAATCTACCAGAGGCGTTATCAACCAAGACAGGCTCCCCTAGCGAGACAGCCTGCGAAGAGGCAACCTCCACAAAAGTCTCAGCAGAAGCCTCAGATGCCGGCTGCACCCAAGGCCACTCAGCCCTTTTGACTCTCTTCCAGGGAGCATAACCGACGTTCTGTCTTCCCTTGTTTTTCCCATCGGGGGTCGACTCCACCATTTTTATCATCAATGGGAGTCGATCACCTCGGACCTTTGGGTCCTTACCATCGTAAGAGAGGGATACTCTCTTCATTTTCAACGGGTCCCCCCGGACCACCCTCCAAGAGAGTATCCTTCCAACTCGATGCAAACCGCTCTTCTTCTACAGGAGGCGCAGGCTCTGCTTCGGCTTCGAGCCGTCGAGCCGGTGCCAGTAGATCAGCAAAACCGGGGGTTCTACTCCCGGTATTTCTTGGTTCCGAAGAAGACGGGCGATCTGCGTCCCATTTTGGACCTTCGAGTCCTCAACAAGTTTTTGGTCAAGGAGCGGTTCCGCATGCTGACCCTTGCCTCTCTCTACCCCCTACTCGAGCAGAACGATTGGTTATGCTCTCTGGACCTCAAGGAGGCCTACACTCACATCCCGATTCATCCGGCCTCCCGCAAGTTCCTCAGATTTCGGGTGGGACATCTACATCTGCAGTATCGAGTGCTTCCATTTGGCCTTTCCTCTTCGCCCAGAGTCTTCACGAAGTGTCTGGTGGTGGTGGCCGCTGCACTCCGGAACATGGGTCTTCAGGTGTTTCCATACCTCGACGACTGGCCCATCAAGGCCCCGTCGGCCCCAGAGGTCATTTCGGCGACCTTGACCACGATTTG
Organism: Geotrypetes seraphini; assembly: GCF_902459505.1. Taxonomy (NCBI): domain Eukaryota; kingdom Metazoa; phylum Chordata; class Amphibia; order Gymnophiona; family Dermophiidae; genus Geotrypetes; species Geotrypetes seraphini. Next base: position 44,838,475 of record NC_047100.1, read on the forward strand.
TTTTCTGCAGAGCTTGGGCTTCGAGATCAACTTTCCCAAGTCACATCTTCAGCCCACCCAGACTCTCCCCTTCATCGGGGCGGTCCTGGATACCATCCAACTTCGAGCGTTCCTCCCTCCTCAGCGCATGGATGCTCTTCTTCTACTCTGCCAGTCGGTGTCTTCTCGCCCGTCCATCTCAGCGAGACACATGATGGTCCTCTTGGGTCACATGGCATCCACAGTTCATGTGACGCCTTTTGCCAGACTACATCTCAGAATTCCTCAATGGACCTTGGCATCTCAGTGGACTCAGGTCTCCGACCCATTGTCCCGACACATTGTAGTCACTCCTGCTCTACGGCAGTCTCTTCTTTGGTGGATGACCTCTTCGAATCTATCCAGAGGTTTGCTGTTTCACTCTCCTCCCCACCAGAAGGTTCTCACGACCGATTCATCGAACTATGCATGGGGAGCTCATCTGGATGGTCTTCGCACTCAGGGGTTCTGGACCAGTGCGGAACGACTCCATCAAATCAATCTTCTGGAGCTCAGAGCCATCTTCAATGCTCTTCAGGCTTTTCAACATCTCCTTCACGACATGGTGGTCCTAATTCGCACCGACAATCAGGTCGCCATGTATTATGTAAACAAGCAGGGAGGCACGGGCTCGGCCTCCCTTTGCCAGGAAGCTCTTCGAGTCTGGGATTGGGCGGTCCGCCACAACACCTTCCTCAGGGCTGTCTACATTCAGGGGAAGGACAATGTCTTGGCAGACAAATTGAGCCGTCTTCTCCAACCTCACGAATGGACGCTCAATTCCAAACCCCTTCATCAGGTATTTGCACAATGGGGGACACCTCAGATAGACCTCTTTGCGGCCCCCCACAACTTCAAGCTGCCTCAGTTTTGCTCCAGGATCTACACTCCTCTCCGCCTCGAGGCAGACGCCTTTCTACTGGAGTGGGGGAATCGCTTCCTTTATGCGTTTCCTCCCTTTCCTCTCATTCAGAAGACTCTGGTCAAGTTAAGATCAGACCGTGCCACCATGATCCTGATTGCTCCTCGGTGGCCCAGACAACCTTGGTTCTCCCTTCTACTTCAACTCAGCAGCAGGGAACCAATACTTCTTCCAGTGTTTCCTTCGCTGCTTACTCAACATCAAGGTTCACTGCTTCATCCCAACCTGCAGTCTCTCCACCTGACAGCTTGGTTCCTTTCAACATAACCCCTCACCAGTTCTCTCAGGCTGTGAGGGAGGTCTTGGAGGCTTCCAGGAAGCCTGCTACTCGACAATGCTATTCCCAAAAATGGACGAGATTCTCGACCTGGTGTATTTCCAATGCTACAGAGCCTCAGAAAGCTTCTCTATCGTCTGTATTGGACTATCTTCTACACCTGTCCCAGTCTGGTCTCAAGTCTACTTCTATACGAGTCCACCTGAGTGCTATTGCGGCTTTCCATCAGCCTCTACAGGGGAAACCTTTGTCTGCTCATCCTGTGGTTTCCAAATTTATGAAAGGACTTTTTCATGTCAATCCTCCTATCAAACCTCCTCCTGTGGTTTGGGATCTCAATGTTGTCCTATCTCATCTTATGAAGCCTCCGTTTGAACCTCTCAAAACGGCTCCTCTTAAGTATCTCACCTGGAAGGTGGTTTTCCTGGTGGCCCTCACGTCAGCTCGCCGAGTCAGTGAGCTTCAGGCCCTAGTGGCAGATCCACCCTTCACTGTATTCCATCATGACAAGGTGGTTCTCCGTACAATCTGCTTTGCACACTCTGGACTGTAAACGTGCTCTGGCTTTCTACTTGGATCGCACAAAGCCACACAGAACTGCACCTCAACTTTTCGTCTCCTTTGATCCAAGCAAGTTGGGACGACCTGTATCGAAGCGCACCATCTCTAACTGGATGGCGGCTTGTATCTCTTCCTGCTATGCCCAGGCTGGATTATCCCTTCCCTGTAAGGTCACAGCCCACAAGGTCAGAGCAATGGCAGCCTCTGTAGCCTTCCTCAGATCGACACCGATTGAGGAGATTTGTAAGGCTGCCACTTGGTCCTCGGTTCATACATTCACCTCTCATTATTGTCTGGATACTTTCTCCAGACGGGATGGACAGTTTGGCCAAACAGTGTTACAAAATTTGTTCTCTTAAGTTGCCAACTCTCCCACCATCCCATTGGGGTTAGCTTGGAGGTCACCCACTAGTGAGAATACCTGCCTGCTTGTCCTGGGATAAAGCAATGTTACTTACCGTAACAGTTGTTATCCAGGGACAGCAGGCAGCTATTCTCACGTCCCACCCACCTCCCCTGGGTTGGCTTCTCAGGCTAGCTACCTGAACTGAGGAGACACGCCCGGTACATCGGGCGGGAAGGCACTGGCGCATGCGCGGTGCGGGCATCTCGAAACTTCTAAGTTTCTTCAAGCAAGACATGCTTTCAAGATGTCCGTATCGGGGCTCTGTCGGATGACATCACCCTCTAGTGAGAATAGCTGCCTGCTGTCCCTGGATAACAACTGTTACGGTAAGTAACATTGCTTTATGTATAATAATATCCTTCTTTTAATGTTTTTCATATATATTTTGGTTAGCTGTAAGTATGCTTTTTATGTAGAGTACATATTCTATTTCATGTTTATTCATATGTTTGTATATCTTATTTTAATATATCTGTGGATGTTCTTATTCCAGTGCCTCACGTGTTTAATCTATTTATAGACTCCTGAAGAAGGTACAGTTTTCTGTTCTGGAACACCTACAGCGTTGAGTCTTTTTTACATTTACAGAACTGAATCTCTGCTTTTAATAAAAGTTTGTGTTTGGAAAAATCTCTAGTTTCTCACATGTTTTTCCTTGATCTACATCTTCGTGGGAGCATTGTGTTGCTTTGTGTGCATACCCAATACATTATCTGCCTCGCGCGTCCATGACAAAATTACAATATGAAAATGACACAAAATCACTCTCCTATAGAATGTTCAAACCTCTTGGGTTCTGATGTGGCCCGTTTTGTTCCTGCGTCAGGGAACCGATATACAAGATTTGAACATATTTGGTGGTATTATATTAAAGCGCAGATTTAGTGGGATAAAATAATTTCCTTTATTGAAGAAGTACTAGGTATTGAGATTCACAATACTATGGAGTGTTGCTTGTTGAATAAAGGACCAGCTGCCCTGCCTCTGAAATATCAGAAATGGATACATCTGATAATGACAGCAGGTCGACTTCTCCTGTCATCTGCCTGGAAACAACCAGATTTACCGGGGCCCCGAGTATTATTGAATAAAGTTCAATATATACAACAAATGTCAAAATTGACTGTTCTTAGGATAAATCAGATACATAATTATAACACCATTTGGGATGCATATGAAATCTGGATTAATTCCCAAAAGGATAGTCCCATTGATCTCTGATAGATTTTTTTCTTTAATTTTAAATTTTTCTTTTATACTTTATAAACCTCCTGCACACATCCTCTCATTGGGATGGGAGGGTTGGGACACAGTAGCTATTATAGGTATTTTGATACTTTTAGTATTTATCAAGAAATAAGTTATAAATTAATGTATTGTTTTATATATGAATATATAAACTGGATGTTTTTAACTGCATTAAATTTCAATTTAAAAAAAGAAACTAATCTGCTCTTGCCTGCAGTGAGAGAAATTTTATCTCTCCAGCTACCTTACTCCCATGTCTTTTTGTTTCTGGTTTCTCTGTTTTTTGAGATTAAAACACTCCACCAATGCATGCATTCATATATTTTTTTTCTCCCCTTTTCCTCCCCATATAGGCCTTCTTCAGTAAAGATTATATCACCAATCATCCTGATGATGCAGAGAAAATCACACAGCTCAAAGAACTCATGCAAGAACAGGTATGAGGACCTCACAAGTAGTAAAGCACACAAGGAGCCATGCTTCTTTGCAGTTCAGGCCCACTATCTTTGTACCTGAAGAAGGTTGGAGCAAATAGGAAATATATAAAAAGCAATAATAAAATATGTAGCAATATAAACTACTTAATTTATAATAGTGTTGTGTATTCCTCAGTGTGATTGTTAAGCTATAAAGACGACCGCACAAGGCTGAAGTCTAGGCTTGAATCAATCGACAGTCTATATTCCAAGTCACACCCACACCATCATAGGTATACACGTGTGTGTAGTGAAATTAACACAAAAGTGTCTCAAGTGAATTTTAACTGAATTAAATTAATATATATCCAATAAGGTCCAGCCTAATTGCTAAAAATCAGTATCAAAAATCAGTATCAAAAAGTGGTACTTAGCTCAAAATATGCCCCCTTAGTTCATCTCAGAGTTTTTTCAGTGTATGATCTTTTCGAGGAGATGCTCAGAACAGTAAGTCCCAACTGTAGTAGATTTCTTCAGGCTCTACTAAGCCTAGTTTCAGGAAAATGTCCCTTCCTCAGGAGCCTTCCACCTATCACCAAAATCAAACGGGCTAAGACACTAAAACTGACCCAAGGGGCACAGGAGAATTCACTAAATATATTTTCCATAGTTTAGTCATGTGGTGATTTTAATCAGTTTGACAAACAGATGAAAGAGATCCATGTCCTATGTATGGAGTTTGATATTGTGGCAAGCAGCTAAGAAGTGCTTGTCATGTAACATTTAAGGTTACCTTCCATTCTTTAAGCATAAGGAAAAGTAAAGCATAAGCTTCTCATTTTCCAGCAGCAGGCAGTTGGGCTGGAATTCGAAGGAGCATGTATTTTTGAGGGTCGAGAAAACCAGACTACATTTTTCCCACAGGTAGTAAGGCTACTACTACTAGTAATTATTTCTGTAGTGCTACCAGACTACGTACAGAGACACAAAGAAGACAGTCCCTGCTCGAAAGAGCTTACAATTTAAACAGGCAAACAGGATGTCATAGATACAGTTAAGGGGTTAATCTACTGGCTGGGTTGGTGGGCAGTGAGGAGTAGGGTTATGGATTGTAGGCTACATGAAAAAGGTGGGTTTTCAGTCTGCTTTTAAACAAGGGAAGGGAAGGGGCTTGGCGGACAAACTCAGGTAATTTATTCCAGGCATAGGGGGCAGCTAGGTCAGGGGTAGGCAATGACGGTCCTCGAGAGCCACAACCCAGTTAGGTTTTCAAGATTTCCACAATGAATATGCATGAGATTGATTTGCATACAATGGAAGCAGTCCATGCATATTCATTGTGGAAATCTTGAAAACCTGACCGGGTTGTGGCTCTCGAGGACCATCATTGCCTACCCCTGAGCTAGATGAAAGGAAAAAAATCAAGGACTGGCAGTGAAGGAGAAGGTTACAGCTAAAAGCAGCTTATCTGAGGAACGGAGTTCTCTGGGAGGTATATAAGAATAGAGGAGCAGCAGAATGAACACACATAGGTCAGCAATAGGAGCTTGAACTGTATGCGAAGGCGGATAGGGAGCCAGTGAATGTAGCGAGGTTGGTAGAATATGAGTCGTGCAGCATATTTCAGGGGGAGAGGTGGTACTGTGGGAGACCAGTTAGAAGTAGATTGAGAAGGAACAGGTGCTTCAGGAACCTGGGAGGAGGGCTAATTAGCAATCTTCCAGGAGCTTATTAACTCATCTCATGCTGTGAGGAAAATGTAAAGGAAGGTTTTGTTGTTTAGAAGAGACAGGGCCAGGATACACATGGAGGAAGGATTTCCCCAAGAGGGGAAATTTCTCTCTCCTTTCTTGGTTTCCTAAGCCACAGACAGAGGAGCCTGGGGAGTTTTTGGTTTCCACAATAGGTAGCTGGGAGTTTGAGGAGGGAATATTGGTTTGCCTAGAAATTGGAACGACGAGTGAGGTGATTAAATTTGCAGATGACACTAAACTGTTCAAAGTTGTTAAAACACATGCGAATTGTGAAAAATTGCAGGCAGACCTTAGGAAATTGGAAGACCATTGTTTAAACTTTTTAAACATTATGTCAAAATATATGTTATTTTTTATATATTGTAACTCGCTTAGTAAAACCTAAATTAAGCGATCTATCAAATTAAAATAAACTTGAAACTTGACTGGGTATACAAGTGGCAGATGAAATTTAATGTGGACAATGCAAATTGATGCACATTGGGAAGAATAACCTGAATCACAGTTAACAAATGCTAGGGTCCACTTTGGGGTTAGCGCCCAAGAAAAGGATCTGGATGTCATTGTAGACAAATACGATGAAACCTTCCACCCAATGTGTGGCAGCAGCCAAAAAAGCAAACAGGATGCTAGGAATTATTTAAAGGGATGGTTAACAAAACTTAGAGTGTTATGCAGTTATGCAGACGACTTCACCATCCTCATATCTTTTAATCAACCAAAGACCACCATAACAAACACTCTACACCGAACTCTGGAAACAGTAGCGAACTGGATGGAAGACCACAAACTGAAACTCAACCCAGACAAAACAAAATTCATCCTCCTCGAAAATAACAAAACCCCAACTATTACCAACATAGAAATCAACTCGATCAATTACCCCTTTCAAAAAACCCTAAAACTACTAGGTGTGACAATAGACAGATGTTGCACCATGCAATCACAAATAAACATAACAATTCAGAAATCTTTCGCCATTATGACATCATCAGGGACGCGGCAGAGGAAATTAGGCCAGTAGAAGAGCCGAAGCAGTGTGTTTAGTGTGCCTGGGATGCTGCTGGAGCTGCCAGGTTTGTCAGCCGTGTAGCGGTGGGAGGGTCGGCTGGGAGGGTCAATGGGGGTTTCTGGTGTACCGGGTAGGGTCGGCGGGGGGGAGGGGGGGAGGTTAAAAACATGCTGCTCAGGGGGATGGGAGGCAGGAAGGCAGACTGGCATGGGGGGTAAGGGGGTTTCAATGGAAGGAGGATGGGAGGCAGGCTGGCATCAGAGGGGGGTGGGGGGGTTTCAATGGAAGGCAGGCAGGCTGGCATCGGGGGGGGGATGGGGTGGTTTCCATGGAAACATGCTGCTCAGGGGGATGAGAGGCAGGCTGGCATGGGGGTGGGGGGTTCAATTGAAGGGAGATGGGAGGCAGGCAGGCTGGCATCGGGGGTGGGGGTGGGACAAAGTCTGGAAGATAATGATGAGGATATAAGGAGGCACTGGGGGCACTAAGGACATAGAAATGGGCATTGAGGGCACTAAGGACATAGGATGCACTGAGGGCATTAAGCAGGCCAGAGGCATTGGGGGCACTAAGGACACAAAAAGGAGGCACTGGGGGCACTAAGGACATAGGAAGGAGGCACTGGGGCATTAAGGACACAGTACGCTGGCACTAAGGACACAGTATGCAGGCACTGGGGCACTAAGGACACAGTACAGAGGCACTGGGGGCACTAAGGACATGGGAAGAAGGCACTGGGGGCATTATGGACACAGGAAGGAGGTAATGGGGGCACTAAGGACATAGGAAGAGGTACTAAGGACATGGGAAGGAGGCACTAGGGACACTATGAACATAGGAAGGGCCACTAAGGACAGGAAGGAGGCACTGAGGGCACTAAGGACATAGGGAGAGACACAGACAGAAAAAATGACAAGACAGGCAGCGTACAAGGAGAGAGAGACAAAGAAAAAAAAAACCCAGACAGACAGACATCTACTCTAGCACCCGTGTAGAATGTTGCAGACGCTGCTGGAATCGGAAGGTTTGTCGGGCCGCAGGAAGGGAAGGGGGGCGGTAAGGGACTAAGGGAGCCGGCCAGACTGCGGGAAGGGAAAGGGGGGTAGGGGAAACGCTGCTGCTGCTGCACAGGGAAGTGATGTGGGGGGAGGGAAATGGAGGGGGAAGGAATGCTGCTGTGGCTGCTGCACAGGGAAGTGGTGGGAGAGAAATGCTGCTGCATAGGAGGCAGGGAGAGAGACAGATAGATAGAAAGAAAAGAAGAAAGACACAGAAAGACAGACAGACAAAGGGGGCCAGGGAGAGAGACAGACAGTGGGAGGGAGAGAGAGACAGAAATAAAGACACACAGACATATATTCTAGCACCCGTTAATGTAACGGGCTAAAATACTAGTATATACATAATACATACACTTCTCCCTCCAAAACTGCGGTTTCAGTGTCCGCGGATTCGGTTATTCGTGATTTTTTTTACAAAAAAACTATTTTCATTTTTTGGCTATTTCTAAGCCGTCCAAGCCTCCCCAGAACCTTACCTGGTCTCGAGACTACAACGGGAACTCACGGCAGCAATTCTGACGACGGCTCTGCACGGGGCAGGGGCATAGGAAGATCGCTTCTGCCCCGCTTTACCGCTGGACCACCAGGTAAAGTTCCGGGGACGCAGGAGGAAGGCAGGGGTGGGTCAGAGCCGGCCGAGAAGTTATTTGGGATTTTTCACACTTTGTGGTCTGGCTCTGCACCTAACCCCCGCAAATACTGAGGGAGAAGTGTACATACAGTGATTCTTGTACAATCCCTCTAGAGGCTGAACACTAGGGTAATCAGCCTTCTGCTGTAGGGACTCACATTCAAACTGTAACCTCTCCCCCTAGTGTCCACATCCCTGTACTCCAGCCTTGGAATTCCAGTCTTAGTTCCTGCAGCCGAGCTGCAGGGGTCTTGTTTCTTCTGCTCATGATTTCTTTTTAATTTTTAGTCTCTTTAATTAGTCTAAGCAATTTACCCCATTACCACCTGTATAGTACTGCCGTAGTTGAAGGGATTTTCAGCAGCACTATCTAGATAGAACTGCTGAAAATCCGCAGGTAAAGGATTTGTTTTTTTTTTTTTTTTGTTTGTTTTTTTTTTTTTCCCTAGACATACGAGATTTTATTATCAGTAATTGCCTAGCACTGACTAATTATCCTACAGTCCATTGCAAATGAAGAATTACAAATATAAATAAAAAACTGAAAATAAGATGATTTTTTATTGAAAGGACTTAAAACATTTTTCAGTTAGCTCTTAGAGGCCAATACTTCCTTCCCCAGGTCAAGACAGTAAGCTGTCTTGAGAAAGGAGGTTTTGGTCTGACAGTCAAAAATGTATTAAGATTAGTTCAATGAAAAGATATCATCTTTATTCTATTTTCTTTTTTTTTTTTTTTTTTTTCATCTTTATTCCTTTTTATTTCTTTCAACAAGTGTACAATATTATTACAAGTAATTCACATCACTCACTTGACATTCTTAAGCAATATTATTACACATGTTTTAATTCCCTCCACCCACCTCCCATCCCCTCCCCTATCAACAAAATATTTTATCCAAACATATACATATTTAGACTCTCCCTCCCCCCCATTTTTACAAATTATCCCCTAAGGAAAAAGAATAACCCTTAATCATTACAATATTCAATTAATGGCCTCCACACCTCCTTAAACCTTTTAAAATATCCCCTCTGTACGGCAAAAAATCTTTCCATCTTATATAAATGACAAACTGAGTTCCACCAAAAACTACAATTCAATCTAGAACAGTCTTTCCAATTAGTCGTTATTTGTTGAATTCCCACTCCAGTAAGAATCATCAATAATTTGTTGTTTGCTGCAGATATTTGACTTTTGGCCCTCATACACATTCCAAAAATCACTGTGTCGTAGGATAATGCTACATGATTTTCCATCAATATATTAACTTGATCCCATATTGATATCCAAAATGCCTGAATACATGGACAATAAAATAAAAGATGGTCTAAAGTTCCAATTTCAATTTTACAATGCCAGCATCTATTAGACTTAGAGCAATCTAATTTTTGTAATCTAGTAGGGGTCCAGAATGCTCTATGCAACAAAAAGAACCATGTTTGCCTAATAGATGCCGACATCGTACCTTTAATTCTCCAAGACCAAATACATGGCCATTGAGATGCATTAATTTGATGCTTAATCTCAATGCTCCAAATATCTCTTAATCCATTTTTTGGTTTCTTATTCAAATAATTAGATATCATTTTATACCACTTTGCGGCCTGGTGTCCCAGAAAATCTGCCTGGAAACATAAGAATTCTAAGCTGTAATGATCATTTAAAGATTTCCATTCAGGGAACCCCACCTGAATAGCCTGCTTCAATTGCAACCACTTATAACTTTGTTTTTTATTCAGACCATATTTATGTTGCAATTGTGAAAAATCAAGCAGCTTACCATTATCAATTACTTCCGTTAAGGATCTTATACCTGCTTTAATCCAATCCTTCCAGACAATCTTAAACCCGCCTATTTGTATCTTGGAGTTTACCCAAATAGTCTGCTGTTTCGATTTTAAAATAGAATCACTAGTTAATTTATCTACAAATCTTAATGTTTTCCAAGTATCCATTAATACTCTATTGTCTTTACGTATTCTAGGCACTTTTATACCAAGCAGAAGATCAAGCCTAAGTGGAAAAATAAGTGATCTCTCCACCCTTAACCACTCTGGTAATTGTTCCAAAAGCTCTGGGAGGACCCAATACATACCTTGGCGCATGATATAGGCCTGATGATACCTATAAAAATTGGGAAAATTTACCCCACCCTCCTCAATTGGTCTTTGCAAAGACACTAGAGCCACTCTTGCAATTTTACCCAGCCAAATAAATTTAACCAGAATACTATTTAATTTTTTATAAAAAGACCCCTGAAAAAACACTGGTATCATTCCCAATTGATAGCAAACTACAGGCAAAATCATCATTTTAACAGTTTGAACTCTTCCCCACCATGACAAATGTAAAGGATTCCATTGCTCACATAACTCTGTTACTTTTTGTAATAAAAATTTTTCGTTTATTCTCATTGTCTCTTCAAGTGTTTTATTCAACCAAATACCTAAGTATTTTATACCATCCTCTTTCCAAATAAAAGGGAAAGAATCAAGTATACCTTTTGTACAATGCACATTTAAAGGTAAGGTAAAGGATTTGTATGTTTAGCAGTGTCCTTCATGTAGGGCAAGTCAGAGATTAATGTATTAGAAATTAATGATGCATCACTGTGCTTTTTAATGACTGTTTTCAAACTGTAAATGGCAGTTCTATACTACTCTTCTGATGTGATAGATGATGATTGAGGGATTTCTCATTTTGAACACTGGAAATGCCAGATTTTGTGTTTTTCTACTAAAATTTCTATAAATACTTTCCAATGCAAGAAGTGTAAACAAATTTCTTTGAAATTTAAGTTAGTGGCATTATTTTGATTTGAAAATTTTTAATAAAAAAGTACATTAGGTGGGGTGGGGGGTTTTTTGTTGTTTTTTTTTACTAAAATTCAGCTGAACCCTTCCTTCTTTACAAGTGTGTTTTTGTTTTCTCCCTGCTGCATTGTGTTCTTTGGACCAGGTGCACGTTCTAGGAGTTGGGCTGACAGTACACGAGAAGTGTGTACATCCAGAAATGCGTCCCCTACATAAGAAACTTATTGATCAGTTCCATGTGATGCGCTTCAGCCTATACCATGTAAGCTTTCTTTCCACCCAAACACCCATTTATATGTTGCAATTTGTGATACATGTTACAGTATAAGAGTGTTTAGAATCTTGAAAGTCTTTATACTGCAGCGTCTTTTTTGTTGGTTTGGTAAATTAAAAGGCTTCTGTTTTCTCTAGGATCAATTCACTTATTTCACAAACCCTCACTCACAATCTCTTACCAGAGAGACAACATATCAATAAGTAATCTCTTCATACTCTGGTCTGTAAACGTGCTTTGGCCATTTATTTGGAAAGCACCAAACCACACAGATCTGCTCTTCAACTTTTTGTCTTTTTGATTCACATAAGTTGGTACATCCTATCTCTAAACGTACCATCTCCAACTGGATGGCTGCTTAAAAAAAAAGAAAAAAAGAAATAAGTAATCTCAAGTTTTGTAAATAGTGGTTTGTGAGCACCAACTGACTTGCTTCTAGTCGTGAGAAAACAGATAAATTAAATTGATTCAGATCAAAATGTTGTTAAACCAGAAAACAGATTGTTGCTTCAATTGAAATCAGATTGATTGAAACTTAGAAAAACTTAGCATATATAATTCTTTAACTTTAGTAAATAGCAACCTGATTCATAGGAAGGAAAAAATTTCAATAGTAAGTTTTTGTCATTTCACAATGAGCCAAAATTAGGATCATCAGTACAACAGTAACAAACCCCTAATAAATGAGGGATCAGAATAGATAGGTTCTATCAAGCCAAGAAAAGTATCTGACTTCAAACTAGAAATAAGATATCCCCATTTTTACAACAATGTTAGGCTAAAATCTTTGGTTGTGACTGTGCTGTTTGTCACTGATTGGGTGTCAAAAGCAAGTTAAGTTTTCAGTAATATTACAGGAATTACAACTGCTAAGTCCAGGCCAAGGGCATCAAACCTCCTAAGAGAACCTTCAGCAATGTTACCTCAACCCCAGAACAGCTCTGAGCCTTACCTCTTAGCTCAGAAATTCCTCTTGCTGACTCCTAAGGTGTCCAGCATCTTCCTTCCTATATCTTCCACTAAGGTTTCCAGTATCTTTCCTTAACAACCAGAGGGTGGCCAGTATCTCCTTTTTCTTCCCCCCCCCCCCTTCCTGCTCCCTGCCACACTGCAGACTGATACCAAGGCAGCTCGAATCTTCATAAGGAGCTGTAGCATAATATGTGCATATAAGCCCATACTTTAGTGGATGAATCCATTATTTTGGAAGCGGACATCACTACATTCCAGTTACAGCTCCCAAGGAAGATTTGAGCCATTATGTGATGAGTCTTTAGCATGTTGAATCACACAATTCAGATAAGCTTATACTCGTAGATGTAGACTTGTCTAGGGAGCAATCTTAGAGGCCTATCACAAGTTCTACCCAAAGTTGATTAGCACTTGATTTGGATTTTTGTACACATCTGTCTACAAGCTATTCTATAAGGATGAATGCTAAAAATGTCTCATGTGCAAACCAAAATGGAGTGTGGTCATGGAATGGGTATGGACGGGACAGATGTGTTCTAAATATTTAGGTGCAGTGTTACAGAATACCGGTGTTACTCACCCAACTTGTGTGTCACAATTTATACTAGTTTCATCTCTTTCAATCATTCAATACAATAAAATTGGCATTTGGACATTGTGATGATTAAAATATCCAAGTGCCACTTTATGCCTTTTTTGGGATGTCTTTCTGTTTTGAAAATGAGCCCCATAGGCGGCTATCTGTCTTTTTAAAATAAGCTGCTGCCAAATTCAAATATTTAAATCATTATAAAATATGAATATAAGTATGATATATTGTACTTAAAGTGTTCATGAAGAAAATCAAGTGTGTATTTATAAGATTATATGAATTTTTCTTTTTTTTTTTTTTTTTAATCTTTATTCCTTTTTATTTCTTTCAACAAGTGTACAGTATTATTACAATTAATTTACATAACACACTTGGCATTCTTAAATAATATTATTATACATGTTTTTATTCCCCCCCCACCTCCCACCCTTTTCCATATCAATAAAATATTCCTTCCAAATTTATATATAATTATACATCCCTTTTTGATAATACAATTAATCTGACATGAAATCTGTCCCTCCCCCCATCCTTCTTCCTCAAACACTTTAAACATTTTATTATACCCAGTAATGCACAACAATAAATATCCCATCCTATTACATATATCTCCTTATTTTTCATAACAACATATTTCCAATATTTTTCCCTCCCTATCCCTCCCATCCCATCCCATTTCTATATATTATCCCCTAAGGAAAAAGAATAAACTTTACTCGTTATAATATTCAATTAATGGCCTCCACACCTCTTGAAATCTTTTAAAATACCCTCTCTGTATCGCAAGAAATCTTTCCATCTTATACATATGACAAACTGAGTTCCACCAAAAATTACAATTCAATCTAGAACAGTCTTTCCAATTAGTTGTTATCTGTTGAATTCCCACTCCCGTAAGAATCAACAATAATTTATTGTTTGCTGCAGATATTTGGCATTTGGCCCTCATACACATTCCAAAAATCACTGTGTCATAGGATAAAGCCACATGACTCTCCATCAACATATTAACTTGATCCCATATTGATATCCAAAATGCCTGAATACATGGACAATAAAATAAAAGATGGTCTAGAGTTCCAACTTCAATTTTACAATGCCAGCATCTATTAGACTTAGAGCAATCTAATTTTTGTAATCTAGTAGGGGTCCAGAATGCTCTATGCAACAAAAAAAAAACATGTTTGCCTAATAGATGCTGACATCGTACCTTTAATTCTCCAAGACCAAATACGTGGCCATTGAGATGCATTAATCTGATGCTTAATCTCAATGCTCCAAATATCTCTTAATCCATTTTTAGGCTTCTTATTCAAATAATTAGATATAATTTTATACCACTTTGTGGCCTGGTGACCCAGAAAATCTGCCTGGAAACATAAGAATTCTAAGCTGTAATGATCATTTAAAGATTTCCATTCAGGGAACCCCACCTGAATAGCCTGCTTCAATTGCAACCACTTATAATTTTGTTTTTTATTCAGACCATATTTATGTTGCAATTGTGAAAATTCAAGCATCTTACCATTATCAATTACTTCCGTTAATGATCTTATACCTGCTTTAATCCAATCTTTCCAGACAACCTTAAACCCGCCTATTTGTATCTTGGAGTTTACCCAAATAGTCTGTTTTGATTTTAAAATAGAATCAGTAGTTAATTTGTCTACAAACCTTAATGTTTTCCAAGTATCCATTAATACTCTATTGTCCTTACGTATTCTAGGCACTTTTATACCAAGCAAAAGATCAAGCCTAAGTGGAAAGATAAGTGATCTCTCCACCCTTAACCACTCTGGTAATTGTTCCAAAAGCTCTGGGAGAACCCAATACATACCTTGGCGCATGATATAGGCCTGATGATACCTATAAAAATTGGGAAAATTTACCCCACCCTCCTCAATTGGTCTTTGCAAAGACACTAAAGCCACTCTTGCAATTTTACCCAGCCAAATAAATTTAACCAGAATACTATTTAATTTTTTATAGAAAGACCCCTGAAAAAACACTGGTATCATTCCCAATTGATAGCAAACCACAGGCAAAATCAGTTTGTACTCTTCCCCACCAGGACAAATGTAAAGGATTCCATTGCTCACACAACTCTGTAACTTTTTGTAATAAAAATTTTTCATTTATTCTCATTGTCTCTTCAAGTGTTTTATTCAGCCAAATACCTAAGTACTTTATTCCATCCTCTTTCCATATAAAAGGGAAAGAATCAAATATACCTTTTGTACAATGCGCATTTAAAGGTAAAATCTCTGATTTAGTCCAATTTATTTTGTATCCTGAGAATTTTCCAAATGTATCTATGACCTTCAGTAGACATGGGATTGTTGTTTCCGGATTCCTCAAATGAAGCAAGATGTCATCTGCATAAGCAGATACTTTATATTCCACTCCAGCACATGGAATACCCTGTATGTCCTTTGCCTGTCGAATAGCTAATAATAAGGGTTCAAGAACTATATCAAAGAGCAAATGAGATAATGGACAACCTTGTCTAACTCCCCTCTGCAACTTAAAAGCATCCGAAAAATTATTATTTATATATAAACGAGCAGTTGGGGAGCTGTACAATGCTTGTATCATTTGTATAAATCCGGATCCAATACCAAACCATTCCATAGCTTGATACATGAAACTCCATTCTACACGATCAAAAGCCTTCTCAGCATCTAGTGAAACCGAAAAAGCCGGATCATTAATTTGTTTTGTTAAATAATACATCTGAAATGCCAGTCTAGTATTATTAGACGAGTGTCTTTGAGCAACAAATCCAGTTTGATTCATTCCTATTATATGCGGAAGAGCTTTAGCCAATCTTAATGCTAAAATCTTAGCTAATAATTTACCATCTACATTTATTAAAGATATAGGCCTGTAGTTTGAAACCAATGTTGGATCTTTATTTGGCTTTGGCAAAACAATAGTTAAAGATTCTGCCATAGTGCCTGATATACAACCTTTTTTCAGTTGATCCTGATATAATTTTAATAAATACGGTAATAGGGAAATTTGAAATTCTTTATAAAACTCTACTGTAAATCCATCTCCACCTGGAGTGGTCCCAACTCTAAGGGATTTCAATGCCATTTGTAACTCTTTTAATGATATAGGTTTATCTAAACTTCTTTTTATATGATCAGGAACCTTAGGACCTTCAACTAAACTCAAAAAATCCATCCCATCTTTCTCTTTATTTAAATAAGACTCCGAAGAATACAATGACTTATAATATTTTAAAAATTGTTTTAATATATTTCCAATTTGAGAATGAGAATTTCCTAACTCATCTTTAATTATGCTTATTTTCTCCTTCCTTTTCTTTGCTTTTAAATAATTTGCCAATAATCTTCCAGCCTTATTTGCACTACCATAATACACCACCTGCTGAGCAAAAATATCTTTCCTTACTAACCCAGAGGAAATTTCATTATATTCACATTTTTTTTAACAATATTTGAAATGTCTCCTGTTCCCATTTATTAACCAATTTTAATTCCAAATTCTTAATTTCTTTTTCCAAATTCACATATTGTTTTCTTAACAGTTTCTTTTTATATGCAGAATATGTAATATGCAAAACTGAATAAAGAAATTTAAAAAATAAATAAATAAATAAGCTGCTGCCTCTGCACCCAGATGTTGTGAGATCAAATCCCAGTGCCTCTCCTTGTGACTAGAGAATGACACGGTAACAAAATTCATCACCGTCCCCGTCCCCGCAGGAAATAATCCCATGTCATTTTCTAGTGTCTATTTCAACCTCGGTCCTTCTACACCAGCATTCTTCAAAGCAAAGCTTGCGGGTCAGTGGTTGTGGCCATTCATACTCTGATTCTTCCTTCTCTCCTTAAAGAATGATATGAAGATGGTTTCCCGCGGTTATCCACGGGGACGGGAACGGTGATGAATTTTGTTACCGTGTCATTCTCTACTTGTGACCCTGGGCAAGTCACTTAATTCTCCAGTGCCTACCACTATGAGTGTCGGCTTTGAATGCCAAAGCCACAAAAAAGCGATATACAAGTCCCTTTCCCTCCCTGGGCTACATTTTATAAAATTACTCTCGTAGTGGCCAGTAGGCAAATTATATGTTTACTGACCATTAATGAATGTATAAGTTGCTTTGAATGTTGGCCAAAGGGTATCCAAAGGACAGTTAAAATGTTAGGGTGTCCTATCTAGTGCTCCTAATAGACACTTTAAAAGTCAGTGTTAAATGATGTAGGCTAAATAGTTGAGCAATCAGGTTTTTTTATTCTTCAGTTACATGATGTGTTTTGGTTATAAGTATACATAGCATTATTACTTTAATGAGCTTTTTTATAAGTAAACCCTAAGCACTGTGAGAAAAGTTTGAAAAGAAATGTGATTTTGTAGCCCATCTTCATAGTAAAGAATTACTGTTCTCTTTCCCTTATAGGAACTGCCTGGCCTGGATAAGCCAAGTCCTGCTTGTTCTGGGGCTAGCACTCCCCGTAGCAACATGCTGGTATCACATGGACCCGTGAGCCCAGATAACATCAAAATGCTACACAGGTACGTGCTTAAGCTTGCGCAAGCACATCTTAATATGTTTCCTGAATATACTGAGGGTAATTCTCAATAGATAATCTAAAATTAGGAACCAGGATGATATGCGCTAATCATGAATTTTATAATGGCAAGTGTGCAACTAGTATAAATCCACAGTTGCATAGCTAATTCTAAATGTGAGTCTTAAGTCAACTGAACAGACTGATGTAAATCCTTAAGCATAACTGTTACCGTGTTTCACTGAAAATAAGACACTGTCTTATATTAATTTTGGGCCCAAAAAAGGCACTAGGTCTTATGTTTGGGGAGGTCTTATTTTTTTTCATGTACAATGATCATCTCTCCCTACCTCTCCTCCATCCCAATTCTTCCTATTTCCTTTCTCTCCCTCACATGTGCAGCATCTTTCCTCCCTTCTCATCCATCCTCTTGTGCAGTATCTTTCTATCCCTCCCTCCCATGTCTTGCAGCTTTCTATGCCTCCCTTCCTCCCATTCCCGTGTAGCATCTTTCAATCCCCCCCACGCCGCCACCGTGCACCCCCCTCTGCCCCCCCCTCCCCCACACCGATCCATCTCTCCCTCCCATCCGAACTATGAGACAGAAATAAATGCCTTATAACAAACTGGCAGTGTCAGCAACAATCTAGACAGGCTGCTTCGCGGCCTGAGCCATTCCTCCGAGGTGTTGGTGATGATGTCATCAGTGAGGTGGCAGAGGAATGGCCCAGGCCATGAAGCAGCCTGTTTAGATTGTTGCTGACGCTGCCGGTTTGTTATAAGATATTTATTTCTGCCTCGCAGTGTGGATGAGAGGGAGAGATGGATCGGGGGGGGGGGGATCAGCAGGGGGGAGCGCTGCTGCTGCCGGCAACTAGGACTTATTTTCGGGGGTAGGGCTTATATTAAGACCTACCCTGAAAATCATGCTAGGTCTTATTTTCGTGGAAACATGATAGTATTCTATAAACTGTGTGTACAAGTGCTAGGCACAACTCTGTCCCGCCCATGCCTTCTCAAGTCAACCACCTTCTTGTAGTTGTACACCAGGGGTCTCAAAGTCCCTTCTCGAGTGCCAGAATCCAGTCGGGTTTTCAGGATTCCCAAATGAATATGCATGAGATCTATTAGCATACAATGAAAGTAGTGCATGCAAATAGATCTCATGCATATTCATTGGGGAAATCCTGAAAACCCAACTAGATTGCTGCCCTTGAGGAGGGAATTTGAGACCCCTGTTGTACTCTATGCGTGCACAATATACAAAATCCCAATTTGGGGCTAGATTCACTAAGCCCACCGATCAACTTTCGACCACTTAACAACCCCTTTACGACCCAATTTCCCTACGACCCGATTCACTAACCTCTGTCCCGATCACCCTACAATCTGCGCATGCAAATGAGGGGGAAGACATTCAAATGCAGGCAGGAAGCAATTCACTAAAATAAAAAAAGCAACACCGACTGGGCTGGCCAATCCAAAAATAAGCGACTGCTGAGGACCAGTTGCTGAGGTCCTTTCCGAATGCCCTGCCTTCCACCATCCTGCTTTCTGCCCTGCTCCTGCCTGTCTCGAATATCTTCTCCTGCCTGCCCCGAATATCTTCTCCTGCCTGCCCCGAATATCTTCTCCTGCCTGCCCCGAATATCTTCTCCTGCCTGTCCTGAATCTCTTCTTCTGCCTGCCCCGAATATCTTCTCCTGCCTTTCCCTACACTACGAGCCCGTGGTTTTAACCTGCGGGTTTAAAGTGGGTTAAAACCACGGGCTCATGAAGAAAAAAAGAAACAAAAGTAAGGTTTTTTTAAAAGTTTAAAAAAAGGTCGATGCTCTTAAGCCCCTCTGGGTCACGGTCTGCTGTGAGCCCCACCGCTGACTTGAGATGCTGGCTTTGCCTCACTGTGGGGGTGGGGGGTTGACTCGTGGTGCCTGCCCTTCCCGACAGTGTGATTCCGATCGCCCTCATTTGCATGAGGGCGATTGATGAATCAGCCCCCCGGACACGGATCGGATCCCTCACATATCGGATCGGATACGTGCCCTTTGTGAATCTAGCCCTAAGTGCAGTTACATATGTAACTGCTAATTAGTACCAGTTAGCAATTACAAAACAACGCAGAAGAAAAATAATGAGTCTTTTATATTTCTCCGCCTCACTTTCCCTCGCGGGCCCTTAGTCAGCAGGGCCTTTTGACATTGTCTCAGCCTCAAATTCAATTTTGGATGATGTTTCCCCCTTCAATGCCTTGCCTGTTTTCGGGATCCTCATACGTGTGGCAGGTGCCGTGGGACATTGCTTCTCCAGTCATCATAACATAAAGACATCATCGACATCGGCGTCAGAGGATGGTGTCGCAGGTCATTATGGCATTGACTCAATTCATGCCGACCTTTCAGCGACCATTCTGGCTCGCCAGTTTTTCAGAAAGGGTTGCATCTTATCCATATCTCCCTTTTTTGGGGGCGAGCCGTGACACTAGTGATACTGGCAGAGAAGCCTAAAGTACCGGTGCCAACAGTTTTTTTCAGCTGATATCGCAGGCCATTATGGCATTGAGTCTATTCATGCTGACCAAGCGACCATTTCCAGCTGCAGACACTAAGGTACTGGACAAATAACCAAGGTACTGGAGAGGCTGCTGCTAGCCCCTCCAATCTATTTTAATGACCTTACTTTACAAAAATCACCTGAGGGAGGGGAAGAAGGGGAAAGAGAAATGTGCTGGATTGTTGGGGCTGGGGGGTGGCAATGCCTTTCCCAAGGTAAAGAAAAGAGAGAGAGTGGCAACAGGGAGGGGAAAGTTACAACAAGAAAGATAGGCACCCTTTTTGTTTAAATCTGTTTGGGGGAGTACTTGCGCCTCTCCTAGCTTCACCTCTACTGGGCTAATTGGTACGGTTGAAGTGATTATTTATCTGCCAGCAACTACTATGTACTGATATAAACCTATATAAAGGGCGCAAGGAATGAAGCATCTCTTTGTTATACCTTGAATTAGGCAGACATATCTGAGCCTTGTACTCTGATGTTTTCTTCTTTCTTGAGATTTAGGTATATTTTGAGTGAATTAACTTTTGCATTATAATTTAAACTCCTTCCTCACTGCAAATTTTTCTTTCAGCCCATTAAATCTTCTGGGCTCTGATCATCACTCATCAACATCTCTCTCCTCACATGCATCCAGTGAGACAGGGAACCTCGTCATCTTGACAGATGGGGAGACCTCTGAGGACATGTATCAAATGCAAGTAAGTTTAGAGTAATAATAGTGAAAACTGCCTCCCACACATATGCTAATTTATGTTAAGAAATATACATCCTTTTTATACACCACTAATATTTATTTGAATTTTTTTATTCATTTTCTTATGTTACAACAAGTGAATTACATATTCTTTATATAAACTTATATATACACACTTGATAAGCTTACATATTGATAAATTGATAAAACTTTTTTTTTTTTTTAAATAGATGCAATTAATGTATCAGAATTTTAAAGTTATATAATTATAATAATAATATCCCATCCCTCCCCCTCCCTTTCAATCAAAATTCCATTAGTTTTATTATATATTTAAATTTTTATATATTTTATATTATTCAAAAACATGTTCCCCCCTTTCCCTTCTAATCAATTTCTAAACATGGGAAAATTATTATTCTTTACAAAATTCTGTTAATGGTCTCCATATTTTTTGAAATTTATTAATATATCCTTTTTGTGTTGCTTTGGTGAGTTCCATTTTGTATATATGACAAACAGAATTCCACCAGAAAGTGTAATTTAACCTGTCATGCCTTTTCCAATTAAATGTGATTTGTTGTATTGCTATTCCGGTTAAAATAAATAGAAGTTTATTATTACTTGATGAGATTTGACTTCTTGCTCTCATTGTTGTTCCAAATAATATAGTATCATATGTCAAGGCTACTGGATTTTCTAACATCCTATTAATTTGGGGCCAGATTGATTTCCAGAATGTTAAGATAAATGGACAAAAGAATAAAAGATGGTCTAATGTCCCAATTTCAACATGACAGTGCCAGCATCTATTAGATTTAGAGCTATCAATTCTATGCAAACGTGTAGGGGTCCATAAAGCTCTGTGCAAAAGAAAAAACCAAGTTTGTCTCATAGATGCTGACACAGTACATTTTAACCTCCAAGACCAAAGTCGTGGCCATTGAGATGCATTAATATGATGTTTTATCTCAATGCTCCAAATGTCTCTAAGTCCATTTTTTGGTTTTTTATTTATATATCCAGATATTAATTTATACCACTGTGCGGCTTCATGTCCTATTGAATTTATCTGGAAACACAAGAATTCCAAACTGTGATAATTAATTAGATTTTTCCATTCAGGGAACCCTACCTGAATGGATTGCTTCAATTGCAACCATCTAAAATATTGTGTTTTATTAAGATCAAATTTATGTTGCAATTGTGAAAACTCCAGCATTTTACCATTTTTTATTATATCATCTAAAATACGAATACCTGCTGTCATCCAGTTTTTCCAGATTATTTTGAAACCGCCTATTTTGATCTTGGGGTTCAACCAAATCGTTTGAGTTGTTGATTTACTAATTGGAATAGGAGTTAGATTACTTATGTATCTTAAAGTTTTCCATGTATCCATGAATATTTTATGTTCTTTGTATAGCCTTGGCATTTTGATACTAACTATATGACTAAGACGTAAAGGAAACATAAGTCTCCATTCTAGCCAGAACCAATCTGGAATATTGTCAGTGGGCTCTGGGAGGATCCAATACATACCTTGACGTAAAATATAGGCTTGATGATACCTATAAAAGTTGGGAAAATTTACCCCTCCCTCCGCAATTGGTCTTTGCAATGACACTAAAGCAATTCTGGGATTTTTCCCAAGCCAAATAAATTTTGTTAATATCTTATTTAATTTTTTATAAAAAGAATTTTGGAAGAAAACTGGTATCATTCCCATTTGGTAACAGACTATAGGCAATATCATCATTTTAACAGTTTGTACTCTTCCCCACCAAGATAAGTGTAAAGGGTTCCATTGCTCACACATCTCTGTCACTTTTTGTAATAAACTTTTTTCATTAATTTTCATTGTATCTTCCAAATTTTTTGTAATCCAAATTCCAAGGTATTTAATAGCATCCTCTTTCCAAACAAAAGAGAATGAATCAAATAAACCTTTTGTACAATGTATATTTAATGGAAGTATTTCTGATTTGTTCCAGTTTATTTTATATCCTGAAAATTTTCCGAATTTTTCTATCAGTTCAAGTAAATGTGGAATGGTAGATTCTGGATTCTTCAAATATAATAATAAATCATCAGCGTAAGCTGATATTTTGTATTCTTTATCTGAATGAGTTATACCTTGTATCTCCTTCACTTGTTGGATTGCTAATATTAAGGGTTCTAAAACTATATCAAACAGTAAAGGAGACAAAGGACAACCTTGTCTGACTCCTCTTTGTAGATTAAATTTTTCTGAAAACGTATTATTAATGTATAATCTAGCAGAAGGGGAGCTATATAATGTTTGTATCATTTGTGTGAATCCAGGACCTATACCAAACCATTCCATTGTCTGATACATAAATGTCCATTCTATTCTATCAAAAGCCTTTTCTGCATCTAAAGAAACAGCAAAAGTGGGCTCATTCATTTTCTTTGTTAAGTATAACATATGGAATGCTAATCTAGTGTTATGAGATGAATGTCTTTGAGCAACAAATCCTGTTTGAGACATACTTATAATATGGGGGAGAGCTTTAGCCAATCTTAACGCAAGTATTTTTGCTAATAATTTTCCATCTACATTTATTAAAGAAATTGGTCTATAGTTCGATACCAAAGTGGGATCTTTATTTGGCTTTGGTAAAACTATTGTTAATGATTCTGCCATAGTGCCATTTGTACATCCTTTATCAAGTTGATATTGAAAAAGATTTAATAAATAGGGTAATAAAAAGTTTTGAAATGTTTTATAAAATTCCACTGTATAACCATCACCACCTGGAGCGGATCCAACTCTAAGGGATTTCAAAGCTGTTCCTAATTCTTTTAGTGATATTGGCTCTTCCATATTTCGTTTTATATGTTCGGGAACTTTTGGACCCTCTAATAGTTTCAAGAATTCTAAACCTTCCTTTTCTTTATTTAAATAAGTCTCGGAAGAATAAAGAGATTTATAGAATTTTAGGAATTGTTTTAAGATTGGTTCAATTTGTGTTAGTGTTTCACCATTTTCATTTTTTATAGCAATTATTTTTGTTTTCTTTTTTTTCACTTTTAGATAATTTGCCAGTATTCTTCCCGACTTATTTGAGTTTCCATAATACAACGCTTGCTGAGAAAATAAATCTTTCTATATCATTTTTGATGATATTTCATTGTATTTACCTTTGAGTTTTAACAGTTCTTGTTGTATAGAATATTCCCATTTTCCTATTAGTTTTAATTCTAAATTTTTAATTTCTTTTTCTAAATTAGAATATTGTTTTCTATTTTGTTTGTTAAGATAAGCCGAATAAGAAATAATTTGTCCTCTTATTGATGCTTTAAATGCATCCCATAATATTTCTCTAGAGATCTCATCTTTATCATTTATTTGAAAAAAATCTTTCATTTTTATTTGAAAATTTTCACAAAATATTGGATCAGCAAGCAATGTATTATCAAACTTCCATATTGGTCTATTTGTATTTTGATCTGTGATTTTAATTTCAATCCATACCCCACCATGATCTGATAAAATAATTGGATCAATGGCAGCTTTTGTCACTTGATGTGCTAGGTGTTTTGATATAAATATATAATCTATTCTTGAAAAGGAATTGTGAACATGAGAACAGAATGAAAATTCCCGTCCATTAAAATGAAGTATTCGCCAAATATCTATTAAATCACAAGTTTGTATTAAATTATCTAATCCCATTGATTTCATATATCTACTTGGGTTTTTGTCCAATAGAGGATCCATAACAGCATTAAAATCCCCAGCTACTATTAGATTTGAAGTAGCCAGTGGCAATATCAATTGTTGAAGAGTTTTAAAAAATTCATTTTGGTTCGAATTAGGGGCGTATATATTAAACAACGTCATGGTAGTATTTCCCATATTCATTTCCACAATTATCCATCTTCCATTAATATCTGTTGCCTTTAATTTGAATGTAGCAGTACATTTTTTATTTACCAGAATAGCAACACCTGCTTTTTTCCTTGTAGCTGGTGAGAAAAAACAATGTTTGACCCAACCTCCTTGTAGTTTACTAGATTCAATATTTGAGAGGTGGGTCTCTTGTATAAAGCATAAATCCGCATTTTGCCTTTTTAAAAATAATAGTGCTTTTTTCTTTTTTATCATATGATTTAGACCATTAACGTTTAAGGATATTATTTTAAGATCCATTTATGCATTTATAATATATTTTCCTTAAATTATATGAATTGTTTTTCTTAATTTTTTTTTCCCAGTATTTAAAATATTTTAAAATATCCCCATTTTCTTCTTTACCCCACCCTCCTTTATATTTCCCCCTTCCCTTCCCTCCCCATTTTAATATGAACACTTGGATACGCATATTGAGGTTAGGTGTATATAACTCCCACAAGCTGTTACAATATATAACTATATTTACTACCATTAATATTTATTTTATCTTTTAAACTATATTTCCCCTTTTAGAGATATTTTAATTTATTTTATTCGGTTATAAATTCCCAATGTATAATTTTTTTTTTTTTGAGTCTATTTTTATATTTTGGTTTGTATTGTATAATAAAGTAAATGCTTTCTAACAGTAAATTCTAAGTGATGTCAAGAAATGTTTTCATTTTTAAATATTATGTATGAATTACATTCTTTTCCCTATTCTTTAAGGAAAATATCACTTATGACAATAATGTATACCACAAGTTCAGTTAGATATATAATAATTCAGAAAGATGAATAATTGTATTTAAAATCTTATAACTCATATTTTTAAGGCTTAGGTATATGTCTGAAGGCAGTCAAAAAGGATGAGCATATATCTCCCCAGTCCAACCTTCAGGAGATTATCTTCAATCTTTTCCTTTCAAAATAGTTATTAGTTGCACTTTTAGAATATCAAATCAAAGAGCAGGAAACTATCACATCCAGAAGAGCAACCCCTCTCTCTATAAAACCGCAGCGCGGCCTCCAGCGCCAGCCGTGGCGATAACATCTTTGATGTTCTTTGAGCGTTTGCCATTGTCATGGCCGGCGCCAAAAATCGCACCCCGGCCCTGTAAAAAGGCTCAACAAACAAACAACATCCCGGTGGTATCAGTCGAGACAAACCAGTGCCATACTTCACTAAAAGGAAGATGTAGGTAGAATTTCCTGTGAATTCAATAAAAGTATTTAATTGAAATTCTATGCTTTTTTTTTTTTTTTTGGCATAAGATGTGGAGGGGTCTAATCAAAAGCAACGCAGGAAAGTATTTCTCAGTTCTCACAAACCTCCTGTCCCATCTCGTGTCCCAAGCTGTTCATGTCCATTGCTACCTCAGACAGTTTTCAACCTGCAGCCATCTCCTTTCTCTGTTATTGACACAATCTTTCGCCTGTCCCAAGTTCGCTCACATTTCGTCTCCTGGCAGTATGACAAGACAGCATGCTGGATCCTTCCGATATGGACTCTTGTCATGTGCGCTTTGAAACGCAAAGTAACCGGAAGTATATTCATTAAAAGGAAATTTCCTTTTTTATCCAATCCAAATTTGTTTTACTCAATATCTTACATTTGTCAAAGCGATTGGTGTTTTTTTTTAATTTTGACGCCCCTAGCTTTTCTTATCCAATCAGCGACTCTCTTAATGTAAGGTCATGAGTAAATAAAAGCCCAATACTGCGCAATTCCACAGTCCCATCATCGGAACGCTTCCTGGCTCAGAGTTTTACATGTAAGTTTTTTTATATATCTTTAAATATGTGCTGAAGATTTTTGTTATTTTCTAGTCTCGTTGTTTAGAATGTTCCTGCAGTTCAAATCATAATTCCATGTTCTTCCAATTCTTTTCAGTTGGAGTTGAAAGTTCTATTTCTGTATCGAACTCTATATTTGTATTTTATATTCAATCTTTATGTTTTATTAAATTAAATATAAATATAAATACAAATATAATATTCGATAATAAGTTCTTGTTTAAGAGGTCTTTGGCTGTTCATATTGGTCGAGGAAATCTTGAAGTTTTGTAGGATCTGAAAAGTTTTGAGTTTTGTTAGCAATAGTAATTTTCATTACTGCTGGATAAAGAAGGCCATATCTAGCCCCTAGAGCTCGTAGTTGGGGTCTCATGTCCAGGAATTGTTTTCTTCGTGATGCAGTTTCTTTTGCAAAGTCAGGGACAATGTGGATTTTTGCATCCTGACATTTGAGGTTTTTGTTTTCTTTTGCAAGTTGGCAGATTTCTACTGCTTGTTGGTGTCTCAAAAGTTTAAATATTAAAGTTCTTGGTCTTGATTGAAGGTTTTTATTTTGTGTTGGTATTCTGTGTGCTCTTTCAATCTCTAATGCAGCTTTGAATTTTAAAGGTAATATTTTAGGTAGAAATTGTTCCAGGAATGTTATAGGGTCATTTTTTTCTACCCCTTCCGGGATCCCGATGATCCTTAAATTATTTCTTCTTTCTCGATTTCGGCTGTCTTCCAGGTCTCTTTTAATTTCTTCAACTTCTTTCCATATTATTTTAGATTTTCTCATGTCTATGTTCAGTTGCTCTGTATTGTCTTCCAGGTCATTTATTCTGTTTTCAACTATATCCACTCTTTTGGTAAGAAGTGCAGCATCTTCAATTGTTTTTTGTAGTTTTTTGTTGCTGTCTAATACTATTTCTTTAATTTGTCTCAATTCTTCCATGACGTCGGGGCTTTCATCCGATGGCAACGGAACTTTTGAAGGTGTAGTATTTGGCTCTGGTTTCGATCTTTTATTGCTGCTCCCGATACCGGATCCACTAGCGTCTGAATCGCACTTGTTTTGTTTTTTAGATGTCATCTTCTGTTAATGTTTTTCTGATTTCTTTTTTGTAGTAATTTCTGTAAAATAAGCTTGTTTGTACGGAGCTTCTCCTTCACCCAACCATCAGCATTCGCGTCCAAGCCACGCCCCCTATACACCACTAATATAAGATATTCAGTTACCTGTTCAAATCAACGTACATATATTCAGTATATACCGTATGAAGAGAAAGAGAATAAGAGAACCCCTCACCATAAGGTTATAATAAAAGTGCAAAGGAATGTTCCATTACAGGTTGTGCCTACTGCCTGAGCATGATTCTTTAGTTTCTAAATGGGTTTTAATAACATGACCGACTACTTTGGAAAATTACGTGCCTTGGAATCGAGGGTGAAATACTCACGTGGATTAAAAACTGGTTGGAGCATAGGAAACAGAGAGAGGGGGGTAAATGGACAATACTCAGACTGGAAGAGTGTCACCAGCGGGGTGCCGCAGAGCTTGTGCTCTTCAACATCTTTATAAACAATCTGGACATTGGTACGACAAGTGAGGTGATTAAGTTTGTGGGCGATACAAAGCTATTTAGAATAGTGAAGACACGGGGATTGCGAAGATCTAAAAAGTGACATAATCAAGCTTGAGGAATGGGCAGCAACATGGCAAATGAGGTTCAACGTGGATAAGTGCAAAGTGATGCAAAAATCTCATGCATGAATACAAGATGTCCGGGGCAGTACTTGGAGAGACCTCCCAGGAAAGAGACTTGGAAGTTCTGATGCTACAAGTCGATGAAGCCATCTGCACAATGTACTGTGGTGGCAAAAAAGGGCGAACAGAATGCTAGGAATGATAAAGAAGGGGATCACAAACAGATCGGAGAAGGTTATCATGCCGCTGTACCGGGCCATGGTGCACCCTCACCTGGAGTACTGCATCCAGCACTGATCGCCGTACATGAAAAAAGACATGGTACTACTCGAAAGGGTCCAGAGAAGAGCGACTAAAATGGTTAAGGGGCTGGAGGAGTTGCCGTACAGTGAGAGATTGGAGAAACTGGGCCTCTTCTCCCTTGAAAAGAGGAAACTGAGAGGGGACATGATCGAAGCATTCAAAATACTGAAGAGAATAGACTTAGTAACATAGTAGATGACGGCAGATAAAGACCCGAATGGTCCATCCAGTCTGCCCAACCTGATTCAATTTAAATTTTTTTATTTTATTTTATTTTATTTTATTTTTTATTTTATTTTTTTTTCTTCTTAGCTATTTCTGGGCGAGAATCCAAAGCTTTACCCGGTACTGTGCTTGGGTTCTAACTGCCGAAATCTCTGTTAAGACTTACTCCAGCCCATCTACACCCTCCCAGCCATTGAAGCCCTCCCGTGCCCATCCTCCACCAAACGGCCATACACAGACACAGACCGTACAAGTCTGCCCAGTAACTGGCCTAGTTCAATATTTAATATTATTTTCTGATTCTAAATCTTCTGTGTTCATCCCACGCTTCTTTGAACTCAGTCACAGTTTTACTCTCCACCACCTCTCTCGGGAGCGCATTCCAGGCATCCACAGATTGTTCACCCTCTCCAAGGTAGGGAGAACGGGAGGGCATTCTCTAAAGTTGAAAGGGGATAGATTCCGTACAAACATAAGGAAGTTCTTCTTCACCCAGAGAGTGGTGGAGAGCTGGAATGCTCTTTCGGAGTCTGTTGTAGGGGAAAACACCCTCCAGGGTTTCAAGACTAAGCTGGACAAGTTCCTGCAAAACTGTGACGTACACAGGTGAGGCTGGACTCATTTTAGAGCACTGGTCTTTGACCTGGGGGCCGCCACAAGAGCAGATTGCTGGGCACGATGGACCACTGGTCTGACCCAGCAGCGGCAATTCTTATGTCCTTATGTTAACTGGAAGTCAAAGCATCAAATCTTCAACTCAAAGAATATATTCAGAAAGAAAGTTTTATGTCATATGTCAGAATTAACTGTGTAAAATAACATAATTTCCAGATTTCAGAATACATTACATTACATTACATTAATGGCTTCTATTCCACCTGTACCTTGCAGTTCTAAGCGGATTACATCAAAAAGATAACTGGACATATCCAGGAAGAGGGATACAATTAAAGGCAAAAAGGGCAAACAGAATGCTAAGAATGATAAAGAAGGGGATCACAAATAGATCGGAGAAGGTTATCATGCCGCTGTACCGGGCCATGGTGCGCCCTCACCTAGAGTACTGCGCCCTGACCTGGAGTACTGTGTATTGATGAAGAGTCAGCTTACAGTTGTTTTTCTGATAAGACATAAAACATAAGAATAGTCTTTTCTTGTACAATCCCTCTGGAGGCTAAACTAGCAGGTAGTGCATCTATTCCAGCCTTGGCTGCAGAACTTAAAAATAAAACCAACCCCCTTTGCGAGGCCACCTGTGCGGCCACTCCCCTTGAAGATCAGTTTGTTTCTGCAGCCTTGCTGAGAACTTCTAGTTTTCTTCTGCTCGTGATTTTATTTCTCAATTCCTAATCTTTTAATTTCTTCGGTACCGCGGGTTTGTCCACGTGCTGTGTATCAACTCTGTGCGAGTGATCCTTCGGCGGGAGATCACAGACATTTTAAAGTTTGTCTGCTTCTGGAGGGTGCTCTGTAAGCCTGAAACTGCAGTAAGCCCTCTGGACAGCCTGCATATTGGATCGGGTCTCCAGGATCGGGAGCCATTTCTCCCCTGGTTCGTCCGCAAAGGGGTAGAGCGCAGGCTGCTGAGGTTCCGAGGAGGTACACCTAGATCGGAACCATGCCGCGAGTCTTCCCTGATTTCCCTGAGGGGTCCTGGTGGTCGTGATCTGAGGTGACAGGGAAGGTGAGGTGGTCAGAAGACCTGAAAAATCCAGTTTAATCAGCTCCTGAGGTACTTATCTCCCTATACTTGCACTGTGTATTGCTGGCTGCCATTGAAATGCATTGAAGCACATGTCTCTGTGGTGTCTGTGAGTCAGAGTTTGCCGATTTTAGGGGGTGCTCAAATCGAGGTTTAGGGGGATTTCCCTGCATGCCCCATCTATAAAATCCTAAAATTGTCGTTTTTCACATTTTCCTGCGTTTTTAATGGGTGTTTTTTTAAGGCAAAATTGGCATCCATGGCAGCCATCTTGGATTTTCTTCAAAGTTTTTAAAAGTATAGTTTTTTGACTTAGAAGCTTTGTTTTTGCTCCAAACTTCACAGATGGTCACCTCAGGACAGGATGGCATGGATTCATGTCTTAGATGCGGCGGATGGCGGCCGGATTCACAGCCATGTATCCCGTGCACCACAGGCCATGAGGGGGGAGTAAGACGTATGTGAATCCCGTGCTCCCCTCCTCTTGAGAGGCCCTAATGCCCTTTAATTCCACCGGAGTTGCAATTGCGTCTGGGACACCTAAACTGGGCACAGATGGCATTTTTGCGAAATGCAGGCGCAGTTCCGGGAAAAAGTCTCCTCAGTCTGCTAATCCTGTGAGATCTGAGACGCATAGAGCGGTTCCGGCCACCAGTGACTGTTTTTCCCCAGATTTTGGGGCTCTGAGGTATCTGACTGTAAAAAACAAAACAGGAGTAAAAGAGGCTTTGCCTGTTTCCCCCACTCAGACTCCAGTACAATAGTCTGTTCCACCTTTGGATGCCAGCATGACGATTTGTTCTTTTACTGGGATACCAGAAAGCAGGCGGCTCATCCCCATCCTTGCTTCTGCTTTGGTGTCTGTGCCATTGCTGTTGCATGTTTCTTTGGCGGAATCAGCAGAGGTGGCTAACTTAGCAGATCTGGATGATACCCAGACCAATGGGTTCCGAGACCTTGTGGATCGCCAGGCGGTGTGCCGGCTCTTCAAGACTAGCCACCTGCCCGTCTTTATTTTTGGCCCACTGTGAACACAGAACCTGGTTTCAGACCATGCGGTTCCGACAGAATGTGCAGTTCTGAGTTCTGAGCCTCCACTGTCCGCCTCCTTGCTGCAATGTAGTTTTGGAGGAAGTGCTGTTAAAGGTCTGGGAGTCCATGGAGAGTTCCCTTATCCTTGGACTTGGCATAGTTGTATCCCATGGCATCGGACTTCAATTAGAGACTGGTCCCGCTGACGGTGGATTCAGCAGTGGCTCAGGTCGCCAAGCGTACCTCTTTTTCCTCAGATGGAGGGATTGTCCTGCAGGATGTTCAGGACTGACAATTGCATTTTGATCTCCAGCGTCTTTCTGTTTCTGCTATGGCAGGAGGGCAAGCTGCGGTGGCCACTTCCTTGTGGCCTGGGCATGTATGAATTTTTTGCCTGATACACTCTGTAGTTTCTTGAACTAAGCTGGAAGCTTCTTCAGGCTCCGCTCGGCGAATGACTTGGATTCACCAGTGGTCGGGTGCTACTTCAGCTAAAAGCTCCGTTGAGAAGGTTACCTTTTAAGGGTTTGCTCCTGTTTGGCCAGGGTTTGGATGACCTTATGGCCAGTGTTCAGGTCTGTAGTCTGAAGTGCTCCCTAGCTCTAGACCTCATCTGACCAGGGGTGTGGGACAGCCGGATTTTCATCCCTTCCGGCACGCTTCTCAGTTCGCCGGACCCCTTGGCGGCAGGACAGCATTTCAAAGCTCCCTCCAGTCCTCGCTTTGGAGGTGCAGTGCGCCAACAGTTTTCTTACTCCCAGCCTTCTGCCCCTCCCTAGAGAGAATTATGATGCCAGGTCTCTGGCGGGCCCCTCCCCCGGTTTTAGGGGGTCGGCTTTCGGCCTTCCTTCCAGAATGGTGAATGGTACTCTTGGACCAGTGCATTCACGACGTGCTTAGGGAAGGCCTTTGACTACAGTTTTTCCAGCCTCCGCCTAAATTCTTTCTGTCCTCTCCTGTGGGAATTCCAGACAGGGCCAGCAAGGTGTGAGCCATGGTGAGTAGGTTGCTGGATCTGGCAGCTATAGAGCCTATCCCAAAGAGAGACTTGGGCTCCGGGAAATTCTTGATTTACTTCATCTTGCCAGTGAAGGACTCTGAAGATTGCAGACCATTTCTGGACCTGAAGACAGTGTTCGCCTTCATGGGAGTTCCACGTTTCTGGCTGGAAACTGTGCATTCAGTTGGTGGCAGCAGTGGCACCCGGGGAGTTTTTGGCTTTCTTAGACTTCTTTTTTTTTTTCCCAATTCTTTATTCATTTTTTTCATCTTACACCAAGTGAACAATATTACAACATTTAATTCCTATACATCACTTGAAAATTATATCTTATTATTATTTCAATACATATTTTAAATCCCTCCCACACCCACCCTTTCCACAAATAATGTAAATCAAACATATCAAACCTCTTGAAAGCATACCTCCACATCTCAATTTTTTTTTTTTCTGGATCATCGGAGGTTCCTGAGATTTCATGTTCTCTGGAGGCACTTCCAGTTTATACTACACAAAGCAAATAGGAGAAGAATCCCAAGGCACAAAAAAACTATTCCAACTACTAAAAGAACTCACAGACACCAAACTCTACCAGACAAGCAACAACGCCCCCACACCCACAGCCACCCTCTTAGCGACATTCTTCAAAGACAAAATCGCAACTATGTCTACAGGTATTGCGTTTCATGATGGCGACCATAGTTGTGATCCATGGGCAAGTGCTCACATCCGTCCTCTTCAGTTGTCACTTCTCTTCGGTGGAATCCTCAGCGGGATGCACTGGGGGTGTAGTTGCCATGGTTGGTGACAGCACGCAGCTGTACGGGTGCGGTGGTTGTATCTGGTTAATCTCACCGCCCCCACCTGGTACCTTTTTTGGAGCCCCCTGGACGGTGAATCTCCAGCGGTGCAGGGCAGCCGTGATCTCTTCAGCATCCGGCCTGCCCGCAAGAGCTGACGGCCATTCAGCGGGCGGTGCAGGGGTAGGCCAGATGCCGAAGAGATCGCGGCTGCCCTGCACTGCTGGAGATTCGCCGTCCAAGGGGCTCTGAAAAAGGTACCGGGGTGGGGGGGGAAGATTTTAAAAGGCAGGGGAGGTACCAGAAGATACCCTGCGGCTAATACCATGGGGCGGCTTATCTTCCGTTTTTTAAACTTAGGCCACCCTTTTCTGCGGTCTATGCAAAGGGACGGCCTATATGCGAGGAAATACGGTAAATGGATGTCGAGTTGGAGAGGACGCTGATTAGTAGAGCTCCGCGCTTACCCCCAACATTTATTTTTAAAAAATAGCGAGCTTCCTACCTAATTTATCACATTTTCACATCTGCTGAAGTGCAACCTTCTGGAGTAACAGCTCCCGAACTTGGTTTCAGATCCGTTTTTCCATGGCAGCGAAATCGCAAAGGAAGGATCGTGAGAAGCCAAAGGGGCCAGATTGCAAGATGGTGGAACAGTTAGGCTTGCTGCCCTCCTTTGTATGTGCCACTTGGATTTCAGAAATAATGGCAGAAGTGACTGCAGCAGTAGAGGCAGAGTTGGACAAAAAATTACAAGCTCTTTATGATTGGGCAAAAGCTGCTCATGAGCACTTGGATAGTATCGGGCTAGAGATAGACAATATTCAGCAGAGTGAGTACTTTGAAAGACAAGACCTAGGCGTCTGCAGGCCCTACTGCTGCATTGCCTAAGAGGTTCATGAACTTGAAGAACAAAGTCGACTATCTGGAGAATCATTCCATACAAATCAATTTGAGAGTTATTGGAATACCTGAGACTTCCCATGAGGGTGAGCTCCCGCACTTATTGGAGAAATG
This sequence comes from Geotrypetes seraphini, assembly GCF_902459505.1. Lineage (NCBI taxonomy): Eukaryota > Metazoa > Chordata > Amphibia > Gymnophiona > Dermophiidae > Geotrypetes > Geotrypetes seraphini. Next base: position 44,872,708 of record NC_047100.1, read on the forward strand.
GCTTACCAAGCTTGTGCACTTTGGCTCAGTTGGAACCTCTCTGGATTGAACAAACCCATTGGTTAGGCCCACCAAGCTAATCTGGTGCTAAACCACGTGCTGTTATCTTACGTCTCCTCCATTTTGCTCATAAGCAGACTATTTTGCGGGCTGTTTGATCGGACATCGAGTTAATTTATGAGGATCATAAGGTTATCCCAGGACAAGCAGGCAGGTATTCTCACTAGTGGGTGATGTCATCCGACAGAGCCCCGACACGGACATCTTGAAAGCATGTCTTGCTTGAAGAAACTTAGAAGTTTCGAGATGCCCGCACCGCGCATGCGCCAGTGCCTTCCCGCCCGATGTACCGGGCGCGTCTCCTCAGTTCTTTTCTTTCCGCGGAGCTGAGAAGTTTGTCTTCATTCTGCGCTGACTGAATTTCAGTTTTTTGCCTTCTTTAACCCGCGTTTTTGTTTATTTCTTTGACTTTATTTCAATTTTACTTTATTTAAAAAAAAAAAAAAAAACTTAAAATTATTTCTTCCGGCGGTTCGGCCGGGCCGGCCTCGTGGCTGCGGCCTAGCGCCTTCGACCTTGTAGCGTCTATTTTCCGGCCTATGTCCCGACCAATCACCGGTTTTAAAAAGTGCAGCAAGTGCCAGCGTGCGATTTCGCTGACGGACCCGCACCGACGCTGCCTTCAGTGTCTTGGTCCGGAACACGTTCCGAAATCGTGCCGGCCTTGTTCCACGCTCACTGCGCGCTCGTTTAAGCGGCGCTGCTTGCTCTGGGAGTCGATGTTCAAGATGGAGACTGCCAAGGACATCTCTGCTGCTGCGGCTGTTGATGTTTCGCCGGTCCATTTGAAACCTACATCTGCGACTCCTGCATCGAGCATCGTGAAGCCCGCATCGTTTACCCCGGCTTCAGCTTCGAGTTCAGCATCGGCGCCTGCCTCCGTCTCCTCGGTTCAGGTACCGCCTTCCACTGTCCCTCCCGTGGTCATCAAAGTGCCTAAAGCTAGCAAGCAGAAGCACTTGGCCACGAAGGAACGCGAAGACCGTGCAGGAGGACCCCCTTTCGGTGCGGATCCCTCCATATCGGCTTCGCTTCGATCCCTGCTAGAAGCTCAGTTTGTCGAGCTTATGCACACTATGGGACCCCGGCTTATCGCCAACATTCAAGGTGAGATTCCGACCCCGGTTTCAGGGGGCGATCCGCCCCCTCCCCCTCCTCCTCGTCGTTCGATCTCTCTGCTCGACGAGGGGGATCGGCGGAGGGCGGCGGAATCCTCCAGGAGGGCTTCCCTTCCTGAGATGCCACCTTTGGAGCCCATCACACCTCCACGCCAACAGGGTGCTAGGGCGGCTCCTGATAATCGTAGTCCTGGGCATACTGCATCGCAGGAGGAGTTCTTCCGCACTCCATACCAGACATGGGTGGCGCTGCGTGAATCCGCATCTCTGCCACCTCTACGATCCACTGCATCGAGCCCTATCCATTCCTTTGAGGCTTCGAAGGATCAATCGATGCATAGAAGATCTCGCTCTCCGTCCCGTCACCGGGAGGGGCATCGATCTCGGCACTCTTCTCGGCACTCCTCACGTCATTCGGAGGTGTCTCCGCAGAAAAAGATGCAGCGTTTGGGGTACTCCTCGTCGGATGTGTCCCAGCCGGAGGGGCCAGAGTATGAGGAACCATCTACCTCCTATTCTCCATGCCGATCTCAGCTCTCCCTGGACCCGGAGGCTTCCACTTCTTCTAGTCCGTCTCGTCGGCCGGCCTTGGCAGACCAACTGTCTTTCTCATCCTTTCTCCGACAGATGGCGGATGACTTGGATGTGACTTTGGACACTGGGTCCAAATATTCTAAAGAGTATTTGGACACCATGCATTTACCTTACCCTCCGGCGGAGACACTTCGGCTTCCTCTACATAAGCTGCTGGACCAGACTTTCATGCGCTGTTTTGAGACACCGTATTCCTTGCCTGCAGTTCCCAGTAAACTGGATGCTCGATACCGCATCGTTCACCACAAGGGGTTTGAGGGAGCTCAACTTTCTCATCAGTCCCTTCTAGTCGAGTCCTCTCTCAAACGTTCTCATCCCTCCCAAGTCTATGCTTCCGTGCCTCCGGGCAGGGAGGGGAGAACGATGGATAAGTTTATCTATCAGAACTCGATGATGGCGACTCGAGTGCTCAATTACAACTTTTTCTTCTCTTCATACTTGGATTTTTTCTTGCCGGTGCTCCGCAAGTTCATTCCCTTCATCGATGCCCAGGCTCGTTTCCAGTTTGAAGAGGTGGTGGCGACCCTGTCCCAGTTACGTCTTCAACTGATGCAATCCTCCTACGATGCCTTCGAGCTTTCGGCTCGAGCTGCGGCATGTTCAGTTGCCATGCGTCGCCTGGCGTGGCTTCGAACCATCGATATGGATCCGAACCTCCAAGACAGACTTGCAAATGTACCTTGTGCAGGAGCGGATCTATTTGATGAGTCTATAGAAGCTGTTACTAAAAAGCTGTCGGACCATGAAAAGTCTTTTCAGTCTATTCTGCGTCCTAAACCGAAGCCTCAGCAGTCTCGTCCCTCTAGACCGCCTCAAATTTACCAGCGGCGTTATCAACCGAGGCAGACTCCTCCTGCGAGACAGCCTGCGAAGAGACAGCCTCCGCAGAAGACTCAGCAGAAGCCTCAGATGCCGGCTGCACCCAAGGCTACTCAGCCTTTTTGACTCTCTTCCAGGGAGCATAACCAACGTTCTGTCTTCCCCTGTTTTTCCCATAGGGGGTCGTCTCCATCATTTTTGTCATCGATGGGAGTCAATCACCACAGACCTTTGGGTCCTTACCATCGTAAGAGAGGGATACTCTCTTCATTTCCAACGGGTCCCCCCGGACCACCCTCCAAGAGAGTATCCTTCCAACTTAACGCAGACCGCTCTTCTTCTCCAGGAGGCTCCGGCTTTGCTTCGGCTTCGGGCCGTCGATCCGCTCCCGTTAGATCAGCAAAACCAAGGGTTTTACTCCCGGTATTTCCTGGTTCCGAAGAAGACGGGCGATCTGCGGCCCATTTTGGACCTTCGAGTCCTCAACAAGTTTCTGGTCAAGGAGCGGTTCCGTATGCTGACCCTTGCCTCTCTCTATTCTCTCCTCGAGCAGAACGATTGGTTATGCTCTCTGGACCTCAAGGAGGCCTACACTCACATCCCGATTCATCCGGCCTCCCGCAAGTTCCTCAGATTTCGGGTGGGACATCTACATCTGCAGTATCGGGTGCTTCCATTCGGCCTTTCCTCTTCGCCCAGAGTCTTCACAAAATGTCTGGTGGTGGTGGCCGCTGCACTCCGGAACATGGGTCTCCAGGTGTTTCCATACCTCGACGACTGGCTCATCAAGGCCCCGTCGGCTCCAGAGGTCATTTCGGCGACCTTGACTACGATTTGTTTTCTGCAGAACTTGGGCTTCGAGATCAACTTTCCCAAGTCACATCTTCAGCCCACCCAGACTCTCCCCTTTATAGGGGCGGTCCTGGATACCATCCAACTTCGAGCTTTCCTTCCTCCTCAGCGCATGGATGCTCTTCTTCTACTCTGCCAGTCGGTGTCTTCTCGCCCGTCCATCTCAGCGAGACACATGATGGTCCTCTTGGGTCACATGGCATCCACAGTTCATGTGACACCTTTTGCCAGACTACATCTCAGAATTCCTCAATGGACCCTGGCATCTCAGTGGACTCAGGTGTCCGACCCGTTGTCCCGCCACATTGTAGTCACTCCTGCTCTACGGCAGTCTCTTCTCTGGTGGATGACCTCTTCGAATCTATCCAGAGGTTTACTGTTTCACTCTCCTCCCCACCAGAAAGTTCTCACCACCGATTCATCGAACTATGCATGGGGAGCTCATCTGGATGGTCTTCGCACTCAGAGGTTCTGGACCAGTGCGGAACGACTCCATCAAATCAATCTTCTGGAGCTCAGAGCCATCTTCAATGCTCTTCAAGCTTTTCAACATCCGCTTCACGACATGGTGGTCCTAATTCGCACCGACAATCAGGTCGCCATGTATTATGTCAACAAACAAGGTGGCACGGGCTCGGCCCCTCTTTGCCAGGAAGCTCTTCGAGTCTGGGATTGGGCGGTCCGCCACAACACCTTCCTCAGGGCTGTCTACATTCAGGGGAAAGACAATGTCTTGGCAGACAAATTGAGTCGTCTTCTCCAGCCTCACGAATGGACGCTCCATTCCAAGCCCCTTCATCAGGTCTTTGCACAGTGGGGGACGCCTCAGATAGACCTCTTTGCAGCCCCCCACAACTTCAAGCTGCCTCAGTTTTGCTCCAGGATCTACACTCCTCTCCGCCTCGAGGCAGACGCTTTTCTACTGGGTTGGGGGAATCGCTTCCTATATGCGTTTCCTCCTTTTCCTCTCATTCAGAAGACTCTGGTCAAGTTGAGATCAGACCATGCCACCATGATTCTAATTGCTCCTCGGTGGCCCAGACAACCTTGGTTCTCCCTTCTACTTCAACTCAGCAGCAGGGAGCCAATACTTCTTCCAGTGTTTCCTTCACTACTCACTCAACATCAAGGTTCACTACTTCATCCCAATCTGCAGTCCCTCCACCTGACAGCTTGGTTCCTTTCAACATAACTCCTCAACAGTTTTCTCAAGCAGTGAGGGAGGTCTTGGAGGCTTCCAGGAAGCCTGCTACTCGTCAATGCTACTCCCAAAAATGGACTAGATTCTCCTCCTGGTGTATTTCCAATGCCACGGAACCTCAGCGAGCTTCCCTTTCTTCTGTATTGGACTACCTTCTACACCTATCTCAGTCTGGTCTCAAGTCTACCTCCATACGAGTCCACCTGAGTGCTATTGCGGCTTTCCATCAGCCTCTACAAGGGAAACCTTTGTCTGCTCATCCTGTGGTTTCCAGATTTATGAAAGGTCTTTTTCATGTCAACCCTCCTATCAAACCTCCTCCTGTGGTTTGGGATCTCAATGTTGTCCTGTCTCATCTCATGAAGCCTCCGTTTGAACCTCTCAACAAGGCTCTACTTAAGTATCTCACCTGGAAGGTGGTTTTTCTGGTGGCCCTCACGTCTGCTCGCCGGGTCAGTGAGCTTCAGGCCCTAGTGGCGGATCCACCGTTCACTGTATTCCATCATGACAAGGTGGTTCTTCGTACTCATCCGAAATTCCTGCCTAAAGTGGTCTCTGAATTTCACATCAACCAATCCATCGTGCTTCCAGTGTTCTTTCCAAAGCCTCATTCTCATCCTGGGGAAGCTGCTTTGCACACTCTGGACTGTAAACGTGCTTTAGCTTTCTACTTGGATCGCACAAAGCCTCACAGAACTGCTCCTCAACTTTTCGTCTCCTTTGATCCAAACAAGTTGGGACGACCTGTATCGAAGCGCACCATCTCTAACTGGATGGCGGCTTGTATCTCTTCCTGCTATGCCCAGGCTGGATTATCCCGTCCCTGTAAGGTCACAGCCCATAAGGTCAGAGCAATGGCAGCCTCTGTAGCCTTCCTCAGATCGACACCGATTGAGGAGATTTGTAAGGCTGCCACTTGGTCCTCGGTTCATACATTCACCTCTCATTATTGTCTGGATACTTTTTCCAGACGGGATGGACAGTTTGGCCAAACAGTGTTACAAAATTTGTTCTCTTGAAATTGCCAACTCTCCCACCATCCCATTGGGGTTAGCTTGGAGGTCACCCACTAGTGAGAATACCTGCCTGCTTGTCCTGGGATAAAGCAATGTTACTTACCGTAACAGTTGTTATCCAGGGACAGCAGGCAGCTATTCTCACGTCCCACCCACCTCCCCTAGGTTGGCTTCTCAGGCTAGCTACCTGAACTGAGGAGACGCGCCCGGTACATCGGGCGGGAAGGCACTGGCGCATGCGCGGTGCGGGCATCTCGAAACTTCTAAGTTTCTTCAAGCAAGACATGCTTTCAAGATGTCCGTGTCGGGGCTCTGTCGGATGACATCACCCACTAGTGAGAATAGCTGCCTGCTGTCCCTGGATAACAACTGTTACGGTAAGTAACATTGCTTTCTCTGCTTTCAAGACTATTCTGCAAGAGTGGCAGTAGCTAGAAGGAAATTTATACCGATTTGTTCTGTGCTGACTGCTAAGAAGATTTGATTTTCTCTGCTTTTTTCCTGCAAAGCTGAGGTGCACCATGCGGAAAAAGACCAGCTTTTTGAGAAAATACATCAATGCTCAAGACTTTTTGAATACTCTGAGTGCTGGGTCATCCGCACCATGAACTTTTTTGCCTGGACACTTGCCTTAGGGATTGAGAGCATTACCAGCTCTTATCTTTGCTTGGATCTCTTTCTGCTGTATTCTTCTTAGTCACAGTCTCATGTTGGATGCCCTGTGTATGCTGTGTACTCATCAGTGTTAGGTTTTTGAATGGCCTGCTCACCCAGTTTGAACTCCTGCAGAGGTTTTTCTTAGTGTGAGAGCCCCTTGGATCGAACACAGGAGAATGCACCACAGTAGTTCTATGTTTGGAATGTTGATTTTAAGCACAGTGGTGATAACATTAGTTCTCAGGGAAGTGGACACCATGAGTGACACACCTACTTATATGTTAGATTTAATAAAGTTGGTTTATCTACTGATTGATTAATTGATATTGTGGAATTTTGTATTTTATATTTTCTTATCCCTTATAGTCCATCTAAAGCTCTTTGCTCCATGACTCAAAATCTCCTCACTATTCCATCCTTAAAGCACAATGAAATCTAATATTTTTGCTGTTACTGCACCCTCCTTCTGGAATTCCATATCAAATTACTTAAGGGAAGAACCATCTCTAAATCAATTCAAAACTAAACTAAAAAAATTTCTGTTCCATGATGCTTTTGGACCGTAGCTGTCCTTGTAAGGACAAATTATCTCGCTTCCATTTTAATCTTCCCCTACCTATTGTCTGTCCCTTTTTTGTTCTCTTTTTCTCAGAATATTGTAGTTCTTACCTTTTTTCCTTTTGGTTTTGTTCAACCAAGGTTTAAGTTATTTAAGTTGTATTAACAACCCCTAGTGATGTCTCGTACTGTTAATTTTATAATCTTGTTTTATTGTATTTGTACTTTGTATATTCTTTTATTATTGTACACCATTTTGAAGTTGGATTAGGCGGTATAAGAAATTTTAAATAAACTTGATAAACTTGATTTTCGTTATAATTCTCAGATGAAGGAAAAGGGGATTGAAGGGTATAGTTAGGGTTACCAAACAGGATATTAAATGATTAGGGAATAGAATGTTTTAGGTATAAGATCACTTACAGGTCATGGACCTGGGGCGGGCTGCCACGGGAGCGAACTGCTGGGCATGATGGACCCATGGTCTGATTCGGCAGAGGCCATGCTTATGTTCTTATGTCTTTGTTTTACGTAATCTGTCCTTGAATTGCATAGGTGGAATAAACTGTAAGTTCTAATGTAACATATTTATTTATTTATTCAATTTTCTGTACCGTTCTCTCAAGGGAGCTCAGAACGGTTTACATGAATTTATTCAAGTACTCGAACATTATCATAACATAACAATTATATAAGTACAGTGGGAACCTTGGTTTATGAGCATAATTCATTCCGGAAGCATGCTCGTATATCAAAGCGAGTTTCCCCATAGGAAATAAGGGAAACTCATTTGATTGGTTCCCACCCACCCCCTAAGGCCACCGGCGCTAATGCACCCCCCCGCCCGCTAATGTACCCCACGCAGCCCACAGGACATGCCGGTGAACGAAGATCCTTCCTGTTGCAAACGGCGTTAATCACAAACCGAAGTTTGACTGTACTTGTAAATAAAGTTATGATTGGAACTGAATAAGTTCTGCATTTCATTCATATTTGTGACTTCTGCAGATGGCTTACCCTAATGCAAGATACCAAGGCTCAATCAGCAACATGTCTATTTTATCCTCGTCTCAGGCCAGCCCATCCACCTCCAGCCTAAGCTCCACTCACTCGGCACCATCCCAAATGATTAACTCAGCTCCTTCCAGCACACGAGGTAAGAAATCAGAAAGCAATGTTGGGTTAGACCTTGTATAGTGGATCTTTACATTCTTTGTATATTATACACACTATTATTATTTGCAACCGCCCTTTTCTAGACAAGAAATCTTTAGAAGTTAAGTAGGACTGAGCTTTGTTTTTTACTTCAGTGAGAGATCTGGAAGGAACAGAGGGCTGCAAGAAAACAGGCCCTCAGCAGGAACACCATGGGCAGAATTTGGCCTGGATATATGTACAATACCACATAACTAACCAAGCATAGTTAGGACTGTATTTTATGCTGTCCAAGCACCAGCACTGAATGTCAGAGGTGGCCAGATAACTTCCAGGTCTGCCCCAGACTACCTATGCTCTAACCAGAAAGTACCATGTCATCTTCTTGGAAGCCTTTATGCGGAGTCCCACAGGGATCACCTTTATCACCTATTCTTTTCAACATCTACATGACTACTTTGAAATTTTTCCGTTTATGCCCCTGCGAAACACTATTTACATATGCAGACAACATCTTTGTTCTTCTTGAGATTGGCTCGAACCTCACTAACTTCATTGGGAATATAATAGAATGTATAATGAAACTTCAGTCTTGGGCCCTTACTGTACAAATGAAACTGAACGAGTTCAAAACAAAGTTACTTTGGCTTGGCCCAAAATTAGAGCAGCTACCTTCATCCATTCTGTTGCCTTCAGGATCCTCACTGCAGACTGAATTCTCAAGTAAACTTCTGGGTGTCATTATAGATTCAACACTTTCATTCACCAACCATCTTAATTCTCTGTTAAAAAAAATGTTTTTTTAGTCTCCATATGTTGCGGAAAGTGAGATCCAGTTTCCATCATGAACACTTTGCTGTCCTTGTTCAATCAATCATCCTTTTGAGACTGGATTATTGTAATTCGGTCTATTTAAGCTTGACCAAGAAAAGCTTTCAAAGACTTCAACTGATCCAGAATACTGCTGCTAGGCTGATCTTTGCAAAAAGTAAATTTGATCACGTCTTTCTGCTCCTGCAAAGACTTCATTGGCTTCTAATAATTTCCAGGGTTTATTTTTAATGTGCCTGCTTAACATTTAAGATCTTGCATGGCATCCTTCCTCCTTTAATTCCCCTGTCTTGGAATTCTGTAAGATCTGACATTACCATATCTACTCAGAAATTTAAATTGTCCTTTCCTATACTGAAAGGCATTACCTACATTGGCAAATTAGGGAAGTCTCTACTTTTCAAAATTACTGAGCTGTGGAATGATTTTCTTATTCAACTGTGCGATCTGGGCTCTTTCCAACCATTTTGAAAACATCTAAAAATTTGGCTATTTTCAAAATTGTAAATTCTGCTCCTCTCTATACTATTCCAAATCCATATTGTACCTGTTCTCCTTTCTAATTTCTTGTGAAGCCATAGTCGAGCTCTACTGTTATAGAGAAGATGCAGTATATAAGCCTAAGGTTTAGTTTAATTTAGTCAGAGCAGATATTCTGTGACACTGTCTGGTTAATTGCCACTAAATACCTTTTCCTGGCCTGACGACCGTAGTTTAATCAGGTTAAATTGTTTTGAATACTAACTCAGGTCAGTCTAGAAGAGGTGTATGGAGGCAGATTGATAGGCTTAAAAACTATAATCTAATCTAATCTAAACCTTAAGTTTATATACCGCATCATCTCCATGAGAATGGAGCTCGACATGGTTTACAAGAACTTAAAATAGTGGGTAGAGAAGAAGAAAAAGGATTACATGAACTTATGTGTAGAAGGGGGGAAGGATAGAGCTACAATTTGCTGAAAAGCCAGGTTTTCAGTTGTTTGCGGAATAACTGAAGGGAGCTCAGGTTCTGCAGCGGGGTGGTGAGGTCGTTCCAAAGACCTGTGATTTTGAAGAGAAGGGATTTTCCCAGTTTGCCTGAATAGTGGATGCTGCGTGGAGAGGGGAAGGCTAGTTTAAGCCTTTGGGCAGTTCTGGAGGAGTCGGGACTGGAGGAGTTGAAACACAGTGGGATAAGAGGAGGCAGGATTCCGTGAATGATCTTGAAAGCCAGGCAGGAACATTTGAAATGGATTCTGGAGATTATTGGGACCGGATGGCATCCATCCAAGAGTAATCAAGGAACTGAAAGGGGCTATAGCTGAACTGCTTCAACTAATAGCCAATCTGTCGATCAAATCAGGAAGGATTCCGGAAGACTGGAAAGTGGTGAATGTTACGCTGATCTTCAAGAAAGGTTCGAGGGGAGATCCGGGAAACTACAGACTGGTGAGTCTGACCTCGGTACCAGAAAAGATGGTAGAGGCGCTGATAAAGTACCGCATCATTGATCACTTTGATGGACACAATCTGATGAGGACCAGCCAGCACGGCTTCAACAAAGAAAGATCTTGCTTGACGAACTTGCTGTACTTCTTCGAGGGTCCTGGTCCTTTTCAACTTTTTCAAAAATCTCTTCAACTATTTTCTTTGCTAAACACTTTGAAAATCAGTCATACTATCATTAGTTTCTTTGTACAAACGTAAGGAAGTTCTTCTTCACCCAGAGAGTTGTAGAAAACTGGAACGCTCTTCCGGAGGCTGTTATAGGGGAAAACACCCTCCAGGGATTCAAGACAAAGTTAGACAAGTTCCTGCTGAACCAGAATGTATGCAGGTAAGGCTAGTCTCAGTTAGGGCACTGGTCTTTGACCTAAGGGCCGCCGTGTGACTGCTGGGCATGATGGACTTCTGATCTGACGCAGCAGCAGCAATTCTTATGTTCAAAAATCTATACACATGTGCTCTTAGCCTTTCCATGTACTTTTTATCTTTAGGGGTAGGGAAGACAATATTTTAAATTCATTTTTATATGGATAAACAATTGTCCTAAATGAGAAATATATAGATATGACAAGCTGAATAGCAGAAAATCATCAAAATTCACCAAAAAATATTCAATAGTTAAATATCAAAAACTATTGAGAAATCTCCACAATACCAAATACTGATATAGAAGGAATAGTAAGACAAAGGTAGACCTCAGTGTCTCCTGGGATCTCTGTTCCCTGGGAGTCTATATATCAGCTTCAAAGCTGCAATAGGAAATACATCCTTGGTCAAAAACTCCAAAACACCCACAAAAAAACTTCCATTTTTTCAATATAATATACGAGGTTCATTTCATAATTAATGCATACAATTTTTTTTATTTTTTTTTTAATTCTTTATTCATTTTCACTTCAATTAACAAGTATACAATATTTACATGTTTATATTTTTTTCAAGAATATCTTTACAATCCTTCAATATAGTCTCCCTGCTTTGCAATGACTGAGTCCCAACGTCCAAGAAACTTCATTATTGCATCCAAAATACCATTTTTGTTCAGTTGCCGAATGGCTCAGGTAACAGCGGAAAAAAAGCTCTTCCAGAGATGCAAAATGATGTCCACGAATAGGTTGTTTCAACTTTGGAAAAAGGTCGCAGTCTGGTGGACTCATGTCTGGACTGTAGGGATCATGAGGTAACACCTTCCAGCTGTATTCGCGTAGTTTTTCAATGACATCATTCCCTATGTGTGAGCGATCATTGTCATGAAGAATGAGTGGCCCAGCCAACAGCAACTGAGGTTGGGTTTTGTGCATTTTTCTGCAGTATACAGATGTCAGTGGAATCGCTGTGGTTTCAGAAAGTTCCTCGCATGTCGCACAATGATCTTGTTCAAGAACATCAGCCACGAGTTTCACACATCGTTCATCAGTTGTTGATTTCAGCCTTACTTCATCATCTATGCTCACATGACCACTCCGAAAACGAGTTGCCCACCGAGAAACTGTACTGAGGTCCACTGTTAACTTACCACAAACTTCATGTAACGCACTGTGGATTTCTGTTGGGTTTTTGCCACATAGAGTTTCAATCTTAATGTACAACCTTTGATCATCAACAGACAGTACCTGAGACACCTGCAGCCTCCATTTCCCACACTTGTCATAGCCACACTATGTACACTACAGAGCTCCTAAGCACACGTTCTGCTGCTTCAAGCACTGAAGTGAAAGTGAAACAAGGTTTACTGCAATTGCATCATCCACTCCCCAATGTTGCCAACCTGTGCATTATTTATTAAATGACCCTTGTACTTTCAATATTCAAAAATTTTCAGTGTTCAATATCCTTCATTATTCAATAACATATAAACAAAAATGCAAAAAATCTAGCACTTATCTGTGGGGATAGCCAAGCTCCTGAAACATTGAGTCAGAGCAATTTTGTAACAGCTGCCTAGGTTTGGAGATGGAGAAGAAACCTATTTTATAAAAGTACATAGGTGCCTATTTGTATTTTATATAATTATTTTTATTTAATTTTATATCTGGACAAACATAATCTGTAAACTGTTACAAAATCTGCCATATGAACCAGAGCAGTTCTACTCACTAATAAACCAAGTCCTCCACATTATTTCATTCCCGGTGGTCTATAACATAAACAATATTAATCCCACAGATCCCCTTCATCTCTCTCAAAGAAAGCTCCATGATTACATGTTCAAAATCAGGCTACAAGCCCTATGTGACAGTCCTATTTGTATTTATAAATAATACAAATGCTTTATGACAGACCATTGCAGACCACCTTGAAGGAACCCTTGACAACAAACAGATCATATGAAGAAAAAACTTGCGTTTAATGAAATGCTCCCAGGCATAGTGCCCAATATTGCCACATTTCGCCTAAAAGGCTTCATCAGGGGCATACAACCAGCTGGTGTCTAAATCAGGTTCCACCAGTCCTGGATCTGTAACAACTGGCAATCAACCAACCCAGGACTATTTCTTCAGCATTGGTGGAAGCTGTTTTTGAAACCAACTGTGCTTGTATGCCCCTCACGTAGCCTTATAGGTGAAACACAGCTACATCAGGCACTATTCCTGGGAGCATTTGCGTAAACACAAGTTTTTTCTTCATAAGATCTGCTTATTGTAGTCTGTTGCATGTTGGATATAATAGATCAGTTGCCTTGCTGTTTCCTTGAAAGTGCAGACAGAATTCCAAAAGAGGTCTCACTGGAGACTTTCACAGAGGCACCGTCACCTCCTTTTGCCTAATAACCATTGCTCTCTTGTACACCCAAATATTCTGGATTTGTCCTCAAATATAATCACCTCCAGATCCTGATATTTTATAACCAGAGAAACCTCATCTCCTATTCTGTATGATGGGGCAATTTAGTGGGAGGAAGATAACAGGGGAGTATTTTTTAGATGTGGGGCAGTGGTGGTGGGTAGTTTTTTGTGTGAGGCAGTTTGCAGAGTGGTGGAGCAGTTGCAGGAGATAGTTTTTGGTCATGGCACAGTTGGTGGGATAGTGGTGCAGTTGATGGAGAGTAATTTGGAGGGACAGAGCAGTTTATGGTAGAGCATGATAGGAGGCCTGTTATGGGTGGACAAGTTGCAGTGGATTGTTTTTCGGGGTGGGGCAGTTAGGAAGGGGATATTGGTCATGGGGCAGTTGTGGGGTTATGTTTTTTGAGGGTAGGGATGCTTTTTGGGGTACTATGGATGTTGTAGAGATAGATTTTGGGGATGGGGCAGTTTTGGGGGTTGGGCCAGTATACAGGATAGTGGTAAAATTGCATGGAACAGTTGGGAGGGCTAATTCTTGGAGATGGGGCTGTTTGTGAGAGGTTTGGGGCAGTTGAGAGGGACCTTGGTGTGATAGAGGATATTAAGGCAGTAAAACAATGTGGCAAGATGGTGGCTGTAGCCAGCAGGACACTAAGCTGCATAGAATAAGGCGTATCCAGTAGAAGAAAGGAAGTGTTTATAGCTTAGTACAAGTCTTTGGTGAGCCCCATTGGTAGTATTGTACTTAATTTTGGAGGTTATATGTCACTAAGGATATGAAAAGACTTAAGGCGGGTTCAGAGGAAGGCGAGAAAAATGGTATAAGGCTTGTGTCAAATGTATTATAAGAAGAGACTTGAATACCTCAATATGAATACTTTAGAGGAGAGGAGGGATCGGGGGAATATGATACTTAAAAGGTATTAATATGCAAACTAATCTTTCAGAGAGAAGGAAGGGGTAGAACTAGAATTCATGAGTTGAGATTGCTGGGTAGGAGACTTAGGAGCAATGTCAAGAAATATTTTTTCACAGAAAGGGTGGTAGATTCTTGGAATGACCTCCTGCGAGAGGTTGTGCGATAGAAGCAGTGATGGAATTCAAGAATGCGTATGATAAACACAGAGGAACACTATATAGAAAAAGGATGGAATCCATTAAAAGCAAAACTTAAATTCAGCCCCCAGGACCATAGGAAGTATACACAGAAAACATCATTAACCAGAGTTTTGCAATTTTAAATACTGTATTTCTCAAATATTTTCAGAACAGCCACTCTAGCAGTTGCCATCATTTTAAGTTAAATTTGTACTTGTTTATCACAGGTCTGTGGAAATCTGTGCATTTCCAGTTCCAACATTATTTAAAAGTTGCAGCCCACTAGGGGTAGTAATGATATTCAAGCATCCCTCTGTGTATAAAGCTTACCCTCCCCTGTCCCAAATAAAGGAATAAAAAGTTATTGTGGTTTAGCAGAGGTTTCTGTCCTTTGTAGTCTGATGAGATAATTCATGCTTATTTCCAGGCTCCCCCTCTTTGCCAGATAAATATCGCCACAGTCGGGAAATGGTGATGCTACTGCCGGCTCATCGGGACCGGCCAAGCAGCGCCATGTACCCCACAGCTGTCATGGAAAATGGACAGGTAACAGATTCATCGCTTCTGCCCTGTGCACCAAATACCAAGCCCCGTTTCCACAGCTGTGGTGTGCATGTGTCCAGAGGAAGCAGTTTCCGGGGCAAGGCAGCAAGCTACAGAGACAAAGTAAGAGTGTGCATGTGTGAGAGTACGTGTGCCACTCTGCACGGCTGGAATTAATGTTTGTGCAACTGAATGTGTAAATGCATGCAGATATGTAAGTGTGCTTATAGTGGTGTGTTAGTAACTGTAAGAAAATATGCTCATCTGTGTGGCTTACGGTTTCTTGTAATTTAATGTTATCGCCTTTCCTCAATTTGATAACAAGGCGATGTACAATAATATAAAATGAGGAGAAAAGAATGCCATCACATTGAAGATAGGGAAGAAGGAGAGAATAGATTGAGGTAAATCAAGGATTGCTGGGTTATGTGGAACTTTGTGGCAATAAAAGTGATTGTAAAACTTAGGAACTGAGCAAGTAAATGTGAGGGTTTAATTGCGGTAGTGAGGTGAGTATTTGTAATGGAAGTGACTGAGACCTATTTGTGTATATAACTGGTTATGAATAAAAGCATGTGTCTGTGGGTATGTTTGTAACTTTAATGTTGTATGACTTTGATGAGAGTGTATATATGGTTGTACCTAGTGCTGCCCGATACAGGAAAAAAATTTTTGATTCGATTCAGCCTATTGAATCGATTTTTCGATTCGATTTTCCTGCCCAATTGAGTGGGTTTTTTTCCAAATTGGTGGGTTTATTTTATAGCCTCTTCACCCGCTTTACCCTCTCCTACCCATACTGGTCCTGTGGTATAAACAAACAAAAAATACTTTTCCTCTCTCTGTTAAATCCTAGCTCACGTTCGCGGTCTAACACCAGATCTGGAAGGATACACATTTCAAATCTGACATATTGTAATCACAAAACAGAAAATAAAATTATTTTTCCTACCTTTTGTTGTCTGGTCATTCTTAAAATCATGTTGGTCTGGTTGTTTTCTGATCAGGCTCTTTTTCTTTCTCTAAGCTAACCATCCATCTTCCATCTCTGTCCTCCCCTTCTGTTTCCCTTTCCTCTCCCGGAGGTCTGGCATCTTTCCTATTGTTCATCTCCATCCCCCTGCAGCTGCAGCAGTGGACCCCACCATCCACAGATCCCCCATCTCTCCTTTTCTCAACTACCCTTTCATACAGCATCTGTGTCCCTGTTCCTATTCTCCTCTCCAGTACTGCCCCCCCTTGTGTCCCTGTTCCTATGCTCTCTCCATGCCCAGCATCTTATCTCTTCCCATATCCAGCTTCTTCTTTCTCTCTTCCTTACCTCCTGTATCCCCTTCCCCAGGTACAGGCTTTCTCCTACTATCTTTCCTGCCATCCTGCAGCCTGCCCACCTACTTTGGAGCTGTATTGTCCCTCTTGTACCCTTCCCCTTGTGGTCTTGCATTTCTCTCTCCCTCTCTCCATTAGTCCAGCACCTCTCCTCTGCTTTCCTCCCCCTCTTTTTGGTTTGGTCTCTCTCTTCACTTCACCCCAGGTCTGGCATCTCCCCTCCCCTCTCTTACTCCTTCCTCATCCTCCCTCTGCACAAGCCTGCCTCCCCGCCATGAAAGCATTCATCCTCCTCCTCCCTCTGCACAGTCCTGCCTCCCCGCCATGAAGGCCTGCTCTCCGTCGCAAAGGCCTGCTCCCCCTGCAAAGGCCTGCCCCCCCCCCCTGCTGTAAAGGCACTCTTCCTATTCCTCCCTGCCACGAAGGCCTGCTCCCCCCACAAGCCTGCATGTTCCCCCAGCTTCCCTGCTCTTTAAACAGCTAATACGGCAGCCTGCAGGATCACTGGTGCTATAGCGATCCCTGCAGCTGCCCATCATCCTCAGCGGCATGTTTTCTCTGCCGCAATCTTACCTCTGACATCAGAGCAGGGGCAGGACCGTAGCAGAGAGAATGTGCCGCTGAGGATGATGGGCAGCTGCAGGGATCGCTATAGCACCAGCGATCCTGCAGGCTGCCGTATTAGCTGCTTAAGGTATGAGCGGGGAAGCTTGTGGAACATGCAGGCCTTTCTGACTGATTCTTCCCCCTCAAGCAAGAGCGGCAGCGGATGTCCAGCAAGAGGCAGCGCTGCTGCTCCTGCTTTAGGAAGGCACGGGGGAAGGGTCGGTCATCGAATCAAGAGGCCAATTTTTTTTTTTTTTAATTGAATCGATTCGAATCGATTCACCTGATTTGAATCAGTGAATCGATTTGAATCGTGTATCAGGCAGCACTAGTTGTAACCTTATATTTTTTGTGTGTATTTTTGTAATGTGAATGAGAGTTCATTTGTAATAAATGTGTTTGTAATTCAGGGTGAGTGATCATGAATGTACTTTTGTTGTGATCATGAGATTTGTTGTATATTTGCATTGCCCTCTACCTGTAGCACCATGTGGGTTCTCTCAACCCACAGCATTAGTTAAGGTGTTGTTACTAGTAGATTCCTTTTTTGGTTTCATTTCCTTGTTCAATCCTCTTTCCCTCACAGCCTTCAAATTTCCAGCGTGCTTTAATCCAGCAAGTCATAGGACCCTGTAAGCCCTGCAGCGATCCCAATCTCTCTGTGGCTGAAAAAGGTAGCAATCTTCTTTCTACATTTCTACATTCTTTCTATATTTCATCACATCCCACAGCAACTTATGGCACAGGAACCAGCTAGTGCTCTGTTTGCATTTGTGTATGAGAGTTTATACATTTTTTTCCCTTCTTACATATCAAAAGGGTAATTTTATAACAGAACTTAGTCGATTCTTATAAAATTTAGTGTGTCTTGTTCTGAATGAAATTGATGTAAAATGTAAATATTTCCGACCGTACTACAACACTACGTTGTAAAAATGAATTGTTGCTATGGGATAAGCGCAGAAGCAGATGATAGTTTGTAAACACTCTCTATCAAAATGGTTTTCACTGAATTCTGATAAAGAACTTGGAACTGCTAAATGGTTACAGCAGTCGACGATTGTTGAAAGAGATCCTACAGGAGGGTTGGAACTAAAACCTATGTTGCTGCTATGTAAGATCTATGGATCGTAAGCCAGACAGTGGATGACCAGGCTCAATTAAAACTTCCCTATCCCCTAGTACCTTTCGTCTCTAATAAGTCTTAATTTGTCATAGTTTTAGTTTTACCCTCTTCTTATTTTATTTCACTTAAATCTTAAATTTTATTAGATTTCTCTAATTTTTTATATTGTAAACCGTTCAAATACATGTGATGGTCGGCATATCAAGCCATAAATAAACTTGAAACTTGAACTCACTTAGCACACAAGAGCACATTGATGTTGTACACGATCTTGTACTGAGCCAGGAGGATGCACCACAAACACACCAAAGAACTCGACAAATAGAAGCAGTAATAAGCTAGACAACTGTGGTTAGGATAATTCATGATGACAGTGTCTTAAAAAGCGTGCCCAAGAGTTAACTTTACACAATAATGAGACACGCCTGAAACGGTGCAAACAGCTTTTGACCAAGTACCCAGAACATAACATCAGCTTCATCTGGTTTACAGAGGAAAAGATATTTACAGTAACTACTGATTAACACACGGAATGATTGACTGTATATGCCTTCGACAACACTGAATTAAACCCCAAGGCACTCAACTTGTACATATATTAAAGGAAGAGGCAGTAGTAACATATAAGCTTCAAATATATAAGATAGTAAACCATACATACACACCTATATGTGTATGTGTATATGTATGGTTCGACAACACTGAAGCATAAAGTTAATGCCAAACACCTACTATGGACCAGCCCAACCTTCAGCCAATTAGTTATGGTCTTGATCACAATCTCAAAACTCAGATTCACAGATCTGTTCTTCATCGATTCTGAGGTTAAGATCAACAGTGCATACTACCGGGATGTCCTCTTGACGCAGAAGCTGTTGCCAGCGATCCATCACTTGTCACGAGACTACTTTATCTTGCACATCATGCATAGGACACTGTGGAACTAATACATTGGGGGATCCCAGACTTCGTTGGTCCAGACCTCTAGCCTGTGAATTCACCAGACCTAAACCCAGCTGATTTCTGGATCTGGATCTGGGGGTTGATACAGGAATGCATTTACCAGTCAGCAATATCTGATGTTGAAGACCTTAAACAGCACCTCATCTCTGTTTGGGCTGAACTGAAGCAGAGCATTGCTGACAAGTCCATAGATCAGTGACGGCCAAAACTGAGGGCGTGCCTTCGTGCAAAGGTAGCACACTTCAAACATCTGCTAATTGAAAAATTACTTTTTGACTTTACATTTTTCTGCAAGATATGCCGTTAAACATTTTGATGTGTTTTTATTCAGTTCACAATTCATTTTCACAAGATAGTGTTGTGGTGCAGTGGGAAATATTTACATTTTACATCAACTTCATTCAGGACATGGCGCACTAAATTTTATAAGAATCAGCTGAGTTCTGTGGAAGATATGACAAAAACCATTTTGGTGTGTGTTTTTCAGTTCACAATTTATGTTGCTACTACAGTGACATTTAATTTTACAAAGGGAGCTTATGATAAAATGTGGAAATTAAAATGAAAAGTAAATAGAGCATTTCTGAAGATTTTTCAAACAAGCTGCTTAATTGCATACTACACTTGTTTGCATATCTCTCAATAAAATCCTGTCGTTACAAAAGGTTCCTCGACAGAACCTTTTCTTTTCAGGCGGCCACACTGAATACATGGCTTGCCAAAATTGCGTTAGAAGCTTCCTCTTCTCTTGATTCAATGCAAAGAAATGCAGAGTAATGCATTTGGGGATTAATAATAGGAAGGAACCGTATATGCTGGGAGGAGAGAAGCTGATATGCACGGACGGGGAGAGGGACCTTGGGGTGATAGTGTCCGAAGATCTAAAGGCGAAAAAACAGTGTGACAACGCAGTGGCTGCTGCCAGAAGGATTCTGGGCTGTATAAAGAGAGGCGTAGTCAGTAGAAGGAAGAAGGTGTTGATGCCCCTGTACAGGTCATTGGTGAGGCCCCACTTGGAGTATTGTGTTCAGTTTTGGAGACCGTATCTGGCGAAAGATGTAAGAAGACTTGAGGCAGTCCAGAGGAGGGCGACGAAAATGATAGGAGGCTTGCGCCAGAAGACGTATGAGGAGAGACTGGAAGCCCTGAATATGTATACCCTAGAGCGGGGGTCGGCAACCTGCGGCTCCAGAGCCGCATGCGGCTCTTTTCCACCTTTGCTGCGGCTCCGGTAGTGTGTCACGCAGGCATGCAGCTTAAGTCCGGCGTCGCGGCGGGAAATAGCCATGCTGAGCAGTGAGCTCAGCACATACACAGATGAAAGCCTTGCTTGCTGATTGGTCCGGCGGCCCCGCCCCGCCGGACCAATCAGCAAGCAAGGCTTTCATCTGTGTAGTGCTGAGCTCACTGCTCAGCATGGCTATTTCCCCCGCGACGCTGGACTTGTAAGGTGCCTGAAAAAGAAGTCATCCTGGCCGGGGTCGGTGTCATGCTCCGGAGATCTACAGCCTTCCTATCTCCCTCTCCCTTCTACCTGCTTCCGGCCACATCCCCTGCTCCGCGGCTCTCTTCGGCAACTCAGCACAAGCTTCTGACGTCGGGGCCTACCCTCTGCGAGTCCCACTTGTTTCAACTTCCTTTTTCCACAAAGGCGGGACTCGTAGAGGGAAGGCCTCAATGTCGGTAGCTTGTCTTGATCACCGCTGCTGACAAGTTGCTGAAGAGAGCCGCGGAGCAGGGGGGTGTTGCCAGGTGCAGGTAGAAGGGAGAGGGCCAGATGCAGGACTCGTGGGTGAGGGAGCAGAAGAGAGAGAGAAAGAGAGAGGGGAGGGAAACAAAAGGAAATCTTTCATACTGGGCTGGGCCGGAGTGGAGGGAGGGTGGAAAGATTCTAGCTACAGGGTGCAGTAACAAAGGAAAAGGGGGGAAAGCTGAAAATGGAGATAGTGACACAAAGAAGAGAAAGGGTAAGCAGGACCTACTGAATAAGGATAGAGATACAGAGGGGACATGAAGAGGAGGTGAAATAGAGACATAGAAGTAATGCTGAAAAAGTGTGTGGGGGGAGATAAAGACATTGAAAGGGCAAATGGTGAACATGGCGTAAAGATAAGGACAGAGACAAATGAAGATTCTGAAAAAGTGGTGAGATAGGGATATAGGTGAGATGGACACAAAGAAGGGTGATGCTGGAAAATAGGTGGAATGGTAATTCTGACAGACACAGAAGGGAAATGCTGGATCAAGGAGAGATGGGGCTCAGGCTGGATGGAATGAGGAGAAATGCCTTGTTGGCCCGGAACTTCCTCTCCTACGTCAGAATTGACGTCAGGGAGCGGAATGCTGGTCAGCGCAACACTTCTGCAGGGAAAGCTTGGGACGGCGGTGGCTTGGGGGCTGTTCCCCGATTGCGGTGGCAGCAAACCGAGTGGCTTGGGGGACGGCACGGAGACAGAAAGAAGGGGGAACAGGGAGACAGAAAGAAAAAGTTGGGGGAGAGAATGAGGTCTGGAGGAGAGGAAACATACAGGAGGCTGAAAGAAAGGAAGAAAGATTGGATGCACAGTCAGAAGAAGAAAGTGCAACCAGAGACTCATGAAATCACCAAATAGCAAAGGTAGGAAAAATGATTTTATTTTCAATTTAGTGATCCTGTATATAGCATTAAGATAAGAAACAATATATGCAGTGTTAGATTTGTTTTATAATGGTTTTGCGGCTCCAAGTTTTTTTTTCTTTTTGAAAACGGGTCCAAGTGGCTCTTTATGTCTTAAAGGTTGCAGACCCCTGCCCTAGAGGAAAGGAGAGACAGGGGAGATAGGATTCAGACGTTCAAATACTTAAAGGGTATTAACGTAGAACAAAATCTTTTCCAGAGAAAGGAAAATGGTAAAACCAGAGGACATAATTTGAGGTTGAGGGGTGGTAGATTCAGGGGCAATGTTAGGAAATTCTACTTTACGGAGAGGGTGGTGGATGCCTGGAATGTGCTCCCGAGAGTGGTGGTGGAGAGTAAAACTGTGACTGAGTTCAAAGAAGCGTGGGATGAACACAGAAGATTTAGAATCAGAAAATAATATTAAAGATTGAACTAGGCCAGTTACTGGGCAGACTTGTACGGTCTGTGTCTGTGTATGGCCGTTTGGTGGAGGATGGGCAGGGGAGGGCTTCAATGGCTGGCTGGAGTAAGTCTTAACAGAGATTTCGGCAGTTGGAACCCAAGCACAGTACCGGGTAAAGCTTTGGATTCTCGCCCAGAAATAGCTAAGAAGAAAAAAAAAAAAAAAATTTAAATTGAATCAGGTTGGGCAGACTGGATGGACCATTCGGGTCTTTATCTGCCGTCATCTACTATGTTACTATGATTTTAGAAAACAGATAAAAACTCAATTATTCAATAGACTGGCAACCTAATGTATCTTATTACTTACTTATAATTTTTATCTCATTTTAAATTGTTTGTATCTTCCCACTCTAAGCTTTTAACTTTGCCAAAATTTTAGATGATTTCAATTTTTTTTTTTTTTATAATTTCTTTATTCATTTTTAAACTTACATCAAGTGTACAGTAAATATCAACTAAATAAAATACATCACTTGAAAAATTTTCAATATCATACACCAAGAAGATTTAACCCCCACCCCCCTCCCAAATTCATATACAATTAATATATACCACATGAAAATAATATCTTATAACAATCATCTATATATTCTTACTGGAAAAACAATTTTAAATATCTATTTGTACTGTATGTATAATGATTGATTGATGTGAACTACCTAGAACTCCCGGGTATGGCGGTATATAAAAATAAACTATTATTATTATTATAATACTTTTAAAGTACTTTTAGGGAAATTCTAGAAACAGTACCTAAACTTAGGTGCCCTACCAGTAAATTAATTAAGTAAATTAATCAAGTAAAGTAATCAAGTAAATTAATTAAGAAACGCAGTTTAAAATGGCCAAAAACTTCAACGTTAAAGTGCCTCAATAAAAGGTGCTGGAATTACACCTACGTAGGCACTTTAGGGCGCCTGATGCCACAATCGGCGTGGCTAATGCCGGAAGTGGCGTTAGGCGCTATAAAGCACCTACGTAGATGCAATTCACGGCAAGATAGGCACCAAAAATATAGGCCTGGAAAACCCTGTTCTATATTTCTGGTGCCTGTCTTTCTCAGAAGGCAGGATTCTCAATACAGTGCCATTGCGGAAGTGACATGTGATCGGTGGCCGCTTTTTAGACGACTGCCAATATCGGTGGTGTATAGAGAATCTGGCAGTTTCTGCAGATTTTCAAGCTACCATGCATGCAGTGAAATAAAATCTGCACTACACCTATTTGTCCTACTAAAAGAAGCAGCTAGTCGCCCACTAGCCTTTATCGTCCTTCACCTCATCCTACTGTAGACCTTCTTTCTTAATGCTTCTTATCTTCAGGGGTTAATGTTCAGCCCAAGGCAGTAAGTTCAACTAACCCTGGATATTCAATGCGAGGCTTACATGGCTTTTGGCATTGTATTCCCTGGTATGTGCTCTGCCCTGGAAGTTAACCACGCACTGACCGATATTCAGACTGGTGCCTGGTTAACTTGACACACAAAGTTAGGACAATCTCTTTGTTGTCATTACATTATACACTTAATTAGCCAGTTGTACTGAATATTGCTGCTAACTGGCTAAGTTGTGATTCTGCCCAAACTATGTCTTTGGGCCACTCTTAACGTAGCCAGTTAGGAAATGGCTGGTAACCATTCTCTATCTGAACGGGGGGGGGGGGGGGTTATTTTATTTATATTGGCCATACATATTAAATGAATTACATATTATTTAGAACATTATAAAATCAATTAAGGAGGGAGGGGTAAATTTTTCCAAATTTCTATAGGTACCATCAAGCCTATATTCTACGTCAGGGTATGTATTGGATCCTCCCAGAACTTATGGATAATGCACCGGATTGGTTATATTTAGAATGGCGCCTTATGTTTCCCCTAAATTTAGTTCATTTACCAAGTATTAGCATACCTAGAAGATATAGAGAAAATAAAATATTAATGGATACTTGGAAAACGTTGAGATTTATTGATAAATTAACACCTATCCCAATAAACAAATCAACTAATCAATCTATATGGATAAACTCCAAGATCAAAATTGGCGGAGCTCAAATCCTTTGGAAGAACTGGATAATTGCAGGCATTAGATCTTTAGACGATGTTATTTCAGAAGGTAAACTGCTGGATTTTTCACAATTGCAACATAGATTTGGTCTTAATAAAACACAAAGTTTTAAATGGTTGCAATTGAAGCAGGCCATTCAGGTTGGGTTCCCTGAATGGAAAACATTAAATAATCAATATAGTTTAAAGTTTTTATGTTTTCAAGCAGACTTCCTAGGACATCAAGCCGCATTGTGGTATAAATTAATATCTGGATACTTGAATAAAAAACCAAAAAATGGTCTAAGAGAAATTTGGAGCATTGAGATTGGACATCAGATTAATGCATCTCAATGGCCACTAATTTGGTCTTGGAGAATGGGATGTACAGTGTCAGCATCTATGAGACAAACTTGGTTCTTTTTATTACATAGAGCTTTTTGGACCCCTACACGTTTGCAAAAATTAGACAGTTCTAAGTCCAATAAATGCTGGCACTGTAATCTAGAACCAGGGACATTAGATCATTTATTGTATCATTGTCCCTATATTAAAACTTTTTGGAATTCAATTTGGCCACAAATTAATAAATTGATGGAAAATCATATTGCAATATCATATGATACAATATTATTTGGAATGATGATGAGAAAAAAAAGTCAAATTTCACCAGAAAATAACAAGCTTTTATTAATTATGACAGGGGTTGCCATTCAGCATATAACTAACAACTGGAAGAACTATAACAACCTAAATTATACATTTTGGTGGAATACAATATGTCATATATTTAAAATGGAAAGAACAATAGCAATACAAAGGGGGACATATACTAAATTTATAAAAATATGGGGGCCATTGACAAAATACTGTAATGAATAAATAGTAGGATTTTTCTTCTCCTTTTCTTCTTTTTGGGATTTTTTTTTTTTTATGACACACATAGAGGGGGGGTAAGGAAAATAATTTCTATATAATATGATATAATATATTATACAATATGTAATGTATGAATGAAAAGTAATAGAAGTGTGTGGGGGGAGTGAGAAGGGATAAAATTTATTTAGAACATAATGTATTAGATATAAAAATGTTATTGAATATTCATCAATTGTATTCTAACATGTTGTATACTTTCTGTAAAATTTGAAAATTTAAAATATTATATTAAAGTAATAAAAGGGTGGGGGGAGGGTGAGGGGGAAAATTAAATTTAGATATATAATGTATTAGATATAAAAGTGATACTATATATTTATCATTTGTATTTTAATATTTTGTACACTTTATGTAAAATTTGAAAATAAAAAATAATGGGAAAAAAAAAAGAACATTATAAAATATGAATATAAATATGATATGTTGTACTTAAAGTGTTCATAAAGGTAAATCAAGTGTGTATTTATAAGATCATGTAAATTTTTTTGATACACTTGTAATATGAAAAAATGAATAAAGAAATTATTAAAAAAAAAAAAAAAAAAAGGAAATGGCTGGTAAGTGGAGATTGATAAGTGCCACTGAATATTTGCAGCTAGCCAGGGTTTAACTGGACAGGAGCTTTTCCTGCCCAGTTAAACTTCTTTGAATATCAAGACCCTCATTTCTGGTCTCTGTTCCAGTGCAGCCTCAGGCATCTTGACGCATTCCTCTGTTTCTTTCAGCTGTTCCAGCAACCCCCAGTAGCTGGAGTCTGGATAGTGGGACCCGAGAGACTCTGCCATTCCTCTCTACTCATGTTGGCAGCATCTTGGCCCCTCCTGTACCTCCTCGAAGCATGCTGCATGGTAAATAAAGTTTTTAATGCCTACTTAGGAAAATATTGAGCCCTTTCTCTGGAGGGAATAGAAAAGATCATCTTTTGTTTAAAAGATGGCTGTAGTCAAGAATAAATATGTGGAAATAAGGGGCAAAATGCAAGCTGTAGGTAATATTTTTCATTGGACTAATTATGTATTTTATTTATAAATCTTTATTCATTTTCTTATGTTACAACAAGTGTTTCAAATAAACTCATTAGAAACTTGAATATACACACTTGATTAACTCACATATTAACATCAAATTTAACATTTCTTTAAAAAATTAATATTATATAAAGTTATAATATTATACAAGAAATCTAAATTTATATAATTCTTATTGAATATAATAATCCCTCACCCCTCCCTCCCTCCCAATCAGTAATACATATAATCCACTTTATTGTAAATTCATTCTAATATTGATATAGTATGTAATAATCTGAAATAAAATCCCACCCCATTTCCCTCTAATCAAAAATCTTATCATGGGAAAAGTTAATCATTCATTACAGAAATCTGTTAACGGTCCCCAGACTTTTTGAAATTTACTCACATAGCCTTTTTGTGTTGCAATGGTGAGTTCCATTTTGTATATATGGCATACAGAATTCCACCAAAAATTGTAGTTTAACATATCATGTTTTTTCCAATTGTATGTTATTTGCTGCATTGCTATTCCAGTTAAAATAAACAGAAGTTTGTTGTTGCTTGCCGAAATTTGACTTCTTGCTCTCATAGTTGTGCCAAATAAAATAATATCATATGTCAAGGCTACCGGATTTTCCAACATCCTATTGATTTGAGGCCAAATTGATTTCCAGAATGATAAGATGAATGGACAGTAGAATAAAAGGTGATCTAATGTCCCGACTTCAACATGACAGGGCCAGCATCTATTAGACTTAGAACTATCTATCTTTTGTAAACGAACAGGGGTCCAAAAAGCTCTATGTAAAAGAAAAAACCAAGTTTGTCTCATAGATGCTGACACCGTACATTTTAACCTCCTCCAAGACCAAAGTCGTGGCCATTGAGATGCAGTAATTTGGTGCTTTATCTCAATGCTCCAAATGTCTCTAAGACCATTTTTTGGTTTTTTATTTACAAATCCAGATATTAATTTATACCACTGTGCGGCTTTATGATCTGTTGAATCCATCTGGAAACATGTATTTTAAGATGATGCTTGAAAATTTGCCATTCTTCATTAAGTCAGTGAAGAAACTGTGCAGTCACCCTGGGTTTAAGTAGTACAAACTGTTCTAGGTACTTTTAAACTAGGACTGCATGTTAATTGCATTTAACGCCGCAATTAACATGTTAATTATTAATTGTGATTTTAAAAATTAATTGTGATAATTAATCGCAAGCAGCCCTTCTGCCTGCCTGCCTTAATCCCCTCCCTTCCCCCTGCACAGACCAGTGTCTCTCCTTCCCAGACCCTGACCTGACTCCCAATCCTGACCCCAGCATTGGCACTCTTAGCAAATCAATATTCAGTTCTACAGCCAGTGGCAGCCCTATTGAAAGGCTGCCTGTGGCCTTCATCAGGCCTTCTCTCTGGCCCCTGCCCCCTTCTAACATCATTTCCTGTTTTGAGAAGGGGGTGGACCAGGCCAAAGAGAGGGCCTGGTGCAGGCCACAAGCAGTCTTTCAATGAGCTGCAAGGCTGAAGATTAATATACAAAGATAAAGGGTGCTGGTGCGAGGTCAAGATCAGCAGTTGGGTCTGGGTCTGGGAAGGAGAGATGCTGGACCATTTAGGGGGGGAAAGGAGGGGAGAGTTTGACCTGGGGGCTAGGGGTAAAAAGAATTGGAGCTGGGGAGGAGGATAAAGAGTTGGACCTGTGGGGGAGAGGGAGAGAATTGGACCTGTTGGGGAGGGAGAGAGAGAATTGGACCTGAAGGAGGGGGGTGGAGAAAGAGAGAGTTGGACCTGAGGGGGAGAAAGAAAGAAATGAAGATGCAATATGTGTTCAGTGGCTGAAGGGGTAGCTGAAGCCCAGTCAGACAAAGAAATCTGCTGCCTGAGTTGCCCTCTTCCTCCTCATACTGCCTCAGCAGCAGAGAAGTAAGCAGCATACCTCTAGCCACTGACACTTGCACTCCCCAACCATGCTCAGTTCATCCATGAACTGAGTATGCTCTGGGAGTGTGCATTGATGAATGGGGACACACCACACTTCCCTGGTCTTGAGGCAGCACAAGGATGAAAGAAGCAGCTTTGGGAATGGATTTCTTTGACTGGCAGGGCTTCAGCATCCTAACCAGCAAAGGAATGATACCTAATTTGGGGAGGAGAGAGAGGAAATGTGTGGCCCCTCCTATACCTCCCCATGGCCTGCTGAATATGCCCCATCTTAATTGTGCAATTAATTGTTATTAAAATACTTGATTGAAATGTAGCCCTATTTTAAACCACTGAGCTGACAGACCCTGTATACAAATTCAAACCTGTGGAATAGTTTCTCATTCCAGGCCGCTAAATTGAATACGTGGCTTGGAAAACCAATATTAGAGGCTACTTCCTATTCCGATTTTAGAAAATCGTTAAAGACACGTCTGTTTGACAGGTTTACATCTTAGCTGTGTTACTGTTTAACTCATCCTTGTCTTATAATTGACTGTACTTTTATGTCTTTTTAATTACATTGATTGTATGTATTTTTTCTTTGTTGTGAACCGCTTTGAACCTTTCTGGTATAGCGGTATACAAAAAAATAAATTATTATTATTATTATTATCAGATAACTTTTACTACCAAGAGGTTTACTTCTGATGATTATGTACCTGTAGAACATAATGGGCATAGTTTTCAGCCTGAGGGCCAGTTTGGGGTATGAAGTAATTCCCAAATTAAGAAGCAGGGTGGGAAGTTTGAGAAATGTAGGACACAATCTGATGAGGACCAGCTAGCATGATCTGATGAGGACCAGCCAGAACGCCTTCAGCAATGGCAGATCCTGTTTGACGAACTTGATGCACTTCTTCAAGGGAGTAAACAGGCAGATAGACAAGGGCGATCCGGTCAACATTGTATATCTGGACTTTCAGAAAGCATGAACGACTACTTCAGAAAACTGCGAGCCATGGAATTAAGGGTGAAATACTCACTTGGATCAAAAACTGGCTGGAGGATAGGAAACAGAGAGTGGGGGTAAATGGACAATGCTCGGACTGGAAGAGCATCACCAGTGGGGTGCCGCAGAGCTCGGTGCTTGGGCCCGTGCTCTTCAACATCATTATAAACGATCTGGACATTGGTATGACGAGTGAGGTAATTAAATTTGCGGACGATATGAAGTTATTCAGAGTAGTGAAGACACAGGGGATTTGCGAAGACCTGCAACGTGACATAATCAAGCTTGAGAAATGGGCATCGACATGGCAAATAAGGTTCAGTGTGGATAAGTGCAAAATGATCCATTGTGGTAACAAAAATCTCATGCACGAATACAGGATGTCCAGGGCAGTACTTGGAGAGACCTCCCAGGAAATGGACTTGGGAGTTCTGATCGACAAGTCTATGAAGCTGTCTGCGCAATGTGTGGTGGCGGCGAAAAGGATGAACAGAATGCTAGGAATGATTAAGAAGGGGATCACGAACAGATCGGAGCCTTGGTGCGCCCTCACCTGGAATACTGCATCCAGCACTGGTTGCCATACATGAAGAAGGACACGGTACTACTCGAAAGGGTCCAGAGGAGAGCGACTAAAATGGTTAAGGGGCTGGAGGAGTTGCCGTACAGTGAGAGATTGGAGACTGGGCTTCTTTTCTCTAGAAAAGAGGAGACTGAGAGGGGACATGACCGAAACATTCAAAATATTGAAGGGAATATACTTAGTAGATAAAGACAGGTTGTTAACCCTCTCCAAGGTAGAGAGAACGAGAGGGCACTCTCTAAAGTTAAAAAGGGATAGATTTAAGCATTATCTTAAAATACAAATGTAAGGAAATTCTTCTTCACCCAGAGAGTGGTAGAAAATTGGAACGCTCTTCCGGAGGCTGTTATAGGGGAAAACACCCACCAGGGATTCAAGACAAAGTTAGACAAATTCCTGCTAAACTGGAATGTACACAGGTGAGGCTGGACTCATTTAGAGTACTTATCTTTGACCAAAGGGCTGCCGCGTGAGCGGACTGCTGGGCACGATGGACCACTGGTCTGACCCAGCAGCGGCAATTTTTATGTTCTTATTATAAATATATTATCTTAAAAACGCTATTTTTTTCCTCAGCTGTTCCCCTGACCTCCACCTCTCTCCTCTCCAGCTTTAATCCCAAATCTTGCTTTTCTTCTGATCTTGCTTCTCCCTTCTCCTCCAGCTCTCCCCCAATCCTTTTAACTTTTCTTCTCCATCTTCAGGTTTTCCCTTGATCTTGCGGAAGTGTGGTGGTGATGGGGGACTTCAACTACCCGGGAATAAACTGGAGTATCGGGCACTCAAACTGCATGAGGGAGACCAAATTCCTGGAGGTCACGAGGGACTGTTTCATGGAACAGCTGGTCATGGAACCAACACAGGGAGATGCCACTCTTGACCTAATCTTCAACGGACTAGGGGGGCCCGCTAAGGAGGTGGCGGTACTAGCCCCACTAGGAAACAGCGATCACAACACGATCCAGTACAGGCTAGAAATTGGATCATCAAAGGTGAAAAGAACTACAACGACAGCACTTAACTTCAAAAAAGGGAATTATGAGGCCATGAGGAAAATGGTGGGAAAGAAACTCAACGACACCGCAAGGAAGATGGAGTCCGTAGAAAAAGCCTGGACCCTAATCAAGGGCACGGTGCACGAAGCACAAAACCTGTGCGTCCCCAAGTTCAGGAAAGGGTGCAAAAAAAATAGTACAAAAAACCCAGTGTGGATAACCAATGCAGTGAAAAAGGCGATAAGTGACAAGAAGGCATCATTCAATAAATGGAAAAAGGACCAAACAGAGGACAACCAAAAGGAGCATAAAAAACACCAAAAGGAGTGTCACCGAGTGGTTAGGAAAGCAAAAAGAGAATATGAAGAGAGACTGGCGGGGGAAGCAACAAACTTCAAATCATTCTTCAGGTACGTCAAGGGGAAGCAACCAGCAAGGGAGGAAGTGGGACCCTTGGGTTATGGAGACAGAAAGGGAGTGGTAAAAGAGGAAAAGGAGATAGCTGACAGGTTAAATGAGTTCTTCACGTCAGTTATCACGAGGGAGGACACAACCAACATTCCGGAACCCGAGGAGATCGTAAAAGGAGATCAGGATGAAAATCTGGTCCAACTAGAGGTGAGCAAGGTGGATATCCTCAGGCAGATAGACAGGCTAAAGAGCGACAAATTGCCAAGTCCGGACGGCATTCACCCAAGGGTACTCAAGGAACTAAGGAACGAAATAGCTGAGCCACTCCGACAAATATGCAACCTATCCTTAAAAACTGGAGAGATTCCAGAGGACTGGAAAATAGCAAATGTCACGCCCATCTTCAAGAAAGGCTCAAGGGGAGACCCAGGAAACTACAGGCCGGTGAGCTTGACCTCGGTCCCGGGAAAGATGATGGAAGCGCTGATTAAAGACAGCATCTGGGAACACATCGAAAACAATGGGCAGCTAAAGTCGAGCCAGCATGGCTTCTGCAAGGGCAGGTCATGCCTCACGAACTTATTACACTTCTTTGAGGGGGTGAACAGCCAGGTGGATAAAGGGGAATCCATAGACATCATTTACCTTGACTTCCAAAAAGCCTTCGACAAGGTACTACACGAAAGACTGCTAAGGAAGCTATGGAACCACGGGGTGCAAGGGGAGGTCCACCGATGGATCAAAAACTGGCTGGCGGATAGGAAACAGAGGGTTTGAGTAAAGGGCCATTACTCAGACTGGCAATGGGTCACGAGCGGAGTTCCACAGGGGTCGGTGCTGGAACCGCTCCTGTTCAATATATTTATTAATGACCTGGAGGCAGAAACAAAATGTGAAGTTATTAAATTTGCGGATGACACCAAACTATACAGCAGGATCAAAAACATGGAGGGCTGCGAAGATCTCCAAAAAGATCTGACAACACTGGAAGAGTGGGCCAAAAAGTGGCAAATGAGCTTCAACATAGGGAAATGCAAGGTCATGCATGTGGGGAAAAATAACCCGATGTTCACTTACAAAATGGGGGGATCACCGCTAGGGGTGAGCAACCTTGAAAGAGACCTGGGAGTGATGGTAGACACAACATTGAAGGCATCAGCGCAGTGCGCCACAGCCTCAAGGAAAGCAAACAAAATGTTGGGTATCATTAAGAAGGGTATCACGACCAGGACGAAGGAAGTCATCCTGCCACTGTATTGTGCAATGGTGCGCCTGCACCTGGAGTACTGTGTCCAGTACTGGTCGCCGTACCTCAAGAAGGACATGGCGGTACTTGAGAGAGTCCAGAGAAGAGCAACTAAACTAATAAAGGGTATGGAGGACCTCTCATATACTGACAGACTGAAAAAGCTGGGGCTTTTCTCCCTGGAAAAGCGGAGACTTAGAGGAGACATGATAGAAACCTTCAAGATCATGAAGGGCATAGAAAAAGTAGACAGGGACAGATTTTTCAAATTATGGGGGACCACAAGTACAAAGGGGCACTCAGAGAAATTGAAAGGGGAAAGGTTTAGAACAAACGCCAGGAAGTTCTTTTTCACCCAAAGGGTGGTGGAAACATGGAACGCGCTACCGGAGGATGTGATAAGCAGGAGCACGCTACAGGGCTTCAAAGAAGGTTTGGATAGGTACCTGGAGAACAAAGGGATTGAGGGGTACAGATAGGAGTAGAGGTAGGTTATAGGGATAGGATTAGAGGATTAGAGGTAAGTTATAAAATTAGTCAAGGACCATTGTTCAGGCAAGTAGGCCTGATGGGCCGCCGCGGGAGCGGACCGCAGGGCAGGATGGACCTCTGGTCTGCCTCAGCGGAGGCAACTTCTTATGTTCTTATGTTCCCTGGATGCACTGTTTTTTTTCTCTCCACAAACTCTTAGCCAGGCAATTTGGCATCTCTAGCCAAGTGAAAATGTGCACCCTGATTCTATCCACTAAACCAGGCATGTCCAACAGGTAGATCGCGATCTACCTGTAGATCGCAGAGGGGTCAGAGTTAGATCGGCAGCCCCACTTAATCTGGCTGGCCCAGAACGTCCTCTCCGACGTCAGAATTGACATCGGGAAGAAGGCTTCTGGGCGCAATTAGAGTCAGGCAAGTAAGCAGAGGAGCAGTAGTGGTGGACCGGGGAAAGTTTAAATCGGGCCTGGAGGGAGGCTTTTGTTTTCCGCGGTAGGGGGGGAAGGAGGTAGGCAGGCAGGCTGGCTGGCTGACATTGGAGACAGGCAGGCTAGCTTTGGGGGAGGCAGGCAGGCTGGCTGGCTTTGGGGGAGGTAGGCAGGCTGGCTTTGGGGGAGGTAGGCAGGCAGGCAGGCTCTGGGGGAGGTAGGCATTCAGACTGGCTTTGGGGGAGGTAGGCCGGCAGGCTTTTTGGGAGGGGTGGGACAAAGGCTTGGAAGGCAGTGAGAGGACATAGGAAGGAAGGAGAGAAAACGGCAGAGAAGGGGGGGTTGTAAGTAGAAGAAAGACTAGAGAGATAAAGGCCTGGACCAAAGGGGAAAGACAGGAGGCAGAAGCAGGACTTTGGGAGGTGCAGATAGAGGGGGAGAGCCCCTGAGGAAGAGCAGAGAGAATCAAGATCATAACAGAGGAGGGAGAGAGAGAGAGAGAGGGAGACCTGGAACAAAGGTACAAAGGAGAACTGACACTGGATCTGGGGGCACTAAGGACATAGGAAGGAGGCACTGGGGGCACTAAGGACATAGGAAGGCACTGGGGGCACTAAGGACTGAGTGCAGAAAGAAATGAAAGATAGGATGCACAGTCAGAAGGAAACGCAACCAGAGATTCATGAAATCACCAGACAGCAAAGGTAGGAAAAATGATTTATTTTCAATTTAGTTTTGAGAATTTATATCTGCTGTCTATATTTGCACTATATTTGTCTATTTTTCTGAGGTGACATAATTGAAAACCCCCCAAATATAAATGATAATTAACATTTTCTCTGCGTATAGGGTGCTTTGTGTTTTTTTAAATTTTATGGTTACCATTATGAAATAATAAGATATTGTGTGTACATGAAAAATGAATGGAAGAAATTGGGGGCGGGGCTAGGCTGGAATTGGGGTGGGGCTGGGATTGGGGTGGGGCTAGGGCGGGGCTGAGGTGGGGCTAGGGCGGGATTAGGGGCGGGACTGAATATTAATAAACTTTAAATTTTCAATACAGCATGGAATTTTTATGCTTCCAGGCAGATTTTCTGGGTCACCAGGCCGCACAGTGGTATAAAGTTATTAGTGAATTGGTTAATAAAAAACCTAAAAATGGTCTTAGGGATATTTGGAGCATTGAGATTAAACATCAAATTTTGGCATCTCAATGGCCACAAATTTGATCTTGGAGAATAAGATGTACACTGTCAGCATCTATGAGACAAACTTGGTTTTTTCTTTTGCATAGAGCATTTTGGACCCCTGTTAGATTACAAAAATTAAATAGTTCAATGTCTAATAGATGCTGGCATTGTAAGCTTGAAGTAGGGACTTTGGATCATCTTTTATTTTTCTGTCCCTATATATTAGCCTTTTGGAATTCGATCTGGGATCAAATGAATTCTTTATTAGATAATCCTGTAGCATTAACTTATGATACTGTGATATTTGGCATATCTATGAGGAAAAAGAGTCAGATATCGGCAAGTAATAACAAACTTTTATTGATTATGACAGGAGTTGCCATGCAACATATTACTACAAATTGGAAAGATCACACAAGACTTAATTTTAATTTCTGGTGGAATTCACTATGTCACATATATAGAATGGAACGTTCAATAGCAATACAAAATGGAAATTATAAAAGGTTTAATGAAATATGGGGACCATTGACATTGTTTTGTAATGAATAAACACCATTTTCTTAACATTATTTATGATTGGAAGGGAAAGGGGAGGGTTTATATAAATGAAAAAAAATAAAAATAAAAATGTAAAAAAGAAATATGACAAAGATTGATTCAATTAAATAATTGTATGGAAAGGGAGGAGGGAAGAAGGGTTTAGATATATATACCTTTGTTATGATCTTGATAGATTTATCAAGTGATGTTAGTAAATCTATGTATTACTTATATTGTGCACTTGCTGAAAGTTTAAAAATGAATAAAGAATTATAAAAAAAAAAAATAGATGTCCCGTTTTGATGAAAAAAATAAATGGTCACGTTAGTTATGGCTCTTCCTCTCTGAGCCCTCTCTTCTTACCCAGCTCTGTGTCTTTTTCAGCTGCTGCTTGGTAGATATAGCAGACTCCCCATTACAACTAGTATCTTTAATGAGAGCAACTACCCTGGCTTGCTCCATCCTTCTTTCACTTGCTGTGGTTTCCATGATCTATTAGAATCCAAGTTATGATGTCAGCTTTTACCCTGGTTACAGATGGACCCTCTCTCCAGCACCTCTATTGTTTGGTTTCCTGAGAGCTGACAGCCTGTTCTCCTGCATCAGACACTGATCATGATGGCTGTCTGTCTGAAAAACATAGACTGCAATTATAGGAGATTAAATGTTACTGTCAGTTGGATAGCAAAGCCTTTCGTAGCCCAAAAATCCTACTCCCAAACCCATATGCAATGTTTGCTACCAGTGATCTTTGATACAGTCTCTTTGTGTCTTTTTGTCCATCCACAGCTAAATATGTAGCTATTTCTCCTTGG
The DNA here is from genome assembly GCF_902459505.1 of Geotrypetes seraphini. Taxonomy (NCBI): domain Eukaryota; kingdom Metazoa; phylum Chordata; class Amphibia; order Gymnophiona; family Dermophiidae; genus Geotrypetes; species Geotrypetes seraphini. The sequence goes on from NC_047100.1 coordinate 44,908,263, forward strand.
TCTTCTAATGCTCTGTTAATATTGTGTTTCTTCTGTCATGTAGGTCATTACTCTATGCATTTTGATACCTACCACCACTCACTCAGTGACGCACCTCCAGTGCTGCCTGCTCGGACGTTGCGCAAGGTAATGATTTTCATAGATAAAAATCTACTAAACTCAATAGTCCCTTCCTAACCCCTGAACACCTAGAAGCCTCCATGCACTTGAATGCTGAGCTTACAGTATAATTTGAAGCTGTTTGTTCATCAATTCCATTTCTTGCTCTGAATGAAGTAAAATTTAAATTAAAAAGTACCTAACCCAGAAGCTGATTTTGAAAGGGCCCCTATTTTTTGCTGCTGAAGTATGGCAAAATTTCAGCTGTACTTAGGTTTCCTAAATATAAACATTACTGTAACTTAATTTGGAATACATATACTTAAGTGGTCTACCTCATTAGCACATGCTAATGGCATTAAGGTGTGTTAGGGCTTCTGACTTTAGATTTTATTGGAAAAACTCTAGAAAAAAATAACTTCTTTATCACCTCTCCAACCTGGTATATCTTCACTGATAGATAATAGCTCACTTTGACCAGCAGGTAGAGACTGAGACCAAACTTTGGTTGTAGTACTAGAGAGTTGTATCCCCTCTAGAAAATCAGTCTTTGCTCAATCTCTCAGCAGGTGAAGGTGAACTGTGCCAGTTTCCCTTTATTTAGGGCTGTTGGAATTTGTATAGCGCTCCTTGTCCCCATTCTTGTGCCAGACTAAGCTTGGGGGACCCTGTTTGGGATCTGCCCAACCTCAGGGTGTTGCATTCACTGGGAGAAAGTGTTCATTGTGCTCCAGACGCGAGGCAAGCGGTGTGTAGGCCACCGCAAAGGGGAATCTTCGTCGGCATCGGGTGCTGACATTCAGGGATCCCCTTCACGAGTGCTTTGCTCACTGGCAGCTGACAACGGGGAAGCCCGGGCTTCCTCGTCTCCCACACAGAGATTCCTCCAGCTAAGGTTTCCCTTACTGCCAGTGATGCTGGGGACTCCCTTACTGCTGCTGCCAGCTTGCAAGCTTTAGCAGCTGGGGCAATTCAGGCCTCTCAGCCACTATAGGCCTCGGGGGTTCCGTTTTTGGCGGGCTCTGCTCTGTTTTTATCGGGAAGCACCTCCATGTTTTCTGTAGCCTCAAGTGACCTTTCACCTGTTTTGGAGAGACGGGACAGGTTTCTGCCGGGTCCCCGGCTGTGGCATGGAGAGACGGGACAGGTTTCTGCCGGGTCCCCGGCTGTGGCAGGGAGGCCCATTGGGCCGCCAGGTGGTTTTCCCTCTGATTTTGTTTTTGCCTTCTGTAAGGCTTATTTTCAGGCTGATTTCCAAAAAGCCAAGATGAATGGACAGTAAAACAATAAATGATCTAAAGTCCCTGTTTCGAGATGACAATGCCAACATCTATTAGACTTAGAGCTATCTAATTTTTGTAAACGAACAGGGGTCCAGAATGCTCTATGTAACAGAAAAAACCAAGTTTGTCTCTTAGATGCAGACATTGTACATTTCATCCTCCAAGACCAAATTCATGGCCATTGAGACGCAGTAATTTGATGCTTAATCTCAATGCTCCAAATGTCCCGAAGACCAGTCTTTGGTTTTTTATTCATAAATCCAGGTATCAATTTATACCACTGTGCGGCCTGGTGATCCAGGAAGTCCACCTGAAAGCTTACGAACTCTAAACTATATTGATTATTAAGATTTTTCCATTCAGGAAGCATCTCTTGAAAACATTTAAATATGTAACATGTGCCTAAGTGAGTCGGTGCTAGTTTAAAGAATTGCCCTTTATAAGTTTATATGAAATATGAGCAGAAAAATAACTTTATTAGAATAATTAGAGCCAAAGCCTGAGCAGTGAGCTATCGCATGGGCCAGGGGTAGGCAAACTCATTAGTCAAAAGAGCCAAAGATCAGAAATACAACAATTAAGATACCGTTTGGTGGAATTCAGTTTGTCATATTTATAAAATGGAAAGAGTGCTTGCTATTCAGCAAGGAAATTATCATAATTTTAAAAAGATTTGGGGAGCCATTGATTATATATTCTAATGATCAGACACCTTAAACACCTTGTTATTATATAAGATACAGGTAGGGTGGGATTTGGAAATATGATATTTGCTAATTGGTTTATTATTAATGGATGGGGTGGGTGGGGAGAGATTCTTTAATCTTTAATGATTATAAGTAAGAATGTCAAGTGATTTGTAAAAATTTTTGATTGAATATTATACACTTGTTGTAAGATATGAAAATGAATAAAGATTTAAAAAAAAAAAGAAAGATTTCTTTTGAGAGCCATACCCCATGCCCGCTTGCGCTACGAAGGTTTCGTCAACCCGACTGACACTCCGCTCACCCACACATAGTCAAAATCGATTTGTGGCAGAGCCTAGAGAATGACATGGGGAAAAAATTTGCCTCTGTCCCTACGAGCTCGGCCCCGTCCCCACAAACCATCTATTTCCATCCACACAAGCCTCGAATAGTTTTATACTGAACTTATTATATTAAAGTATAAAAAGAAACAATATTCTGTACAATTGTCAATTTATAAATCAGCATCTTCTCCCCACTCTCTCTTCCCCATTTCCCTTCAGCATCCTCAGCCCACTCTCTCTCCACTTCCCTTCAGCGCACACACATAAAAACAATCAAGCAATTTTATATAATTTTCATTCTTTTCGTTTATAGAAATTAAAATCTAAATAATGCTAGTCACATAACAAAACATGATTTTACAAAAATAATTCCCTGCACAGTCAAGCCTGTGAGGATTACTAGATGGCTTTCAGCAGCTCCCCTCCCCCTTACCTTCTTGGCCAAGTCAAAATAATCTACCAATAATAAAATTTTTAAAAAACACAAAGCTATTACTTATTATGACTGGAGTCACCATTCAGCAGATTACATTTAATTGGAAAAATTGGAATAAATTACGTTATAGTTTTTGGTGGAATTCACTGTGTCGTGAAGATGGAAAGAATGTTAGCTTTGCAGAAAGGAAATTTTAATAAATTTCAGGAGGTTTGGAGACTATTTTTTTTTTTTTTTTTTAATATTTTATTTATAAATTTTTCATTCTTACAATAATTTAATTGTACATAAAGCTTAAATTAATACATGAAAAATTATGATTCTAAATAATTCATCTTATCATATAAAATATAACCCTCCCCTTTTTTCATTTCTTATTTCCACATAATATACATTCCCCTCCCCACGCTAATATAACTATTACTAATGTGCTATGAAATCTGATCGTTGGAATAGCGGGTCAATGGTTCCCAAATTTTCTTAAAATTATGAATATTTCCCTGTTGTAATGCTATTGTTTTTTCCATTTTGTATATATGACAGACTGAATTCCACCAAAATGTATAGTTTAATTTGGAATAATCCTTCCAATTTTGAGTTATTTGTTGCATGGCGACCCCTGTCAATATTAATAATAGTTTGTTATTGTTTGCTGAAATCGGACTCTGAGTTCTCATTGCTGTACCAAATAGTATAGTATCATATGAGAGTCCTACAGGATTTTCTAATAATTCATTAATTTGGGGCCAAATTAATTTCCAAAATGCATTTACACAGGGACAATAAAAAATTAAGTGATCTAACGTCCCAACTTCTACTCTACAATGCCAGCATCTATTAGATCTAGTACTATCTATTTTTTGTAAACGCGTAGGGGTCCATAAAACTCTATGTAACAAAAACATCCAAGTTTGACTCATAGATGCTGACTTTGTAGATCTTAATCTCCAGGACCAAAATCGTGGCCATTGAGACTCAGATATTGTCTGACCAATCTCAATGCTCCAAATATCCCTAAGTCCAGTTTTCTTTTTTTTATTTAAAAATCCATTTAACAATTTATACCATTTTGCGGCTTGGTGACCCAAGAAATCCGCCTGGAAACATAGAACCTGCAGACTATATTGAGTATTAAGCGCTTTCCATTCAGGGAACCCTGCCTGAATAGCTTGCTTCAATTGCAACCACTTAAAATATTGTGTTTTATTTAATCCAAATTTATGTTGCAATTGTGAAAAACTAAGCATTGTTCCTTCTGAAATAACATCATTCAATGTTCGTATACCTGCAATTATCCATTGTTTCCAGACGATTTTGTATCCGCCAATCTTGATCCTGGAGTTTACCCAAATGGATTGATTTAATGATTTAGCAATTGGTTCTGGTGATAGATTACTAATATATCTTAATGTCTTCCAAGTATCCAACAGAATTCTGTTATCCTTATATCTTCTAGGCATGTTTATACTAATTAGATGTTCTAAATGTAGTGGGAACAGGAGTCGCCATTCTAGATATAGCCAATCTGGTACATTCTCTATGAGATCTGGGAGGATCCAATACATACCCTGTCTTAGAATATAGGCTTGATGGTACCTATAAAAATTTGGAAAATTTACCCCTCCCTCCACAATTGGTCTTTGTAAAGATACTAAAGCAATTCTGGGTCTTTTCCCAAACCAAACAAACTTTGTAAGAATATTATTTAACTTTTTATAGAATGACCCCTGAAAAAATATTGGTATCATACTCATTTGATAACAAACCACAGGCAACATCATAATTTTAATTGTTTGGACTCTTCCCCACCAAGAAAGATGTAAAGGATTCCATTGCTCACACATTTCTGTTATTTTTTTTAATAAAAGTTTTTCATTTTCTTTGACTGTATCTTCAATTGTATTTTTGATAATAATTCCTAAATATTTTAATCCTTCTTCTTTCCAAATAAATGAATATGAATCAAATAATCCTTTGGTACAGTGAACATTAATTGGAAGAATTTCCGATTTACTCCAATTAATTTTATATCCAGAAAATTTCCCAAATTTCTCTAGAAGATTAAGTAAACTTGGAATAGTATTCCCCGGTTCTCTTAAATATAATAATATATCATCTGCATATGCAGAAAGTTTAAATTCCCAGTAAGAAAATGGGATTCCCCTTATCTCCTTAGTTTGATTAATTGCAATTAATAAGGGTTCTAAAACAATATCAAAAAGTAAGGGGGACAAAGGACATCCTTGTCTAACTCCCCTACGCAAGTTAAATCTATCTGATAAATTGTTATTAATGTATAATCTTGCACCAGGAGAGCTATACAAAGTCTGAACCATTTTAATAAAACCGGGGCCTATTCCAAACCATTCCAGAGCTTGATACATATAACTCCATTCCACTCTATCAAATGCTTTTTCTGCATCTAAAGATAGCATAAAAGCTGGATCATTCAAATTTTTCACTAAATTTAAAGAGTGAAATGCTAATCTAGTATTGTTTGATGAGTGTCTTTTTGCAATAAATCCTGTTTGGTGTACATCAATAATAAAAGGAAGAGCTTTTGCCAATCTTATTGCTAATACTTTAGCAAGCAACTTACCATCTACATTTAATAAAGATATAGACCTGTAGTTTGAAACCAAGGTAGGATCCTTGTTTGGTTTTGGTAAGACAATAATTATCGAATCATTATTTATTTGGTATTGATACAAATTTAATAAATATGGTAAGATGATATTTTGAAATGTTTTATAGAATTCAACAGTATAACCATCACCACCCGGAGCAGATCCAACTCTAAGAGACTTCAATGCTGATTCTATTTCTTTTAAAGATATAGGATCTTCTAAACTTCGTTTTATATGATCCGGAACATTTGGTCCAATAAATGAATTTAAGAAATTTAATCCCTCTTGTTCTTTATTTTCATAAGATTCAGAAGAATATAAATCTTTATAAAAATCAAGAAATTGTATTAAAATATCTTTGGTGTTAGTGTGTGTGTTGCCTTGTGTGTCTTTAATTGCAATAATCTTAGATTTCCTTTTTTTTGCTTTGAGAAAATTAGCTAATAATCTTCCAGCTTTGTTTGAATTACCATAATACTGAACTTGCTTATAGAAGATATCTTTCCTCACAAATTGAGAAGAAATCTCATTATATTTCGCTTTTACTTTTAATAAATTTTGTAATGTATTATGTTCCCATTTCTCAATTAATTTATTCTCTAATACTTTAATTTGTTTTTCCAAATCAACATATTGTTTTTTAAGTTGTTTTTTGATAAATGCTGAATATGAAATAATATTTCCTCTTATTGTTGCTTTAAATGCGTCCCACAAAATCTCAGCATTAATATTGTCCGAATTATTTATTTGAAAAAATTCATTCATCTTTAATTTAAAATCTTCCAGAAAGTTCAAATCCGCAAGTAAAGCATTATCAAATCTCCAAATTGGATTGACATGTTCTACATCATTATTCTGAAAGTCAATCCACACACCAGCATGATCTGAAATTACAATGGGATCAATAACTGCATTCATCACTCGCTGCGCTATATTATTAGACACGAATATATAATCAATTCGTGAGAAAGATTTGTGGACCTGAGAACAAAAAGAGAATTCCTGATCATTAAAATGAAGAATACGCCATATATCAACTAAATTACAAGATTGAACCAAATTATCTAAACCTAATGATTTCATAATTCTACTTGGTCTCTTATCCAAAATCGGATCTATTACAGCATTGAAATCCCCTGCTACTATTAAATTAGAAGTAGCCAGTGGTAACAGTAATTGTTGAACTTGTTTGAAAAACTCCATTTGATTCGAATTAGGAGCATATAAATCCAGGGTTGTATTTCCCAGAACCATATTGATATGCACCCATCTTCCTAAAGGATCATAGTTTATTAATTTGAAATCAGCAGTGCATTTCTTATTTATCAGGACAGCAACCCCAGCTTTTTTCCCTATTGCAGGTGCAAAGAAGCATTTAGAAATCCATCCCCCAGATAACTTTTTAGATTCATGCTCAGAAAGGTGCGACTCTTGAATAAAATATATGTCCGCATTTTGCTTTTTAAGGAACGTTAGTACTTTCTTTCTCTTAATAGGATGATTTAAACCATTGACATTAATAGAATAAATTTTTATATCCATCTATTTTATAATTAAATTTTGGCAAATACTTCTATAATAATAAAGATGATCAGACCTCAGCACATTAAGTAAATATATTTTCTTCATCCAATCCCCCCATCCCTTACCCCTCCCCCCCTCGAAAATAAGATTATAAAAGAAAAATTCAAATTTTACATTTATCCCATTTTCAATAAACATTTCAATTTCTGCATTTTTCCCAACTTCATGTCTTAAAGAAACATTAATCATCCCACTCCCCCTCCCCTTCCCAGCCCTCCACCCTATTCCCACCCCCCCCCACCCTTTAATAAATGTGTAAGCTTGAAAACACACATAGATAATCAGGTAAAGAGAATTCCCCCCATAGAACATTCAAAAACAAACAAAAAAAAAATCTATAATCATAAGTTACACAATAAATATTTTAACAATTAAACCCTTTCCTCAAATCCCTAATATCTAAACCGACCCCCTTAAAATAATTTTCTTTAATAAAAACCAAACAAAACTTTTATGTAGAGCCCCAATCAATATTAAGAATAAAGTGATTCATAACAAAAATCATTTTTTTTCCTCCTTTCCTGCTTTTTCTTTCTTCCTCTTCCTTTTCCATTCCAATAATCTTTTTACATAAAAGCATATTACTATATAAGTATTACCATATGAGGTTACTCATCAAAACTATATTAGCATCAAAATAAACAGCCTGTAAGTGATTCCATAACTCCATAAAAGGATAAGATTCCAAATATGGAACCATTTCAATTCTAAAGCCAGTAAACTGTACTAACTGTATTAATGACTGTATTAAAAGCACCAAATATATAATACCTTGAACTGCATCTTTTAAAGAAATTGAAATGCAACACAGAGCATCAAAAAAAAATAGATAATAAAGTCCATGTCTCTATGTAATCATAAGTTCCTCTTGTTTCTGCAAAAAGTCCTGCAACTCTTCTGGTTCCTTGAAATTCATTGTTTTATTCTTGAAAGTCACTTTCATCATCGCTGGATAAATCAGCCCATATTTTGCTCCAAGACTTCTGAGCTGTGGTCTCATATCAAGAAATTTTTTCCTCTTTGCTGCAGTGGCAGGAGCAAAATCTGGAACAAAGTGTATGCGAGAGTCCTGAAACTTTAAGTTCTTATTTTCTTTAGCCAGCCGAATAATATCCATTACTTGCTGATGTCTTAAGAGCTTGAATATTATTGGACGAGGTCCCCTTTGAGTATCAGTCCTCCTGACTGGTATTCTGTGAGCTCTTTCGATTTCAATAGGATATTTAAAGTTGAGAGGGAGGATTTTAGGGAGGAGATTCTCCAGAAAGGAAGTAATATTATTTTCTTCTGCCCCTTCCGGGATCCCAAGTAATCTTAAATTACTCCTTCTCTCCCTATTACTACAATCCTCCAGCATTTGCGTAAGTATATCCATTTTCTTTTGCACCGGCTTGAATTTGAATAAATCTGTTTCAACTGCCAGCATTCTATCAGTAAGATTAACAATCTTATTCTCCACCAGCTCCATTTTCCTGTTAAGAATATTTACTTCCTTCTTAACCTCTTTAATATCCTTGGAGTTTCCTAGCACAATTTCTTTAATTGCTTTCAGTTCCTTCAATATTTCAGCTGTTTCAACAACTTCCTTCTCAGCCTGTTTTTTCGAAGGGGTCGGAGGCTCGGGTTTGGCTCTTTTTGCACTTGCCGGCATCACAAAAGCTGAATCAGCTTTGTTATTCTTTCCAGACGCCATATTTATAATTAATTCTCCCGTATCCAACAAGAAAAGTTAACTTTTGTAACTTAAATAATCTTTAAAATGATCTATCGGGAAGGAGCTCACCTTTCACCCGACTGTTTCCATGCGCTTCCAAGCCACGCCCCTCGGTTTGGAGACTATTAATAGAATATTGAAAGGAATAAAATATCATTTTTCCCTAATTGGTATAATTGTACAGGGAGGGAGGGGTGGTGGGAGGGATTTTAATTATATATTGATGGGTTAGATTAATAGGGTTAGGAAGAAGGGTTTTATTTTTACTAATGAAATTGATAATGATAGATATTCAAGTGATATTATATAAGTTCAAATGATATATTTTTTTTATACACTTGTTGTAAGATGAAAAAATGAATAAAGAATTTAAAAAAAAACACCCCACAAAGCACACTACGCAGAGAAAATGTTAATTTATCATTTATATTCCACGGGTTTTCAAAAAGATCAAGGCAGATGACTTTATGCAATGTCACCTCAGTAACAACTATACAAAAATAGACAAATATACCCCCTCCCTTTTTACTAAACTGCAATAGCGGTTTATAGTGCAGGGAATTGCGCTGAATGTCCTGCCCTGCTCTCGATGCTCATAGGCTCCCTGCGCTAAAAACCACTATTGCGGTTTAGTAAAAAGGGGCCATAGTGCAAAATATAGACAGCAGATATAAATTCTCAAAATGGACACATTTTGATCACTAAATTGAAAATAAAATCATTTTTCCTACTTTTGTTGTCTGGTAATTTCATCAGTCTCTGGTTGCACTTTGTTCTTCTGACTGCATCCAATATTTCTTCCCTTCTTTCAGCCTCCTGTATGCTTCCTCTCCTCCAGACTTCATTCCCTCCCCCAACTTTTTCTTTCTTTCATCCTGCCCCCTTTTTTCTTTCTCTCTCCATGCCCCTTTTCTTTTGGTATGTCTTTATTTCTTTCTCTCTCTGTGCCCCCTTTCTGTCTGTCTCCCTTCTTTCTTTCTTTCTCCCTGCCCTTCCCCAAGCTACCGCCATTGGGGAACAGGCCGCCAGCGGGGAATAGGCTGCCACCGCCACCATTGGGGAATAGGCTGCTGCCAAGTTCTGAGCTCTTCCTGCTTCCCTTCCCCTTAAAAAGGACACTGAAGCGCCGGGCTGACCAATCTTCCCCACCCGACATCAATTCTAACGTCAGAGAGGAAGTTCCAGGCAAGCCAGGCAGCGATTGGCTGACCCAGAACTTCTTCTCTGATGTCAGAATTGGCATTGGGTGGCGAAGGTTGGTCGGCCCGGCGCTTCAGCGTCCTCTTTACGGAGAAGGGAAGCAGGTTGGGCACCCCTGCTCTAGCTAGCTGAGCCACGAGCTGCACTCAGGTGGCTAAAGAGCCGCATGCGGCTCTCAAGCCGCGGTTTGCTGACCACTGGCATTCCCCAAATGACCTCTGTGGTGATCCGCTGAAAAACTCTTATCTGAGCCTGGTTAGTTCTTCTTGCTTTAGGCAAAAGAGAGTTTGCTCACAAAACAGATTACTGCTCAGATTTTGGATCCAGTCATTCTAACACATAGAATAGAGACAGAAAGTTTTGTTTTTTGTTTGTTTGTTTTTTACAACCATTTGTTATTTTTCTGCTCGCACTTAAACGGTGAGTTTTCATTGTTGTTTCAGATCAGAGTTATAGAATGTGCAACTTAGCATGTACTAAGCAGCAAAACTAGACTACCAATTCTCCAATTTACTGATCATGACCCCAGACTACAAAACCTTCAGAAAAGAAATAAAAACCCTGCTATTCAAGAAATCCTTAAAGACAAACTAACACAGCAAGAATCATCTTAGTCCCCAATAGCAACCCGCTCCACGCCATAATACCACTGGAAATGTCCAGATAACTCCTTATGTATTCCTAAATGTGCAAATAACTCCTTATGTAATACGTCTTGAACTGCAAGGTAATGGCGGAATAGAAATCACTAATGTAATGTACTAAACTAGTTTTATTATATTTTACAGTCTCCCCTCCACCCTATCCCTGCATCTCCAACAAGCCCCCAGTCTGGTTTGGATGGGAGTAATTCCACACTGTCGGGCAGTGCCAGCAGTGGTGTATCTTCCTTAAGTGAAAGTAACTTTGGTCATTCTTCTGAGCTCCCGCCTCGCACTGATACTATGGACTCTGTTCCCAGTCAGGCATGGAACACTGATGAAGATCTGGAGTCTCCCTATCTCTCTGTCCGCTGCAGTGTCTCTGAGCCCAATGTTCTGGAATCAGTCAAATCACAGCCTAGCCGAAGTCACTCAGCACCCACCAGTGTCGCCACCCAGGACACCACCCAGAACACTATAGACCCTCCAGCTTTACCACCAAAACCATACCACTCTCGAACCCCAACTGCAGAAAATGAGGAGGAGGTGTTGAAGGAGATTAGACGCCAACCACGATCACGCAAATCCTGCCAAAGTTCTGCTTCTGCTGGAAAGGAGGAGCAGGCCAGGGTATCATGGGAACATGGCATTAATGAACATTAGTTGCAGAACTATCCAGGTGCTTTGGAATCTGATGGCCACTAACATGGCCTAAAATGAGGACCTAGGAGTGGAGACCCCAATGGAAACCACTCCTCCTATTCTACTGCCGTGAACTCATCTGTGGCGTCCGTACTGCAGTTGTACCAGCATGCCATGTTGCTGCTTTCCTTGATAGAAATACCTTTTTGTATTTATTTTTATCTTATTCTTTTTGGTTAATATTTTTGTGAAACAGGAAACAGTTTCATTCCTCCTGTTATGTTCAGAATTTCAAAATGATTGCAAAACTACCAAGCCACAAAGAGACCTTTCTCTGGTGCAATCATGGGAAAAAGAAAGGAAACTAAGGATGATAGGAGGAGAAAAAGAGGCTCAGTTTTGATGTCCAGAGCTCAGGGAATGGAACGTCTCCCTGCCATACCACCCCTTCCATATCTCCAAAAATGTCTAAGTGCCATCATTGGTATTATGAACAAAATGAGTACGAAGAGGGAGACATACATAAATCTAGTGTGTGTGTAAGGGTCTGGTGTGCACACTACAGCTATTAACTATGGTAAGCAGATATGTTGAGGCCTGACTTGTGATCTTCCTGCTTTGGCCATAGGATGGTGTTGTGACTGCACTCTTTTAATACTGGCAGCTTCTATGTTTGATAGCACCCAATGAATAGGTTGTGTGTCTCTGTTTGATTCCCTGTTTGCCAGTGTTTTTTTTTATTTTCTTAGTTCAGTCCTGCTTCTTTTCCAGTGGTATAGGCAAAGCAAGAGCCATATGAGCAGAAGGGAAATGTGCTCAATAGGAAATCATAACTGCATTGAGAAAAAGTGCATTAAGTTGCTTCAAGAAATCTGTTCCTAACATATGGCTGACCTGTTTGAAGCTTTGCCTGATCCAGATGTAGCCTTCAATAAGGTACCTCCCACACATCTTTTTTTCCCTTAAGGTAGAGTTTAGAAGGGATGATTTTACTTTCTTTCAACTTAATATTTTGAAATGATTCATACTGACCATGGTCCTGCAGGAAAAGCCTTGTTGTGTTTTAGAGAGTTAGGCTTCTAGTGTTATGAGGTAGTGTCCACAGAAAAATATGGTCCTCTTTATGAACCATTTTGCTCACTCTTTTTACCATATAATCTACTATGCATTATTTGCAATTACATTACACACACACAAAAAATGCAAAGAGTAGCTCAGGATAGGAGTGATTCCCAGTAGAGAATGACACGGGGACAAATTTTTCCCTGTCCCCATGGGAACTCATTTTCCCATCCCATCCCAGCGAATTCTTTTTCTGTTCTTGCCCCATTCCTGCAAGCTCCATCCTCATCTGCACAAGCCTCAAACACTTGTACAGTTAAGGCAAAGTTTACAGGAATAGGGTAAGGACAAGGACAGCAACAAAACTCACGGGGACAAATGTGTACCCGTGTCATTCTCTAATCCCCAGTTCTTTCTCATTCAGCAGCCATTTTGCAACGGACTCACAAGATTTCCAGGGAGGTCATGGCAGCCATTTTGAGAACAAAGCCAGCATGGGCAGGAGCACTTGGGGATCATTCCTACCCTGACTGCACACTTATGTATTCTTTGTCTTTCGTCTTGTTCTAAGTGGTTCTTTTTTCTTTTTGGTCCCTGGTCCAAATTCGGGCTGGTTCGATTCAGAACTGCTGATAGCTAAGAAGGACCTCAGAAAAGCAGAAAGAATATGGCAAAAATCCAGAACCCTAGAACACAGATTGGCCTGGAGACAAAAACTAAAAAATTACAAAAACCTCACTAATGAAAAAAGGAAAAATTTTTACTCCCACAAAATAGGCAACACTAAATCCAACAGCAGTAACCTCTTCAAACTGGTCAATGTCCTCTACAACATCGAGACCTTCACAAACACAAACGAAGAATCAACACTAACTCCAAACTCACTTGCAGACTATTTTAACATCAAAATCCAAAAACTAAGGTCCATACTGCCCACCATACCCAATCCCCTCGAGCAGTTCCCAATTCTCCCGATCCCGGATTTATCTAACCCTGACCCAGGAACCAGAACAGACCTTAGCTGGAAACAATTTAAAACAATCGACTGGCACACCTTTAATACCTATTACAACAAATACTCACACACCTTCTGCAAATTGGACACATGCCCTCCGAACATTATGAAAGCTGCCCCGCTCCACTTCAAAGCTAATATGATGACATGGGTTACCTCCCTTCTATCCACAGGAAACTTCCCATCTGAGCAAGGTCATATCATGATTACCCCAATCATAAAAAATGTGAAAGAACCACCGGATTCCCCATCCAACTACAGACCGATCGCAAGCATTCCCTTATTTACCAAAATAGCAGAAGGGTTGGTAAAGGCGGAACTTGCAGCATATCTAGAAAAATTCAATATCCTAAGTGACAGTCAATCAGGTTTCTGCGCAGATCACAGCACCGAAACCATCATAGCCTCCCTTCTTGACCACCTCCACACGCTCTTCAGCCAAGGCTCAAGTGCCCTGATAATACAACTGGACCTCAGTAGTGCCTTTGACCTGGTCGATCACACCATTCTCCTAGAATGCCTGGCAAACATCGGCATTTCTGATCAGGTCCTCAACCGGTTCCAGGGATTCCTAAGAAATAGATCCTACAAGGTTTTCAAAAACAATGCCTTCTCATACAGCTGGGACAACACCTGTGGGGTCCCTCAGGGCTCCCCCCTATCACCCACCCTGTTTAATATCTACCTAGCCTCCCTAGGTAACCTCCTACACAACCTCAAGCTCAAATTCTTTATATATGCAGATGATATCACAATTGCCATCCCTCTAACCAATTTCTCACAAGAACTACTTAACCACATCACAAATATTCTTAACCAGATTGAACTTTGGATGCTCTCGTTCAGACTGAAACTTAATCCCGACAAAACAAAATTCTTCCTAGCCACCCCCAATGACAAAATCAAAAACACCACTATTCAATTGAAAGGAATTACTTTCCCTCTTGAACCCACCCTAAAAATTCTGGGAGTCACTCTGGACAAAAATTTATCCTTAGAAAACCACACTGAACACGTGGTAAGAAAAGCTTCTCCGTACTATGGAAACTACGCACAATAAAAAAATACTTCGACGACTCCGCTTTCCGCCTACTGGTTCAATCTTCCATCCTCAGTACTCTTGACTACTGCAACATCATTTACCTAAACGCCACGAAGAAAACCACCAGGAGATTAAAATTAATCCAAAACACCGCCGTGCGTCTCATCTTCGGCCTAAAGAAATGGGAACATGTCACCCCCTTCTACCACCAACTACACTGGCTGCCATTCGATTCAAGAGTCCTTTTCAAGTTTGCATGCTTTTACTACAAATCGGTTAATGGTGCTACTCCAAGCTACATCAACCCCCACTTTAACCTCTATCACATAAACAAGAAATCCCGTAGAACTCAACTGTTCGCCTTCCCCTTGCTAAAACTCTGCCACTATAAAAGATTCATAGACAAAACCTTCGCCTACCAAGCAGCCAAGCTCAACACATGGCTGGCCCAAATGATACTCGAGGCCCCCTCCTACTTCAACTTCAGAAAATCTCTCAAAACTTACCTTTTCAGCAAACAAGACTCCTAGCGGCCCCACCCGCTCACATTTTCCTCTCCCCCCCCTGCTCTCACCCCCCTTTTCAGCTCCTCTCTTCCCCGTCTTCAACAACCTCCCGCCATCCTCTGTCAATTTCGGTTTTACTTGTTACTGAATTGTTTTATTTGTTTGTAAATCTGCTTGAAAACGTAGATCCTTTATTAATTGATGTAAACCGCCTAGAACTCGCCGGGTATGGCAGTATATAAAAAATAAAATTATTATTATTTATTATTATTATTATTATTTTAGAGCAGTGGGGTTGTAGCACAATAAGACAACAACCAGGTGTGATGCAGAAAAAGGTATTTATTAGAAAGAAATAATAAATTGGAACAAAAAATTGTTAAGGTGAGGGTGTATGTATGAATGTCCTAGTAACATAGTAGATGACGGCAGATAAAGACCCAAATGGTCCATCTAGTCTGCCCAACCGGATTCAGTCTAAAAATTTGTTGGTTTTTCTTCTTCTTATCTATTTCTGGGCAAGAATCCAAAGCTCTGCCCGGTACTGTTCTTAGGTTCCAACTACTGAAGTCTCTGTCAAAGCTCACTCCAGTCCACCCTCCCAGCCATTGAAGCCCTCCCCAGCTCATCCTCCACCAAAATGCCATATACAGACACAGACCAAGCAAGTCTGCCCAGTACTGGCCTTAGTTCTCTGTATTCATCCCATGCTTTTTGAACTCCATCAACGTTTTCATTTCCACCACCTCTTTCAAGAGCGCGTTCCAAGCAGGATGTCTTAATGGAGTGAGGGATGGTGCTGTGTATATGGGAGAGAGAGAGACTTCACAATATTGCGGTATATAAACTGTTATTATTATTTCCATCCAAAAGAGAGTCAAAGAAAAAGATTGTATGTGTTTATATACCTGATACATCTTTTTCAGCACCTTCCTGAGTCATAATCTGACTTGTCTGATCTGATGTCTCTCTAATCTTCAATTTATATACCAGATCATTTCCCTACGGAGCTCGATTTGGTTTACAGTTCATTAAAAAGAAGAGTAACATACTTATAGGCTGTATAGAAAGAATACTATTAGTTAAGATTAGATAGATGTTAAAGGTTAAAAATAAAATATACTTAATTACTGTTCGTGATGAAGGGGATGACGGGGACGGGGTGGTGAAGGGGACGGTGGTCCGGGGATGGGGCAGTGACGGGGACAGATTTTTTCCCCGTGTCATTCTCTAGTTCTAACCATTGGACTGCTCTATGCCTGCTTTAATCTCACAGTTTATAGCAGACAGGGCTGAAGCTAAGGCACTAGTGGCTTCTATTCACAACCGCAAGGAATTTTCTCTACCACCTTTTTTTAATTTTTTTTTTTTTTTTTTTAAGAACTCTGTTCTCTCTACAGCCTTGAATAGAGTTGAACTGAGACAGGTAGCAGTCATAGTCACTTGGAACTTCTTCCCAAAGGCTATGAGATGCCACTATCATCATGCTTCCAACCTTAGGAATCAGAATCAAGAATCAGGCTACTGGAAAGAAGGTTCCATCTGGGTCAGGCTAGATTAGAACATATAAAACCAGTTTAAGTAATTTTATGTTGATCAGAAGAAAGTTTTTAGACATCACAGAAAACAAGACGATAATGAAAAAGGAAAGAAAACAAGACTACAATGCTATAGCAACAGAACTTTACAGTAAGTAGAAAGTTACTAGCTTTCTGTCATGTATGAAAGAATGACCAAGTCTTAGAACTGATCTGATCTTGCTTTAAAGCAGGAAACAGCAGCAGAACACCACATTTCCAATGCAGAGTGCACTTCAGCTTCATTTACTTTTAGATACATTTGCTACCATGATCACAATAATTATCAGTGCCCAGCCTGCCAGCCATCTTTTATTTGTCTTTGGAAGGCTGAAGCAGAGTTCTCAATAATCCTTTCACCTTTGAATTGAGAACCAGATATTTAAAAACTTGACAGAGGAGAGAAAAGGACAGAAACCGTCTCTGAGGCTGAAACTGAATCAAGTCACAATTAATTACAAGGCGCTTTGGCTCAGGCTTATATGACCAATTGAAAGTATTTGTCTTTTTTATTATTTAGCTCTTCAGGTGAAAAGAGGGATAATGTATGTTCCATTCCTAGGCATGAATCTTGCCCAATCAAGAACTCCCACTAAAAAAAAGGACGAGAAGACAAAAGTGTTAAATGTTCAATTTATTTTGCTATTATGTAAATAACTCACTGGTGAATGCTGTGTATTTGTACAGGAAATTGAGCAAAAAATGTATAGATTGTGGCGTTTGCCTTGTATTATCTTCTGTAAAAGGTATTTTAACATATGTTATTATGTGACTATTTAAAAAAAAAGAGAAAAGATAAAACTTAAGCACCTCTTTTTGTGTATTCATGTTTTAAAAGTTGGTTCCTTATCTCTGAGGCACTGCAAATCTTACAGAAAGAATGAACAAATTTGTATATGTGATCAAGGGTATTTTATTGTATATATTGTGATAGCATGTTTCTGGCTTAAAAAGGAAATCTGATGTGAATTTTACATGTAAATATCTATTATTTGTTTGGTTAAGGGGTTTTGGCCTCCGTTTTCCCCATTCACTCATCAGCTGTGATATGGAATTAAAGATTAATACCTGAACAGAATGTCTGAAATGGACACGTTTTGATTAACTTTGGGTCTTCTCTATAAATTAAGAGCATATGTTCTTAATTCCTCCATGTGAATAGAGAGTGAGTTTTAACTTAGTCCACAAGGTATTTATTAGGGATATGCATAAACACATATCTATTGCTATACTGGGACAGACTAAAGTATGTTGTTTCTAGCAATAACTAATTCAGATCACAATTACCTGGAAGGATTGCATAGGAATAAAGAGATTTCATGCTGCTTATCCCAGTAATAAGCAGGTGATATTCCCAAAGTCCACATTAATAATAATATACGAACATTTCTTCCATGAACTTGTCCACATATTTTTAACTGTCATGCTAACAGCTTTTACCACATTCTAGCAAAAAATTCTGAGCTTAAACACAAACAGAAATTTTCAGTTTGTATGATATTTTTTCCAGATTTTTTTTTTTTTACTTTTTTAAAAATTTCAAGATCTTTTTAATAAAAAGTCCAATGCATGTTAAAAATGTTTAACGTGCATTAATTGAACACAATTTCATTCATGAATTAACACACATTAAATTGGTTTAGCACATAATACATTTTTAAGGCATGCTTATAAATGTACCAAAAAAGGCTACAAGAGAACCTAACAAATGCCAATAAACAACAAAAAGAATTGGCAAAAAACTTTTTCGCTCCTGCAAAAAAAAAAAAGGAATGGCCTGCAAAAACCAAAAGGTTATATATAAGAGACAACTCAAGGAATATCACCCAAAGTGGCTCAAGAAATATTCAACCTAATATATCTAATCTAATCTAATCCTTAGGTTTGTATACCGCATCATCTCCACGTTCATAGAGCTCGACGCGGTTTACAGTAGGAGAAATAGGAAGGAACTACAACAGAGGGTTAGAGGTAGAAGTGTGAAGAAAATTTAGAGGACTTGGGATGCCAAGATATAAGAGTTTCTTTGATTCCTAAGTTGGAGGGAGACTTACATTTTTTGAGAAAAGCCAGGTTTTCAGATGTTTGCGGAAAACTTGGAGAGAGCTCAAGTTCCAAAGAGGGGAGGTAAGGTTGTTCCAGAGCTCAGTGATTTTGAAGTGAAGGGAGGTCCCTAGCTTTCCTATGTGGGAAATGCCTTTTAGTGAGGGGAAGGATAGTTTTAATTTGTGGGAGGATCTGGTGGTATTAGGGTTTGAGGAATTCCAAGAAAGAGGGATAAAGGGAGGGAGGATACCATATAGGATTTTGAAAGTTAAACAGGCGCATTTATAGTGGACCCTGGCGATTATCGGAAGCCAGTGGAGCTTGGCCAGGAGCGGGGAGACATGATCAAATTTACTTTTAGCGAAGATGAGCTTGGCTGCGGCATTCTGAATCCGTTGGAGTCTGTGGAGGTTTTTCTTAGTTAGGCTTAAGTAGATAATAATAATAACTTTATTCTTATATACCGCCAACAATCTTGCGACTTCTAGGCGGTTTACAATAAAGGGAAACTGTAAATACAATAAATAGAAGCTGTACATACAACGAATTAAGGAGTATTGCAGTGTACATCTGATAGTATCAACATTAGTAGTAGTAACAACAGTTTGTGGGCTGCAAGGCCAAGAAGTGCCATGCTGCTTACAGAGAAGTAGAAATATTCCATGAATTGAATGGAGTGTTCATAGTTGGTGATTAGGGGTTAGGGTTAACAGTTTACACGATCTGGTTTGTGATGGTGTTACGAGGGCTGATGTTCTGGTTCGATATCTAGGTATTTTAAGAACAGGTAGGTTTTTAGGTGTTTCCTAAATTCTCCATAGTTGTTTGTGTGTGCAATTAGTTTTTCTAAGTCTTTACCCCATGTGGCTGCTTGGTACGATAGCAGTTGTTGATGGTATTTCTTATATTTGCACCCTCTGGCCGGAGGGGAGACAAATTTCAGATGTGTTTTTCTTTCATGTCTGTTGGTTGGGAATGAGAAGAGGTCTGTAATGTATTTAGGGGCTAGTCCATTTAATACCTTGAAGCAGAGACATCCTAGCTTGAACTTCGTGCGTGCCCCCATCGGCAGCCAGTGTAGGAGTCTGTAGGAAGGGGTTATGTGGTCGGACTTCTTCAGCCCGAAAATCATCCTGACTGCTGTATTTTGTATCAGTTGTAGTCTATGCATTTGCTTCTGGGTGATTGTCAGATGGGTGATGTTGCAGTAATCCAGATGGCTTAGTATTAGGGATTGTACCAGAATTCTGAAAGCTGAAGTGTGGAAGTACGCCTTGATGGACCTAAGTTTCCAGAGAGTGAAAAACTCTCTTTTGATTAGGGAGTCTATATGGTCTTTCATGGTTAGACCTTGGTCTAGTACTACTCCTAGGATCTTCATCGTTGGTTGAATGGGGTAGTTGAGATTGTTTATGTGTAGTGATTTTGTCGTTTTGTGTGCTTGTGGCGAGGCTATAAAGAGTTTAGTTTTATCCGGATTGAGCTTCAATTTGAACTCTGAGGTCCATTGTTCCATCGTGTTTAGCGCTTCAGTTGCTGTGGGGGTGATTTCAGAGGGAGATGAAATAAACGGGATAATGATTGTGAAGTCATCTGCATAACTGAATACTTTTATGCCTCGCTGGGTCAGCTGCGTACCTAGTGAAGCTATATAAACGTTGAAGAGTAGTGGGGATAGTGGGGACCCCTGTGGCACACCTGATGGGTTTGTCCAGATTTTAGAGAGATTGCAATTGAAGCGAACTTGATAGGTGCGGGTTGTAAGGAATCCTCGGAACCAGTCCAGCACCTCGCCTCCAATGCCGATTGCGTCTAGGCATTGTAGTAACTTTTCGTGGTCCACCAAGTCGAAGGCCGAGCTCATGTCAAATTGCATGACTAATGCTTTATGGCCCTTGCTGAATAAGCTACGTAGGTATTCTAGGATCGCTGCAATCACCGTCTCAGTACTAAACAAAGGTCTGAAGCCAGACTGGGTTTCATGTAGTAGCGAGAACTGATCTAGGTAGTCCATCAATTGGGTTTGTACCAAGCCTTCCATTATTTTTACGAAAAATGGGATGGATGCTACCGGTCTATAGTTGGTTGCTGATGTTAGGGGTAGTTTATGATTTTTTGGAATTGGGGTGATTATAATGTGAACATTTTTTGATAGGAATTTTCCGTTTTTGAAATTATTGGACATGTGAGTCCATAGTGTTATTTTAAAGTCTAATGGGGCTGCTTTCATTATGTTGGGGGGACAGGGGTCTAGGATGCAGTTTGATTTGGTGTATTTGTTGTAGAGTTTTATGAAGTTGTTCCATTCTAGGTCCTGAAAGGAGTTCCAAAACATGTCCGCTGGTATTTCATTTACATGTGTGTTGGCTATTTGCTGCTCATCTGTGTTGTTTGCTGGGCAGTTGTTCTTTAGGTTCGCAATTTTTGAATCAAAGTATTGTGCTAGATCGTCTGCTGATGGAAGTTTTGTGTCGTGCGTGGATTGACTGTGGCGTGTGGTGTCGAATAAATTTTTAACTAGATTGAACAATTCATGAGTGTTGACTTCTTTTGAACTTGTGTTGGATATGTATATTTTGGATGAGTAGAATGTTTTCCTTTTTTCTTTTATCAGTTGTTTGTATTCCTTTATGTTTGATCTCCAATTATTCCTGTCAGATGTTTCACCTGTTTTGTTCCAGATCCTTTCTAGATGTCGTATTGATTGTTTCATTTTTAGTAGTTCAGAGTCGAACCAGTTATTATATTTATTTGAGCAGTTTGTTCTGTTTTGTTTAGGAGCTATTTTGTCTAAGATGGTTGTGCTTGTGATTGGACAAGGAGGGTAAAATGTTTTTGATGGAAGCAGGATCTAACTTTCCTCAGCATGTGAAGGCTGAAAAGCATTTTTTTACCAAGGATTGGAGGTGGTCATTGAAGGACAATGTGGAATCAATGATGATGCTCAAGACCTTGCTCGAGAACTCAAGCTGCAGAGAGGAGCCAGAGGGTAGTGGGATGGAGGTGGATAGGTGATCTAGTTTTGGACCGAGCCAAAGAAGTCTTGTTTTGGACTCATTCAATTTCATTTGCACAGTGTGGGCCCAGGATTGTAGGTTCATTATACAAGAGGATATGTTCTTAGACAGGTCGGTGAGGTTCGAATCGGTCTCGAGGAGGACGAGGATGTCGTCTGCATAAGTGTAAATTGTTTCAAGGGGGGATAGGTGGAGGAGTTTTAGGGAGGACATATAGATGTTGAAAAGGATAGGGGATAGTGGAGAGCCTTGTGGGACTCCACAATTCAGTTTCCAGGGGCAGGATGAGGTGCCATTCATGTTAACAATGTAAGAACGAGAGCAGAGGAATTTAGAGAACCAACCTAGGACTGTGGAGTTGATATCTAACTCAGAGAGTTGGTAAACAAGAATATCATGGTGAACAACGTCGAAAGCAGTGGAAAGGTCAAATTGTAGGAGGACGGCAAACTTGTTTCGAGAGTGAAGTTATTGAACCCTTGAAATCAGGGAAGACAGTAGGGATTCGGTGCTGAAGTTAGGACGAAAGCCATATTGATAGGGTAAAAGAATTAGAGAATCTCTCTAAGTATGATGAGAGTTGGGAAGAAATGATGGACTCTAGCATCTTGGTTAGGAGAGGGATATTTGCAATTGGGCGATAGCTGGATGGTATGGAAGGGTCAAGGTCAGATTTTTTCAGTAGTGGGGTCAAGGCGATATGACTTATAAAGAAGGGTGCATCCAAAACCACCTTAATTCATAGTGTCTAATAGACAGTATACTCAGGAAAAGGCCTCAGAATCGGAGCCTACGCACAGTCCTTATCACAGACTGAAACATCAGCGTAGTTTAGTTTGCTCCTTAGCTCCAGTAATTGGCCGGAAAAACCTGAGAATAGATTTTAATAATAAGTGTTTTAAATATTTTAGATACTTTTTCATAAATAGTTTTTCATAAATACTTTTAAATATTTTAAATGACTAAATCTTCTAACGATAGATGCATCTCTTCTTTAGTTTGAAAAAATTGGCAACTAAGCACTTATCTCAACACTATTTCGTGTGCTTCATTATCTGCTACCAGATTACTGCCACAGCTTCGTATGCTTCGTTATCTGCTGCCAGATTACTGCCACTGCCAACGTTTCGTGGATAAAGCAATTAGTCCACTGCTTCAGGGCCAACGGCAGAAGCATTCGAGCATCCAAAAGATCTGGCTGACTTTCTTGAAAAGCACAGCCCAACTCTAATAGACAAGGCTTGACACGTGGTGGGCCAGTGAATATTGAGCTGGTGTTAGTTCTAGCTGCGTAGCGCATGCTAAAATCCTGCGTGTGCTAAAAACACTATCACAGCTTGGTAAAAGGAGCCCTAAAAGTCTATATAAGCCCTGCCCAGTACATCATTAATTGTCTCCCAAAAACTCTCTGAAATTTCTTTATTCAATTTATTTCAAATTTTATTATAAGATGTGAAAAGTACCACCGCACACTTAATTTTGAGCGGGAAATGAGAAAATTCAAGTACAATGTCAATGCAACAATCTTTGGAAAAAATCATTGAAAAAGCCGATAATACAGTACCACTTAGCTGAATCCTGTTTTGTCTGTAATGCTGATGTAGCAAAGTCCCATTGGGTTTTGTTACCCCTCGACAGAGCTCCGTGTTTCAGCTACGTCTTGGAAGGCTTCTCTGTGGCTTTTATTGCTTCTAGTGCCCACTATTTACATTTGTAGCTCTTTTAGTCTCTTGCGGATTTACTTATCCCCGCTCCTAAAGAAGGCACTGAAACGGAGCTCTGTCAAGGAGTGACAAAACCCAATGGGACTTAGCTGAATCCTGTTTTGGCTGTAACGCTGATGTAGCAAAGTGATACTGTATTAATGGCTTTTTCTTTAGCAACAGCAGCAGATGAATCCAGAGACCAATGGGATAGCCCACATCTACCAGCAGGCGGAGATAGAGAAATTGATTAACAGGTGGTCCTATTGGCTGGCACTCCTCCTGCATCTCCAGATGCTCTATCTCCCAGCAGGTGATGGTCGCTATTCGAATAGCTCCTGGATTCTGGCTGTGACTGGAACTTTATTTTCTCCTGTTGAGGTTTCTCTTCAGTGAGACAGGGGTGTCTGGCTGAATGGTGCCGGCTTTAGGGGTTACACCTGGGCCCCCCCAAGTCCCCGCCTCACCCTCTCTCCATTGATAGAGGGTCTGCCTTAGTCCCTATTTTTTCTTCTTTCCCTTTTTTTTTTTTAAGGGGTACTGTAGTTACATTTCTGCCCTGCACTTGCTGTGTAACCGGCATTTGCCGGCTTCTACCGGCACTAATCACAAGGTTGTGAGTATAAGTTTAATTCTTCTGGTATTTGAACTGCGGGACGTTTATTTTGTTAAGCGCTAAGTTTTTTTTTTTTGTTAGGTGGAATTTGGTTTCTACGGGGTTACTTCAGTGAAGAGCTAATCTCGATTAAGGGAGCCGGTGCTTTCCTGCGCATTTTAAGTGCGAGCTTCTTTTCCTTCCCTGGCGATGGTGCTGCAGTGTTTGTCGGTTTCTGGGGCTGATTCTGCTCGGCAGTACCGCAGCCAGTGGGGAGGTGCGTAATTGGATGGCTCCCGGTGTTGCCTTGGGGCACTGCATAATTGCGCTGTGTGGCCTCGGGGAGGTGAGGTCAGCTCCCGGTGTGTTCTTCAAAGACTGTCCAGGAGCTGGGTCTTTACGGAGCACATGTGGCACGCACTGGTTCTCCAACGCTGTTGAGAACCAAGTGCCTTTCATACATTTTCTCCCCCAGGGTGTATTTTATACAAGGTAGGCCACAGCTGTGTGTTTCTATTTCAGCGAGGGGCTCCGGGTCTGTTTTCTGCTGCGCTGTTTATGGTGCTGGCATATTTTGGCGTGAAACTAACACGTGCTTGGGTCTCCTGCACCGCAGAATTCAGAGAGTTGTTTTGTGCAGCTGACTTTCTCGGAGTGTACCACAGCTTCTCCCTTTTCGGGGTCAGCTACATTGGTACTGTTAACACAGCTTTGAACGATGTTGCGGTGGTCAAGTTTGGTGTGTATGTGTGTTCCCCCGGCTTCACTTGCAGAGAGGCGGCCTTTTTTTCTTGGGCACTTCAAAGTGAGATTCTGCCCTGTGTTTGGCCGCCTGCACTCAGTTCTTCTTCGGAATGGGTTGGCAGGCGGCACAGCGAAGTAAGTGGCCAGAGAGTACCTGCGTTTCATTCGGGTAGTTCTTTGTCTCTCTCGGGGTCCCTGACAAGTGAGGCTGTGTGTGTGTGGCGGTTTCCTTGATCTTTCTACCTATGTACAGTGCTGCATGTGTCTGGTAGTGCTGTGGAAATACGTCCTGTACATATGGAGCAGTTCTAGGGGCATGGGCAGCCTTGGTTACTGTAAAAACAAAAAACAAACCAAGGGCAGTTGGTTTTTGGAACAACTTACATGTGGTTTCAGATACCACAGGCTGCTGCAGTTTCCTCTTTTTTCAGACTTCCATCATAGTCATTGTTACATTGCGAGACTAGTTGGTTCTCAGGAGTGTTCCTTTATTCTATGCAGAAATTATGATTGTCCTCCAGCAGCTCTTTCGGCTTTCTCGGGGAAAGGGAACTGTAATATTGGCAGGTCACGACACTTTGCCAATTATGCCAGTTGCTTGCGTCTTTGCATTCTTTTCTCCCATTTCAAATTCTTTCTTGGTGTCACTGTGTGTTAAGTCTCCAAGGGTGTGCTTCTCGTGCGTGATCCCCTTCAAGGTTTGCTAGTGCTTGGGACCGTGGTTTCAGCTCTTCCGGCCCTAAGGGAAGTTGTTCCATTTGCTTCCTGGTGCCCGAAATTTAAAAGGGGGATTGATCTGACTAGCGATGGGTTTCATTTGAGTCTCTTAGTTTCTGAAAGTTGAATATTTCTAATGGTAACTGTGAGATTATTTACATTTTCACATGTGGCCACTACATTAGCAGTATCTTCACTTGGTTGTTCTCCAGCAGCGCTTTAGGTTTAAGAAGACATCATTTGGCCTAGCCTTAGGGTAGTTATTCCATTTACTTCATAGTGCCTATGATGGGGTTATTGATCGGCAGAGAAAAATTATGAGAAAATTTACAATTGCGCTATGGTCCCCGAATTTGCACTATCTTCGCTTAGCTCTCCTTGGGCAGCGCTATTAGTTTTGGCTGATGCCGTTTGGCCTCGCCTCGGCTCCATGACCGTTTTAGATTATGAGGGCAGTAGTAGCGTTTTGGCGCAAACAGGAGATTCAGGTGCTTTCTTTCTTAGACGGTTGCTTGATTCGGATGTCTTCCAGCCAGGTGACTTTATCAGACACAAACAGGTGATCTCTTTTATTTGTGCTTCTTTTTTTCCATCTTTTGGAGGTGTATCTTCTAATTTCCAAAGAGCTCTTTTCTCCTGTATGGATTGTTGGACTATCAAGGGATGTTGTTCACGTTGGAGAGGAATGTGTTCTTCCCAGGGACTGGGGCAACAGATTGCAGTCTCAGGTTTGTCTTCTTCAGTCACCTTGATCAAGAGTATGGGATTCTGTACAGGTTCTGTACAGGTCCACTGGGGACTTTGGTTTGCTTTCCATGAGAACGCTCCAGCAGTCGCTTTTGTTCCGGTGTTTCCTGGTCTTTCAAGGCTCCAATTGTGGTATCTAGTGGGCTCCTCAAGCATCACTCAATATAATTTGGTGGTGAATGCCTTGGTCTTTGCTGGACTGGCTCAAGTTCCCCGCACACCCAAGGCTGTCGGGTTGGGGGGCTCTGTGCCTTCAATCCTCTGCGCAAGGAGTCAGTACTCATTCATTCTTCTGGTCTGCTGTATGGTCAGGCTAACATTTCAGGGGTTTCAGCCCTTTTCTCCGAAATGGTGATAAAGGCCTTTTAGAACAGTGTTATGACAGTGGTATTTCTCTGTAGCCATTTTGCATTTTCTCTGCAGCCATTTTGGCCAGGCAGTTTTACAAAATTTATTCTCCTAAATTGCCAATACTCCCACTATCCCATTCTGGTTAGCGTGGAGGTCATCCATATTTGAGAATATGCTGCTTGTTTGTCCTGGGATAAAGCACAGTTACTTAACGTAACAGGCAGGCAGATATCCTCACGACCCAGGTTGGCTTCTTAGCTAGCTATCTGAAAGGAGGAGGAGCGCCCTACCCTACGTTGGGTGGGAAGGCACTCATGCATCCGCGGTGTGGCAGTCGCAAACTTTCTAAAGTTTTACAAGCAAGTCTACTTGCGAGGCTGTCCACTTTGGGGCTCTGTGGATGGCATCACCCACATGTGAGAATATCGGTCTGCTGTCCCTGGATTGTAACACCTGTTATGGTAAGTAACTGTGCTTTTTAGTTAATGGTGAAATAACACTCAAAATTTATGAAGTTGGTTGGATTGAGAACTTTTCAGCATCTCCTCCTGTAACGATTAAGGACTCGGGCTTGTATATTAAATGTCAAAATGTACAGTGCTGCGTATGCCTTTCAGCGCTATAAAATTATAAATAGTAGTGGTAGGTCAACAAAGAGAATTTAAAAACGTTTCCATTGGTCTGTTAATATTCTACCGAAACATAACTAATACCATAAGTGTGTTTTTTTTTTAAAAGATAAAATGATATAAGCGGTGGGGCAAGGGATAGTGAAAACAGAGTAAGCATTTATAATCTTAATGTATATTTTCTTCAAACCGCTTAGAACCTAACGGATGTAGCGGTATATAAGAAATAAATTACATTACATTTGAGCTTTCTGTCTAACCACCATGCAAGAAGCTTCATATCTCATTTGCTCCTTTAAAAGGAAAGCACTTCCTTTTCCGTATTTTTCTGCCCTTTACAAAGATGGCGGATGAACCGGTTTTTCCTAACCTTTTAATCAATGGGTGAGGGACTACTCATTCCATCGCATCTTTCCTTCAATCAGTGTGCGACAACTAGACCAGGTTCCCTACCGGTGCCCACACCACCCAATAAAAAAGCACAGCGTGGAGGAACTTTTCCGCCGGACGATGACGTTAGCCAATGTGTGAATGCAGCGTGTTTGAGCAAGGTCTAGTAGCCAATGGTAGGGAGGAGGCGGGTCAACGTTGCTAGGGGTGTGCGGTAGAAGCCGGCTAGTGGGAGTGAGTGAAGCCTTTTCCCTACTGTTGGGTGCACGCTGAAGTCGGATTCCTCGAGATAGAAGGCAGCTGCGTCTCGCGCGCGTACGATGTGGGGAGCGGGCGGCCTGGCTGTGGCCGTGGTCCTGGTGCTTGTACCCGAGAGCGGCCGCGCTCTGAGAGAAGGAGACTGCGAAGGTGAGCGCTGGCGGCCTTGTTGAATAGAGTTGTTTCCCTTTATTGGGAGCAGCAACTTTTGCTTATTTGAGGGTTTTTTTCCATAAGAAAAAAACTTTGAAATCCATCCTGTGAGGAGTTCTCCTGTCCAACGTGAGTATTTTCCAGTCGCTTCACGTGCCACCTTTTGGGACTGACTGGATGGTTTACGTTGGGCTCTATGTGCCGTCATGTTTTTGTCTCTTGCTACGTTGGATTTTTTTTTTTTTTTTTTTCCTCGAAACTTTATTTCGGGCAAAAATCTTAATACGGACTCGGCCATAAAGTCAACAATTCCATCATTTGCCATATAAAGAATATGCCACAAACAGCATCATAGTGAGCCATTTTGAGATAATTGCCCCTCAAGACTTTATCCTCTTCTTTCACAACCCCGTCACTCCTGCCCTTTTCCACCAACCAAAATAATTATTCTTACAAGGATCTTCTCAAGCCTTTAATTTTTTTACCCTCCCCATCTCCCCTAACTCCCCATCTCCCCTAACTAACTTTTTTCCCTGTAGAGATAATGGTTACTATGGATGGGCAGACTAGATGGGCCATTTGACCTTTATCTGCAATCATGTTTCTATTTAACTCAATTTCTAGTGCAATAGGCGTTTCATTCTAGACAGTAGGGTAGTCTCCCTATGCTTGCGAGCTGTGCAGAAGGAATCCACTCCAAGTTTTCAATTTCTACTCCTCCAGAGGGCTCTGCTGCCCCTTTTAATTTTTTCTTCTGCACAAGAGTTGGAAGGTGTCTTTCTGATCTGCTCTGTATATTTATTGATTATTTTGGATGTTTTTTGAGGATTTTGGTGCACCAGAGCTCCTCTGTGTGTGGGGTACGCTCTGCTTGAAGCTTAGCTTGCCTACTGAATTACAGGGGCTTCAGCACAAGCTGTTGGCACCCACAGGTGCTCAGTGTGGCTCTTAAGGGTGCTGCCTCCCCCTTCGCATGCACAGTTCCGTGGGTGTTGAGTATCCAACTTTGGTCTGACTGGCAGCCTGAAGATCTCAGCTTTTGGAAGAATGACTGATTTTGAGGCAGTGATTCTTCTCCCAGATCAGTTACTTCTTAGAACTGAGGCATGCTTCAGCTAGAGAATGACACGGGGAAAAAATTTGTCCCCGCAACCGCTGTACCCCCGTCCCCGCAACCACTGTCCCTGCCCCGTCCCCGCAGCATCCATACAAGCCTCAGTACTGCAATATTTAGCTTATTCCTTCCTTATAAATCAAAGATCTGGCTGCTGAACTAGAGAAAGAGATGTTCAGCTGGCAGGGCTTTATTTATAAATTTTTATAAACACAACTAATATACAGTGGTACCTTGGTTTACGAGCATAATTCGTTCCAGAAGCATGCTTGTAAACCAAATTACTCGTATATCAAAGCGAGTTTCCGCATAGAAAGTAAGGGATGCAGATGCTCAAGGCCCAGCGAACAGGAGGACAGATCTTCGGGCACTGGCATGTCCTGTGCGTTGGTGCCGGGTGTCAGATGGGGGGTAAGTGATGTGTTTGGGTGGGTGATGGGTACTGGGAGGATGTAGGATCGCGGCGGGGGTGGGGGGGCCAGATCGCAGGGGGAGGCGCTCGTACATCGAGGCAAGCTCGGTATGCGAGGTGCCGATTTTGCAAATGTTTTGCAAAACACTCGTAAACCGAGGTACCACTGTACTACTTTATCTTAAAGCAAGAACAGAATTAAATAGAAATTTTTTTTCTACCTTTGTTGTCTAGTTTCTGCTTCCCTCATCTTCTCATTCAATTCCTTCCATC
Source organism: Geotrypetes seraphini (assembly GCF_902459505.1). Classification (NCBI taxonomy): domain Eukaryota; kingdom Metazoa; phylum Chordata; class Amphibia; order Gymnophiona; family Dermophiidae; genus Geotrypetes; species Geotrypetes seraphini. The sequence continues at coordinate 44,937,873 of NC_047100.1, forward strand.
CACTGTCTGTCTTCTCTCTGCATCTTCCATTTGCTCTGTTACTGTGACTTATACTCCCCCCCTCCATTAGTCTGGCACCCATCTTCTTTCCTCCGCTCCCCAATAGTCTGGCATTTCTGTCTTCTTCCCTTAAGCGTCTTCTCCCCACTCTGTCTTCCCCATGTCCCTGCAGCGTCTTCTCCCCATTCTGTCTTCCCCATGTCCCTGCAGCGTCTTCTCCCCATTCTGTCTTCCCCATGTCCCTTCAGCGTCTTCTCCCCATTCTGTCTTCCCCATGTCCCTTCAGCGTCTTCCCCCCACTCTGTCTTCCCCATGTCCCTTCAGCGTCTTCCCCCAACTCTGTCTTCCCCATGTCCCTTCAGCGTCTTCCCCCCACTCTGTCTTCCCCCCACTCTGTCTTCCCCCCACTCTGTCTTCCCCATGTCCCTTCAGCGTCTTCCCCCCACTCTGTCTTCCCCATGTCCCTTCAGCGTCTCCCCCCCACTCTGTCTTCCCCATGTCCCTTCAGCGTCTCCCCCCCACTCTGTCTTCCCCATGTCCCTTCAGCGTCTTCCCCCCACTCTCTTTCCCATGTCCCTTCAGCGTCTTCCCCCCCACTCTGTCTTCCCCATGTCCCTTCAGCGTCTTCTCCCCATTCTGTCTTCCCCATGTCCCTTCAGCGTCTTCTCCCCATTCTGTCTTCCCCATGTCCCTTCAGCGTCTTCTCCCCATTCTGTCTTCCCCATGTCCCTTCAGCGTCTTCTCCCCATTCTGTCTTCCCCATGTCCCTTCAGCGTCTTCTCCCCATTCTGTCTTCCCCATGTCCCTTCAGCGTCTTCCCCCAACTCTGTCTTCCCCATGTCCCTTCAGCGTCTTCCCCCCCACTCTGTCTTCCCCCCACTCTGTCTTCCCCCCACTCTGTCTTCCCCATGTCCCTTCAGCGTCTTCCCCCCACTCTGTCTTCCCCATGTCCCTTCAGCGTCTCCCCCCCACTCTGTCTTCCCCATGTCCCTTCAGCGTCTCCCCCCCACTCTGTCTTCCCCATGTCCCTTCAGCGTCTTCCCCCCACTCTCTTTCCCATGTCCCTTCAGCGTCTTCCCCCCCACTCTGTCTTCCCCATGTCCCTTCAGCGTCTTCCCCCCCACTCTGTCTTCCCCATGTCCCTTCAGCGTCTTCTCCCCATTCTGTCTTCCCCATGTCCCTTCAGCGTCTTCTCCCCATTCTGTCTTCCCCATGTCCCTTCAGCGTCTTCTCCCCATTCTGTCTTCCCCATGTCCCCTTCGGCGTCTTCTCCCCATTCTGTCTTCCCCATGTCCCTTCAGCGTCTTCTCCCCATTCTGTCTTCCCCATGTCCCTTCAGCGTCTTCTCCCCATTCTGTCTTCCCCATGTCCCTTCAGCGTCTTCTCCCCATTCTGTCTTCCCCATGTCCCTTCAGCGTCTTCTCCCCATTCTGTCTTCCCCATGTCCCTTCAGCGTCTTCACCCCATTCTGTCTTCCCCATGTCCCTTCAGCGTCTTCACCCCACTCTGTCTTCCCCATGTCCCTTCAGCGTCTTCACCCCACTCTGTCTTCCCCATGTCCCTTCAGCGTTTCCCCCCACTCTGTCTTCCCCATGTCCCTTCAGCGTCTTCCCCCCACTCTGTCTTCCCCATGTCCCTTCAGCGTCTTCCCCCACCTCTGTCTTCCCCATGTCCCTTCAGCGTCTTCCCCCCCACTCTGTCTTCCCCATGTCCCTTCAGCGTCTTCCCCCACTCTGTTTTCCCCATGTCCCTTCAGCATCTTCCCCCCACTCTGTCTTCCCCATGTCCCTTCAGCGTCTCCCCCCCACTCTGTCTTCCCCATGTCCCTTCAGCGTCTTCCCCCCACTCTGTTTTACCCATGTCCCTTCAGCGTCGTCCCTTCAGCGTCTTCCCCCCACTCTGTTTTCCCCATGTCCCTTCAGCATCTTCCCCCCCACTCTGTCTTTCCCATGTCCCTTCAGCATCTTCCCCCCACTCTGTCTTTCCCATGTCCCTTCAGCGTCTTCCCCCCCACTCTGTCTTCCCCATGTCCCTTCAGCGTCTTCTCCCCATTCTGTCTTGCCCATGTCCCTTCAGCGTCTTCCCCCCACTCTGTCTTTTCCATGTCCCTTCAGCGTCTTCCCCCCACTCTGTCTTTCCCATGTCCCTTCAGCGTCTTCCCCCCCACTCTGTCTTCCCCATGTCCCTTCAGCGTCTTCTCCCCATTCTGTCTTCCCCATGTCCCTTCAGCGTCTTCCCCCCACTCTGTCTTCCCCATGTCCCTTCAGCATCTTCCCCCCACTCTGTCTTCCCCATGTCCCTTCAGCATCTTCCCCCAACTCTGTCTTCCCCATGTCCCTTCAGCGTCTTCCCCATGTCCCTTCAGTGTCTTCCCCCCACTCTGTCTTCCCCATGTCCCTTCAGCGTCTTCCCCCCCCACTCTGTCTTCCCCATGTCCCTTCAGTGTCTTCCCCCCACTCTGTCTTCCCCATGTCCCTTCAGTGTCTTCCCCCACTCTGTCTTCCCCATGTCCCTTCAGCGTCTTCCCCCCCCACTCTGTCTTCCCCATGTCCCTTCAGTGTCTTCCCCCACTCTGTCTTCCCCATGTCCCTTCAGCGTCTTCCCCCACTGTCTTCCCCATGTCCCTTCAGTGTCTTCCCCCCCACTCTGTCTTCCCCATGTCCCTTCAGCGTCTGTTCCTTTCCTCCCCCTTCCCTCTCGCCACCAACGTTACGCCCATCTTTAAAAAGGGATCAAGAGGTGACCCGGGAAACTACAGGCCGGTGAGCCTGACTTCGGTTCCGGGGAAAATGGCAGAAGCACTGATAAAAGAAAACATCGATCAGCATTTTGAAAAAAATGAACTTCTGATAACCAGCCAGCATGGTTTCTGCAAGGGAAGATTGTGCCTAACGAACTTATTGCACTTCTTCGAAGGGATCAACAAACAGATGGACAAAGGAGACCCCATAGACATCATATATCTAGATTTCCAAAAAGCCTTTGACAAGGTGCCCATGAACGTCTACTCCGGAAACTGAAGAACCATGGGGTGGAAGGAGACGTACATAGATGGATCAGAAACTGGTTGGAGGGTAGAAAACAAAGGGTAGGAGTGAAGGGTCACTACTCCGACTGGAGGAGGGTCACGAGTGGTGTCCCGCAGGGCTCGGTGCTCGGGCCGCTGCTATTTAATATCTTCATAAATGATCTAGAAACAGGAACGAAGTGCGAGATAATAAAATTTGCGGACGACACCAAACTATTTAATGGAGCTCGGACTACAGAGGACTGCGAAAAGTTGCAAAGGGACTTGAGCAAATTAGAAGAATGGGCGGCGAAATGGCAGATGAAGTTCAACATTGAAAAATGTAAAGTATTACATGTGGGGAGCAGAAACTCGAGGTACAACTATACAATGGGAGGGATGTTATTGAATAAGAGTAACCAGGAAAGGGACTTGGGGGTAATGGTGGACATGACAATGAAGCCGTCGGCACAGTGTGCAGCGGCCGCTAAGAGAGCAAATAGAATGCTTGGTATAATCAAAAAGGGTATTACAGCCAGAACGAAAGAAGTTATCCTGCCGTTGTATCGGGCGATGGTGCGCCCGCATTTGGAGTACTGCGTCCAATATTGGTCGCTGTATCTTAAGAAGGATATGGCATTAGTCGAGAGGGTTCAAAGGAGAGCAACACGTCTGATAATAGGTATGGAAAACCTGTCATATTCTGAGAGATTGGAGAAGCTGGGTCTCTTTTCCCTGGAGGAGACTTAGAGGGGATATGATAGAGACTAGAGAATGACACGGGGAAAAAATCTGTCCCCGTCACCGGCCCACCATCCTCTGCACCGCCCCGTCATCGCCGTTCCCTTCACGTCACCGCCATCCCTTTCACCGCCCCGTCACCGCCACTGCCATCCCATTCACCGCCCCGTCACCGTCCCCGCTGCATCCATATAAGCCTTAGTACTGTAATATTTAGCTTATTCCTTTCTTATAAATCAAAGTTCCTGCTGCTGAACTAGAGAAAGAGATGTTCAGCTGGCAGGGCTTTGTTTATAAATTTTTATCAACACAACTAATATACTATTTTATCCTAAAGCAAAAAATAAATAAATAAATATAATTTTTTTTTCTACCTTTGTTGTTTGGTTTCTGCTTTCCACATCTTCTCATTGAATTCCTTCCATCCACTGTGTGTCTTCTCTCTGCGTCTTCCATTTGCTGTTACTGTGCCTCTCCCTTAACCCCCCCCCCCCCCCAATTGGTCTAGCACCCATCTTCTTCCCTCCGCTCCCGCATAGTCTGGCATCTGTCTTCTTCCCACTCTGTCTTCCACATTTCCCTTGGGGGTCTGTTCCTCTCCACCCTCCTTCAATGTCTGTTCTATTCCTTTCCACCACCACCCTTCCCTCCCTCCTTTACCATCTGTTCCTTTCTACTACCCTTCAGCTCCTCTCACGTGGCTTATCTATCTACCTTCCTCCCTCTTATTTTCATGGCACGTTACAATGTAATTTGTGCAAGCCACTGGAGCCTGCGAGCTCGGTCCCTGTCCCATCCCCACAAACCATCTCGCTTCTGTGCTCCTATTTTCTCCATTTCTAATATCTCCCCTATGTATCTGTCATTGCCCCCCCTGTGTCCATATACCATCCCCATGGCATGTCCCCTTTATGTCTCTGTCCCTATGCCCCATGCACATAATTTCCCCTCTTTCTGTTACCTTCCTGTGTCCAGATTTCCCCTATCTTCCTCTTCCATACCAGTGTGTCTCTTCTTTTCAACCCCATCTAGCTTTTTTCCCTCTTTCTTCCCCCCCCCCCTGCTTCTAGCATCTGGCTCACCTGCCAGTCCTTCCCTTTCTTTCCTGCTGTGGGTTTTTCTTTCCGACTTCATCCCCTTGGCCCAGAATCCTTTTCCCTTTCACTCCCTCCTTCCAATTTGAGCCGGGATGGGAACACTAGCGATCGCACGGTCCCCGCAGCCACTACCTGCCTGCCCAATCGATCCTAGTGTTTAGCCAGCTCTCTCCCTTCTCCTCACCTTAGTTTATAGGTTTTCTTTTTCGGCGACCTGCACGCTTTCCCAAAGAGCCGCGCACGCGCGGCTGCTCAGTGTTCAATCTTCTGCTCTGCTGCAACTTCCTGTTTCCGGTTGCGTCAGAGCAGAAGATGAAACTGAGCAGCAGCGGTACGTGCGCGGCTCTCTGATAGCGTGCGGGTCGCCGAAAAAGAAAATCTACAAACTAAGGTGAGGAGAAGGGAGAGAGCTGGCTAAACACTAGAATCGATTGGGCAGGCGGGTGTGAGCTGCGGGGACCGCACGATCCTTCATGCCTCACTGCGGGGACAAGACCATTCACCGCCCCGCGGGCGGTGAATGGCCTTGTCCCCGTCGCCGCAGCGACTGCTAGTTTTCTTCCCCGTTTTCGGCGGGTGACCCGCGGCTAAAATGCGGTGGCCGCGGATAAACCGCCACCGTGTCATTCTCTAATAGAGACTTACAAGATCATGAAGGGCATAGAGAGAGTAGAGAGGGACAGATTCTTCGAACTTTCGAAAAAAAAGAGAACAAGAGAGCATTCGGAAAAGTTGAAAGGGGACAGATTCAAAACAAATGCTAGGAAGTTCTTTTTTACTCAACGTGTGGTGGACACCTGGAATGCGCTTCCAGAGGACGTTATAAGGCAGAGTACGGTACTGGGGTTCAAGAAAGGATTGGACAAATTCCTACTGGAAATGGGGATAGAGGGGTATAGATAGAAGATTACTGCACAGGTCCTGGACCTGTTGGGCCGCCGCGTGAGCGGACTGCTGGGCACGATGGACCTCGGGTCTTATCCAGCAAAGGCATTTCTTATGTTACCTCACCACCCTTCAGCACCCCACACGCGGCCCCCTTCCTACCTACCCGAATCTATCTCCCTCCCTCCCCTTTATCTTCGCAGTGCGTTTTGAGTAACTTTCACAAAGCCATCGGAGCCTGCAAACAGTAGCGTTCGTGTGTGAGCGGAAGCTTCTCTTCTGACGCAACTGGAAGTTGCGTCAGAGGAGAAGCTTATGCTCACACACACACGCTATTGCTTGCAGGCTCCGATGGCTTTGTGAAAGTTACTCAAAACGCACCTTAATGGTAAGGGGGTGGGAGGGAGATAGATTGATTCGAGTAGGTAGGAAGGAGGGAGAGGGGTCGCGCACGTTCCTTCCCTTAACTGCGGAGACAAGGCCATTCACTGCTCCATGGGGCTGTGGATGGCTTTGTCCCCATACCCGCAGTGAGCACTTTTTCCCGCCTCACCGTTTCAGCGGGTTACTCGCGGCTACCTTCAACTAGCCACGGGTAACAGCCACCGTGTCATTCTCTAGCTTCAGTACCTTCAGAGCACATGTCACAATGAGTAAGGCTTACAGCCTATGAACAAAATTGTGTGCTGAGGGGGGGCGGGGGAGTGTCTTAAAATGGATGTTTTCCTGAAAAGGCAGTTTGAAGTTTGAGCGTTAGGGATCAAACCTGACTGCTGTAATGCTGGATGGAAAGATGGAGGGGAGAGGGGGGGCAGATGTTGTATGAAAAGAAAGAGATGTAGAGAGGAGGGTAATATTGATGCTAGGGAAGGGGGGAAGAAGCTGTATAGGAGGAGGAAGACAGAGGCCTCTGTCTTCCTCCTCCTATACAGCTTCTTCCCCCCTCACTTCGTGTGCAGCAGCAATGTCAGTACCATGAGATGCCTGGCCTGGCTTGGCTTCAAGTATCTCAGCTGGATGTAAATCATCAAGACAGGCTTCCCAATGCTCCCTGAATGGGAGATGAGCTTTTTGGCCCCTCCATGGACACGGCTACTCAAAAGTTATCAGCTCATGAAACCAGATGGGACACTGGTCAAGCCTAAGAAGAAGCCTCCACTTTCTTGTCCTTTCTAACCAGCTTCTTCTTACCAGGGAAGATTTGCTGCTAAGCCTGCGCCTCCTCAGCAGTCTCAACCTAGGAGGCAGAAACAGCAATCCCATCAACAGCAGAAACCTCAGGCCGCTTCCCAAAAATCTACACAGCCTATTTGATGTTTCTTCAGAGCATAGCCACCGTCAATATCCTACAGGCTTTGTCTCAGCCCATTGGAGGCCATCTTCAGTTGTTCATCGCTCGCTGGGAGCTCATAACATCAGACCTTAAGGTCCTTACCATCATTCGTCAGGGTTACACACTCCATTTTCACACCCTGCCTCCAGACCATCCTCCAAGAGACCCTGCACAGTCCTCCCTTCCCCAGCAATCCATTTTCCTGCGGAATGCCATCGAGGAAGTTCCCCTCTCAGCAGAAGCAGGGATTCTACTCCCATTATTTCTTAGTTCCAAAGAAGATGGGAGGACTGAGACGCTTTCTGGTCAAGGAGAAATTTCAAATGCTCTCCCTCGCCCTGCTTTATTCTCGCCTCAATCAGAATGACTGTCTATGCTCTCTGGATCTCAAGGAAGCCTACACACATATCCCAATTCATCCGGCTTCCATAAATATCTCTGTTTTCAGATAAACCAACGTCACTACCAGTACAAGGTCCTTGCCTTCGGCCTGGCATCTTCTCCCAGAGTCTTCACGAAGTGCCTAATTGTAGTAGCCGCATCTCTCTGATCACACGGCCTACAACAGTGTTCTCCCCAGAAATTTTTTCCAGCCGGGTGGCATGAAAAAGTAGCCGGGTGGGGCGGGATGGGGAAATATGGTGGTGGGGAAAATTAACCCCCTCTTTTACTAAGGTGCGCTAACATTTTTAGCACGCACAAACTCCCACGCTATGTGGGAAAACTAACGCCAGCTCAATGCTGGCCTTAGCGTCTAGCGCGCATGGTAATTCTGCGCGCGCTAAGCACACGCTAAAACCATTTTCACAACTTAGTAAAAGGAGCCCTAAATGTGTACTATTTTTATTAGTTAATTATTAGTATTTTCCAATGCTCAATATGACTTCCTTTTTTAAGGTTTGACACTTGTGCCAGAATATTTTTGCTAAATTTAAGAAGCATCCAATGCTAGAAGGGAATAATTAGATATTTGCCCTCTTTCAAATGGTATAGAGGTTTAAAAAAGGGAAAGGCGTTAATGAAGTTATTAGGTTCAATCTAGCCATTTATTTCTGCGTGAATTTAAACAACTAAAAAAAAAAGATAAATATAGCTCATCCAGTCATACAAGAATGGCTCTACAGCAGGAGTGCCCACACTTTTTGGGCTTGCGAGCTACTTTTAAAATGACCAAGTCAAAATGATTTACCAACAATAAAATTTAAAAAAACACAAAGCACACTGTATGCAAAGAAAATGTTAATTATCATTTATATTCATTGGGTTTTCAAAGAGGTCAAGGCAGATGACTTTATGCAATGTCACCTCAGGAACAACTATACAAAAATAGACAAATATACCCCCTCCCATTTTACTAAACCACAATAGCGGTTTTTAGCGCAGGGAGATGCGCTGAATGCCCTGCGCTGCTCTCGATGCTCATAGGCTCCCTGCGCTAAAAAACGCAATTGCGGTTTAGTAAAAGGGGGCCATAGTGCAAAATATAGACAGCAGATATAAATTCTCAAAACAGACACATTTTGATCACTAAATTGAAAATAAAATCATTTTTCCTACCTTTTTGTCTGGTGATTTCATGAGTTTTTGGTTGCACTTCCTTCTTCTGACTGCAAATCCAATATTTCTTTCTTTCTGCTACTTCCCTTTTCTTTCGCTCTCCCCCTGACTGCCTGTTTCTCTCTCCCCCTGCCCCCTCTTTATTTCTTTCTCTCTCCCCCTGCCTGTCTTTCTCTCTCCCCCTGTCCCCTCAAACCATCGCACCAATTTCTCCACTTCCCCAATTCTTTCCCTACCCCCTAAGCCACCACGCCGGTTTCTCCCTGCTGCTTCCCTGAGCTAGGCCAGGCACGTACAAGCGCCGTACTTACAAAACTTCACCTCTGATGTCAATTCTAACGTCGGAGAGGAAGTTCCAGGCCTGCCAGGCAGCAATTGGCTGCCCAGAACTACCTCTCCAATGTCAGAATTGACATCAGAGGTGAAGTCTTGTGAGTCTGGCACTTGTACGTGCCTGGCCTGGCTCGGGGAGGCAGGAAGAAAAAGATTGTAAAGACAACGCAATCAACTCACATTGCCTTTGCGATCTACTGGTCAATCGCGATCGACCATTTGGGCACCCCCTACTGTTATGGTATCCTGTCCTGACCTTAGGAAAGGGATTTAGTTCCAAAAAAACTGCCTTTATTTATAAACTTTAATTAATACAGTTACAATACTACTTGATTCTACGTAAAGCAATTTTTTCTACCTTTTGTCGTTTCTGCTTTAATTATCTTCTCTTCACTCTCTTCTTTCTATTCAGCGTTTGTCCTTGCTACCTTCCATGCAACATCTGTCCTCTCTTTGCCCCTTCCACCCAGCTTCTGCCCTCTCTCTCTACCCCTTCCATCCACTGCCCACTCTCTCTGCCCTTTCCATCCTGTATCCGCCCTTTCTCTGTTCCATATGGCATCTTCCCTCTTTCTATGTCCCTTCAATAAACTATATATCCTGTGCCCTTTCTCTCCTTTGTACATGATTCATTTCAGCTTCATCCCCTCCCTATGCTCTGGAATCTCTCTCTTCTCCTTTCCTTCCTTCCTTCCCACTCCACCCCATGGTCTGGCATCTCTATCTCCTTCTCTTCTCTCCCCTATGCCCTGGCATCTCCCTCCCCCCGCATCCGCTGACATCTGCTTTCCTTTCCCTCCCTCTCTCCCCAATTGGGTGCTGCTGCAACAGCACTTTTCTTCCCCTCCCCCCTCCCCAATTGGGTGCTGCATCAGTACTTTTCTTCCCCTCCCCAATTGGGTGCTGCTGCTGCAGCACTTCTCTTCCCCCCCTTCAATTGGTTGCAGCAGCAGCTTTTCTCTTCCCCTCCCCCCATTGGGTGCACCAGCTTTTTGCTTCCCCCTCCCCCAAAAAAATTGGGTGCAGCAGCAACATTTCTCTTCCCTTCCCCCCAAAATGGGTGCAGCAGCAGAATTATTTCTCTTCCCCCTCCCCTCCCCTATTCAGTACAGCAGCAGCATTTCTCTTCCCATCCCTCCCAGCTCACAAACCAGTCGGTAGAGTTGCTAGGGAAGTTGCAAGCTTCCCACCATCGCTGACCTATCTTTCATAGGTCAGCGACGGAGGGAAGCTTTTAACTTGCTGCTTTTACTTGTTTAATGCCTTCCTCGCTGCTGGGTCCTGCCTTCGCGGAAACAAAGTAGGCAGGACCCGGCAACGAGGAAGGCCCGAAGCAAGTAAAAGCATGCTGGCCAAAAAAAAAAAAAGGCAGGCGTCAAACAAAATTTTCGGCGGAGAGTCAGCCCAGGAAGGAGCATCGGCGGCAGCAGAAGGATTCACTGGGTGGTCATCTAAATTAGCTGGGCAGTTTGCCCGGCTAAAAGGCCATGAGGAGAACACTGCTACAAGTCTTCCCTTACCTGGACGACTGGTTGATCAAGGCTGTATCCTCTCAGGAAGTGGTCCAAGCAACATCTCAGACCATCTCTTTTCTTCAGATGCTAGGATTCGAAGTCAACTTTCCCAAGTCACATCTCATTTCGACTCAACATTTTCAATTCATTGGAGCTATCCTAGACACCACTCTCCGTATCACCTTCAAGCTCTCATCCACCTTTGGCAGCAACTGCTTCCTCTTCAATCCATCACGGCAAGACACATGATTTCCACTGTGCATGTGACACCACTGGCACGACTACACCTTCGCACTCCTCAGTGGACCCTTGCTTCTCAGTGGTCTCAAGCAACGAATCATCTCTTGCAGCATATATCTGTAACATCATCTCTTCTGCAGTCGCTTCAATGGTGGATGACCTCCTCCAATCTATCCAGAGGTCTCCTATTTCATTTACCCCCTCATCACAAGATCATTATGATGGATGCATCTCCCTCGACTCTGCAGCTCTCCAGTCCATCTTGGCTCAATGGGGCACTCCACAAGTGGACTTGTTTGCGGCTCCACACAATTACCAGTTGCCCCAGTTTTGCTCTAGACTTTACTCTCTTCTCTGTCTGAAAGCTGATACTTTTCTCCTGGATTGGACGGGCCTGTTTCTATATGCATTCCCTCCAATTCCTCTCATGTTGAGGATTCTATTCAAACTCAAATGAGAGACGGCCACCATGATCCACGGTGGCCCAGGCTGCATTGGTTCTCCCTTCTACTTCTGCTCAGCTCCAGGGAACCAACATCTCTTCCAGTTTTTCCTACTCTGCTTACTCAGCGTCAGGAATCTCTTCTACATCCCAACCTGCAGTCATTACACATGACAGCCTGGTTTCTCTCGGCCTAAATTCAACTACCTTACATCTCTGTCTGTTCGACATATTATTGATGCTTCCAGGAAACCAGCCACTCAGCAAAGGTGGACTAGGTTCTCTTCCTGGTGTCTTGTCATCATGATCCCACTTCCTGGCAGTGGAATTGGTGTTAGATTATCTACTCCATCTATCTGACTCTGGCCATCTGTCAGAGTCCATCTCTGTGCTATTACAGTTTTTCACATGCCAGTCGAGGGAAAACCTCTTATGGCTCATCCTTTGGTCTCCATATTCATGAAAGGACTTTTCAATGTGAAACCACCTCTCAAGCCTCCACCTGTTGTCTGGGCCTTAATGTGTTTTTTTCCAGTTTGATGAAGCCATCATTTGAACCAATGGCCACAACTCATCTCAAGTTTCTCACCTGGAAAGTTGTCTTCCTTATTGCTCTCACCTCTGCCAGGAGGATCAGTGAGTTACAAGTATTGGTGGCAGATCCCCCCTTCACAGTTTTTCACCATGATAAAGTGATTCTGTGCACCCTTAGATCTACTCCTGTTGAGGAAATCTGTAAAGCTGCCACCTAGTCCTCAGTTCATACATTCACTTCTCACTGTTGTCTGGAGTCCTTCTCCAGACGGGATGGGCAATTCGGCCAATCTGTATTACAAAATTTATTTTCCTAAGGCCAACATTCCCGCTATCCATTCTTGTTAGCTTGGAGGTCACCCATCGGTGAGAATATGCTGCCTGCTTGTCCTGGGATAAAGTACAGATACTGTTCTAACCTGAGGAAGGAAGTTTTGGCCTCTGAAAGCTAATTGAAAAATACCTTTAGTCCAATAAAATGTTATTTTCCATTTTTTTGTTTTATTTGCATTGTTAGGAATATGTCAGTCTATCATATTTTGCACAGTATAAGAGGACACACATTGCTTTCTCTTTTTCTGGTGTTGCACTATATGAAGAGTCTAGCTCTTAGGGGTTCAGTGTGATTTTTATATCTGTTTATATATTGTGGTTACACTTCTCCCTCCGTAATCGCAGTGATAGGGGATTAAGAGAACTGCAAATACAGAAAAAACGCAAATAACTTTTTCATATGTTGTTCGCTGTTTTCTATTAAAAAACATCGTGAATATGGTGAAACCGCAAATAACATGGTGGGAGACCTGGCCTGTTCCTGAAGGAGAGGTAAAACACATTGAAGAAAGTGCTGGGAATCAGCAATTTTCTCTGTAAATGCTTAGAATCGGTGATTTCTCTATGCATACTAGTGCTGCCAGATTCACGATTTGAATCAATTCAACTTTTTAAAAAATTGCTTGTCTCAGTGTCACACTCTATGCACCTGCTCAGAACACATCATGATTTGCACATATGCTTTCCTGGCTTAGAGGGAACATTATGCCAGAACTGCAGCCTTTCCCCTGAGGATGGAAGGAAGGCTCTCGGAACATGTGGCGGCCTGGGTGCAGACCTAGTCAGACCATTGGATCCTAAAGATCATTTGGGGAGGTTACAAGCTCGAGTTAACCCATCCCTTAACAGACTGGTTTGTGGACTCCCTATTGGGATGACCAGAGAAGGTGAGCACAGTCTTAGCACCAATGCAGAGACTGGTAGAAATTCAGGTAATAGAGCCCATCTCTATCAATTTTAATTAAAATTGAGGTGTTTGGGGGGCAGAATTTTGGTGCCAAAAAATCAGCCAAAGAGAGCTAAATAAAAGTACCCCAAAAATTCCGAAAAGAGATTTTTGGATGTAGGCAAACAAATCCTAGCCCCAGAAACCAAAAATAAGCCATTAAAAGACCCCCACCCCCCCCCCCCCCGATGTCTCCCATATACTTCAGTGAACTGTATTCACTGTTCAGATGGTGCTATGCCTGCTTCAGCTTAAGCAGCAGTTGTAGATGGCTACAAGAAGGGGGTAACACTAGCCAAAGGGGGGTAACACTAGCTATTGTGTGTATTTATTCCTCAGTCAGAATACACATTTTTGTGGATATCTTTTGTTTCATGAGTATATCAAGGAAAATTTTTGTTGTTTACCTGCAATTACATCACTTTCTTTTCCAGAGTTAAATAAAAAATATTTTTGACATATGTGAACATTTCTTAAGAAAGAACTGAATATTTCATGGGGTGTCCTAATATTTTCACATGACTGTATAGTGCATAGCTCCCCTTTGCTGCATAGAACCTAATTTGCATAGTCTAGCTCAGTGGTTCCCAACCCTGTCCTGGAGGAACACCAGGCCAATTGGGTTTTCAGGCTAGCCCTAATGAATATGCATGAAGCAAATTTGCATGCCTATCACTTCCATCATATGCAAATCTCTCTCATGCATATTCATTAGGGCTAGCCTGAAAACCCGATTGGCCTGGTGTTCCTCCAGGACAGGGTTGGGAATCACTGGTCTAGCTTGCTTACTTAGTTCTGATGATTGTTAACAGAATTTTGTTAATGTGCATGTTAGTTAATCTGTCATAATGTTAAGGCATTTTTTGCATAACGTTGTTTTTAGCTTGCACGTTAAACTAAATTGCATAGATCCCTATTGCAGACGTAGTCTCCTTATGAGAAAGTACCGTATTTTTCACACTATAAGACACACCTAGGTTTAGAGGAGGAAAACAAAAAAAAAATGCATTTTATAGAGTGAAAAATATGGTAAATTATATTTCTTAGGCATCTCAATCAGCATCAACCATTTTGACAGAAGCTTTATATAGTGATGGTATAATAACTAGTTTATTTTTGTGTCACAGTGTGTATTTCCTTCCTGGGAAGATTCTACCAGTCCTTAAAAGATGATAAAGTGGATTTCACAGCAGCCAGTGTGGAGAAAGCACTACTAAAATATTGCAAGGAAACAAAAGGAAAGGAAAACAGACTGGTGAGTACCAGTATACAGAGCCAGGGTCATTAGTTCTGTATGTTTTCACAGCACAGATAATAGGTATTTAGGGGTACAGTGAACCCTCGATTTAATGGACTGCTCGAGGAAGGGAGGGGGAGGCATGTCCATTAAAACCCGATTGTCCGGAAAATCTGAATATCCCCACCTCCCTTGAATAACTCCCTCCCCGGAAGCTTTTCCTCTGGGAAGTGGCTGCTCGGCCCCCAAACGTTGCACTGGTGTCACTCGAAAAGCATTGCTGAAGAGGGTGATGCATTGCAAATTGGGAGTTGTAGTCACTGGGGCACGGTCCGTTAAATCCGAAGTCTGGATAAACAAGGTCTGGATAATTTGTAATATTATGTAATGTAAGTTATGCAATGTACTGGAATAATAAGGTAAAATAACACAAAGTAACCCTACGTAAAGTCTTGTAAAGTTATGTAAGATAAATTATGTAAGATAAATTATGTAAACTTAATGCAAGTAATGCAAGCACGGTAAGGATAATGTAAAGTAACGCAAAGTAACTCCACGTAAAGTTATGTAAAGTTATGTACGAAAAGTTATGTAAAGTTTGGTATGCAAAGTTTGTAAAGGTATACAAATAAGTGTATTGTCATCGCCTGGAAATGACCAGCCATCTTCTAATGTAATCCGCTTAGAACCGCAAGGCACAAGCGGAATAGAAATCACTAATGTAATGTAATAATTAAGAATGTAATGTGAAGAATATTTTACATGTAAAAAATTGCCATTAATTGTACAGTGGTATACATGCATTAAGAAATACATGTTCTTTATTGACCCTCCAGCCAGTACAAATGGATGGGTTTATGCTCCTCTGCCAGCAGGTGGAGATTGAAAACACACTGAATTCTTACAGTACAAGTGAGCTGTGCAGTGTTGGAAATATTAGGCAGTGGCCTTTTTGTCTACCCCTGTTTTTGGTCGGACTGAGCTGGGATCCTGTGGGATCATTACCACCTCGGAAGTGTCACACTCTATTCGTTGAGTCCCTCCCCTCCCCATTTTTTTTATTTACATGAGCTTCAGCTGTACACCTTGCCACGATCTGGCAAAGACAACAATTTTGAGTGCCTGTGGGGTCTGCTGCTTTTCTACTTAAAAACAATAAAAGACAAACGCCGTCCCGAGGCAGTGCTTCTCTCTCTCTCTCTCTGCTAGTTCCAGTCAGCTGCTGGTTTCATTTTGCCTGCTTCGTGGTTAATATGCACACTTCTACCAAGCAGAAGTGCACAGCGTGTACCTGCTGAGGCCTTAATGCGACAGGCCTTTGTTTTTGCTCATGGCTAGAAGGGAAACTCGCTAGCTTCAGAGCTGGCCGGCTTGAAGGTTTCCCTGACAGCCACGGAGGGATGCATCAGTCATGGGCGGTGGGGAGTTCTACCTCACCGCCAACAGTGCTGGGGTTTTGCCAGCCATCAAGGCTACCAGTTTGGGGGGGGGGGGAGAAACGGTGCTTCTCTTATCACCAAAGGTACTGTGGATTCCTTTACCCGTTAATTGGGCTTTTCTGGGGATTCCCTTTGCTTTTTCAGGCTTCTTTAGTGCTCAGCCTCGGGGTTGCCTTTTTCAGCGTGGTTTTCTTTTTTGGAGGGAAATTCTGCCATTTTTGCCGAGTCTTCTCAGGAGCTCCCATCTAAATTGGAGCAGCAGGCCTCTTACTCTGCTGTGCCGCATGCTTCTGTCCCGCCCATTGAGTTTTCCCCAGATTTTGTTATCGCCATGTATAAGACGTATTGCATGCACACTTTAGGGGCTTCAGCCTCATCTGGGGGGTTGTCTTTGTCTGCACCTGTGCCTACTCTGCCCCCTCTTCCCCCACCTAAGCAGCTACAATGTTTTGTCCCCTGTTGAGGACCTGGGTCTCTCTGGGAACCTGTAGGACCCTCCGGTGGGGGAGACGAAAGATGCGGGTGGCTGTCTGTCTGAGCAGCCGACAGGAGAGGATTTGTCTGGTATGAATATTCATCAGGAAAAGCTCCAAGAGCTCATTCTTCAGGTGTCCTCTGTTTTGGCGTTTTGAGGACTCCAAAGAGGTTCCACGGGTGGTGGATTCTCCTCTTAAGGAAATTTGGACGGCTTTCCGTTCCTTTTCCATGCATCTCCGAGAGATTGTGCATAGTGGAAGACTCCGGACTCCCCTTTTCGGCTGGCAGAGTCTATATCTCGGCTTTATCCTATTCCAGAGCTTGGTAAGGATTTGTTTTAGTCTCCTGTTGTTGATGCTTTGATGTTGGCCATTGCCAAGAGACATAAGGTTCTGGTGGAGAGGGGTTTGGCCTTGAGGGACCCTCAGGACCAGTGGATGGAATCTCAAGCAGAGTTATGATGTGGTGGCTGTCCAGCCAGCAATTTGTGGGCCTGGCCAGGGCCTGTTTCCGTTGAGCAAAGCATGTGTTGTATCTGGAGTCTCATGACTGGTCGCTGGTAGATCAGGAAGTGGCTAAAATTGAACTAGGCTTGTCTTATCTTTCAGACGCCATGTATGACTTGCGTGTTTTGGCTAAATCTATGTTCTTTGGAGTGGCTATTATAGATGTTCCTTATGGCTTCATGGTTGGTCGGCAGATGCAACCTCCAAATCCAAGCTCAGTAAGTTTCCCTTTATGGGTTCTTTTCTCTTTGGGGAGAAATTAGACAAGCTAGTTCAGAGTTTGGTGGACTCAAAGGTGCGGTGAGGGATAAACCTCACAATCTGCTAGAAGGGTGTCTGGGTCGAGGTCGTCCTCGGGAGTTTCACTGGTATAGACCTGATCAAGTGTCTTCGGCAGGTGCTTCTTCTAGTGGGTGCAGTCCTTTCGGGGTGCTCGCTGGGGAGGCCGGGACCCCTCTTCCTTTGCTCATCCTGCCTAATGACATGCTCTGTTCCTTTCTCCAGTTCAGGTGGGCACCCGCTTACCAGAGTTTTACCAGGGGTGGACTGAGATCACAACAGATCGGTGGGTCCTGAAGGTGATTTGAGATGGGTGTTTTTTCCAAAGCCTCATTCTCACCCTGGAGAATCAGCTCTTTATACTCTGGACTGTAAACGTTCTTTGGCCTTCTATTTGGAACGCACCAAACTACACAGAACTGCTCCTCAACTTTTTGTTTCCTTCGATCCAAATAAGTTGGGCCATCCTATTTCTATGCGTACCATCTCCAACTGGATGGCGGCTTGTATCTCTTTCTGCTATGCCCAGCCTGGATTACCTCTTCACGGTAAAATCACAGCCCATAAAGTCAGAGCAATAGCAGCTTCAGTAGCTTTCCTCAGATCTACACCTATTGAGGAAATTTGCAAGGCTGCTACTTGGTCCTCGGTTCATACCTCCACTTCTCACTATTGTCTGGATACTTTCTCCAGATGGGATGGACAGTTTGGCCAAACAGTATTACAAAATTTATTCTCCTAAATTGCCAACACTCCCACCATCCCATTCTGGTTAGCTTGGAGGTCACCCATATGTGAGAATACCTGCCTGCTTGTCCTGGGATAAAGCACAGTTTACTGTAACAGGTGTTATCCAGGGACAGCAGGCAGCTATTCTCACAACCCACCCACCTCCCTTGGTTGTCTTCTCTGCTAGCTATGTGAACTGAGGAGACGCGCCCTGTGCTGGGCGGGAAGGCACTTGCGCATGCGCGGTGCGGGTGACTCAAAACTCCGAGTTTCTTCAAGCAAGTCTGCTTATGAGGCGTCCACATCCGGGCTCCATTGATGACGTCACCCATATATGAGAATAGCTGCCTGCTGTCCCTGGATAACACCTGTTACGGTAAGTAACTATGCTTTATGAACCTGATCAGTTGAACTTCTTCCTTGATGGTAGAATTGTAAATTGTAACCCAGGCTGGTTCTTGTTCTGGGCTGAGGTGTCGGTAGTGTTCTTTCATTTTGGGATTGTATTTTCCTTTGCCTAGCACTTGGCAAAGGTGTTTTCTTACTACCCTTTTCAGTTATAGAGTCTACCCTGTGACAAAATACTTCTATTGGAGCAGCAACATTTGGCTCATCTGGTGTAGCTGGCGAACTGTGTGGTTAGTTCTGGTTATCTGTTCTATATCTTCTCCAACAGATGTGCTTGGTTTTACACTGTTCTTATTTCTGGATTTGACAAGTTTATAGTTTTTGAGTTCCTGCTTTGCTATTCGTCAGACTGATTCTATGAGTGATTGCACAGCCCACTTGTACTATAAGAATTCAGTGTATTCTCATCTCTCTGTGCTGGTCTGGAGGGTCTAAAAAGAAAAATAGCAGGTAAGAACCTAATTTCTCTTTTTTTTTTTCTTGTATATATTTATGAAGCTTATCCATAGGTATTCCTGGGGACATAGGGTTTGGGTGAAGGGGGAGCAGTGGCAGAGTTTTGATGTACATGCACACATTTTCACCTGTCCTGAAATAAATGTGAATATCTAAGCATTTGTGCAAATTAGAGATAATTTAGGAGGCTATTTTATAAGGGTGTTTCCATTCCCTCCTGCTATGCCAGTCCAGACTGATGGATTGTTGTCACCTTACCAACAGATGAAGCACAAAAGCTAGTCTAGTGACTATATCAGCGGTTTACAATCTAAAAACAAATTTCAGTGAGAAAAGAACTACAATATTGCTAAGAAAGAAACCACCATGCTTCCTGTTGATGTGAAAATTGGATACTGCTTTTGTCCAGATGGTAGTATCCAGACTCTAAAATTCTGAGAAAAGGTTCTCTACATGAGAATGCTTACATAGACACTACAGATATCCATGGAACATGTTGGGTGTATAATCCACAAGTAGTTGGGTATGCAGAAGCTGTCAGTCAAGTGGATGCCTAAATGTTTTGAGTGCTGACGAGAAACGACATCAGGTGGACACTTTCAAGTTGATTTGTGCAGCCTTTTCATCGAGCTGGGCCAACTTTTTTAGAACAACTAGTTACTGTCAATGAAACATGGTTATATACCATATGATCCTGAGACAAGAGTTTATGCAATGGCGGCACTCAGGTTCTCCAATTCAAGACCGAAAAATCAGCAGGAAAGATCATTGCCACAGTGTGTTATGATCAGGAAGGTGTTGTAATGACTGTCTTCCAAGGAGCCAAAGAGTTAATGCAAAATACTACTGTAACTTGCTATGTCAAGGAGAGAAGCTGTGTAAAAGAATGATCTTTTTTTGCAAGATAATGTACCTGCTCTTATCCCAGGACAAGCAGGCAGCATATTCTTGACTGATGGGTGACGGCACCGACGGAGCCCCGGTACGGACAATTTTAGAGTGATTGCACTCTAAGAACTTGGAAAGTTCTGGCATGCCGCACCGCGCACGCGCGAGTGCCTTCCCGCCCGACAGAGGCGCGCGGTCCCCAGTTTCTTAGTTTCGGCGGAGCTAAGAAGACGCGTTTTTTCAACGGCTGTTGAAAATTTTTTTGACTTGCCTTCCCGCTCGCGTAAACCTTTTTGGCTTTTTGCCTGTTTCTTTTTTCTTTCATTTTTGTAAAAAAAAAAAAAAACTTTTCTTTTTTTAGTCAATTTGGCTTTTCCCCTGCGGGGCCTTCTGCCACCATCGAGGCCTCGGCCTTCGATTTGGCTGAAGCCGTCTTCACGTTCATGCCCCCTCAGCCAGGGTTTAAAAAGTGCCAGCGGTGTGCTCGGCCTATATCTCTCACGGACCCACACAACTGGTGTCTACAGTGTTTGGGTCCTGAGCATCAGGCCTCCACCTGCACCCGCTGTGCCACACTTAAAAAACGAACATTAAAAAATCGCCAAATACAACAGCGATTACTGTTCGGTGCCGAGATGTCCGATCCCGTTCCATCGACTCCGACTTCGGCACCAGTTCAGTCGGCACCCTCTTCTTCGACGCCGCACAACACCGCACTGGCGTCCCAGCATTCAGGTAAGCCGGCTAAGAAGCCTTCCCCGCTGGAGCGTCCTCCGGTCTCGAGTGCAGTGAGTCCAATCCTGCCGACTGTGAGACGCCAGCGGAAGCGCTCCGCCCCTATCGAGGTGAGTCCCTCGACATCGGGCTCCTCATCTCCGGGGCGTCGAGCGGCACCGCAGGTACTGCAGAAGAAAAAGGCAGTACCGGTGCCATCCCTTGATGACCGTATTACGGCCATTCTCCAGGCACAGCTGAAAGAGCAATTACAACAACTCCTTCCAGCTATCCTGGCACCGAACCTTCCGGTGCCGGTCCGCACTGAGCCGGTACCGATAGTGGAACAACCTGTGCTATCGGTATCCACTCCCTCGGTACCGCTTCACTCGACCTCATCGGTATCGATGCCTGTCCTTGCACCGGAGCCGAGAGCTCAACATCAGTCGGTGCAGACTTCGGCACCAGTGCCACCGATTACATCGCCTGGCTCGGTATCGATGAGATCGGGTAAGTCGGTGCGCAAGACCCGACATGTAGAACCATCTACTCCAGAATCTCGGGACCGTTCTTCCCATGTCAGGGATCCTGATCTGTGGGGAGATTCAGAGGAACCCTTTCTCTCTGAAGGAGAATGTTCCTCAGATGAGGAGGATTCTGCTGTACCTGACCCGTCCTCTAGGCATGACACTTCATCTTTCTCGACTTTTTTGAAAGATATGTGTGACTCTTTATCTATTCCTTTGGAGGCTGAGTCCAAAAAGTCTAAAGCTTTTTTGGATGCCCTTGACTTTGACCAACCTCCAAAGGAATTTTTGAAGCTCCCTCTTCATGACATCTTGAGGGAGACTTTCTACAAGAATTTGGAGACTCCCTTAACGGTACCAGGGGCCCCACGTAAATTAGATTCTTTATACAAGGTAATTCCCATTCCTGGGTTCGACAAACCTCAACTTCCACACGAATCTTTACTTGTCGAATCCACCCTTAAAAAATCTTCAGGAGCCAGTGTATATGCTTCTGTACCTCCTGGCAGAGAGGGTAAAGCCATGGATAAATTTGGTAAGAGGCTCTACCAAAATGCAATGTTGGCAAATAGAGCTGGTAATTATGCGTTTCATTTTTCTTTCTACCTTAAACATCTCCTTACCACCATGGCTTCATTTGAGAAGTACCTTCCCCAAAGGAAACAACAATCCTTTCACCATTGCTTGTCGTCTCTATTTCAACTGCGTAAGTTCATGGTTAGGTCCATTTACGACACCTTCGAACTTACTTCCAGAGCGACAGCAATGTCTGTAGCAATGCGTCGCCTGGCCTGGCTTCGGGTATCTGAACTTGATGTTAATCATCAAGATCGGTTAGCCAACGCCCCATGCCTAGGGGATGAGCTTTTTGGGGAATCCATGGACTCGACTACTCAAAAGCTCTCTGCTCATGAGACCCGCTGGGATACCCTGCTTAAAAATAAGAAAAAACCTCCCCCAGCAAGGCCTTTTAGACAACAGTCAGCCTATCAACGCCGCTTCACAGCTCGCCCATTGCCAGCAACAGCTCAGCAACCCAGGCGTCAGCGGCAGCAACAACGTCAGCCTCCCAGACAACAGCAGCAACAGCAGACTGTGAAGCCACCTCCACAGCAGAAAGCACAGCCCTTTTGACTTAATTCTCCAAAGTATAGCCAGTACTCCTATATCTGCTCTCCTGCCTCAGCCTATAGGAGGTCGTCTCTCTCTGTTCCTCAGCCGGTGGGAAGTTATCACTTCGGACCAATGGGTCCTCAACATCATCCGCCACGGCTACTCTCTCAACTTTCAGACTCTTCCGCCCCAAAGCCTTCCAAAAGAGTCTGCTTTGAACAGTCCTCAATCTGCCCTTCTTATTCAGGAAGTTCAATCCCTCCTTCTTCTGAACGCTATAGAAGAGGTTCCTCTAGATCAAAAGGGGCAGGGATTCTACTCCCGTTATTTTCTAGTCCCCAAAAAAACAGGAGATCTCAGACCAATTCTAGAACTTCGCGATCTCAACAAACATCTGGTAAAGGAAAAATTCAAGATGCTTTCCTTAGCCATTCTTTATCCTCTTCTCAATCAAGACGACTGGCTATGCTCCCTCGATCTCAAAGAAGCATACACTCACATACCGATCACTGTAACCTCAAGACAATATCTCCGTTTCATGATCAATCATTGTCATTACCAATACAAGGTGCTGCCCTTCGGTCTTGCTTCCTCTCCAAGGGTGTTCACCAAATGCCTCATTGTGGTAGCTGCTTTTCTACGCTCTCACCACCTTCAGGTATTCCCTTACCTGGACGACTGGTTAATCAAGGCCACATCCGCTCAAGCAGTTCTCCTGGCCACCAACCAAACCATCCAGTTTCTGCGAATACTGGGATTCAAGATCAATCTACCCAAGTCTCATCTCATCCCCACTCAGAGACTTCAGTTCATTGGAGCAATACTGGACACACTCCTCATGAGAGCATTCCTACCATCCAATCGTCTTCAGACCCTTCAGTCTCTATGTCAGCAGGTGCTTCCACAACATTCCATCTCGGCCAAACAAATGATGATACTCTTGGGTCACATGGCATCCACAGTCCATGTCACACCCCTCGCACGTCTTCACCTGCACACTCCTCAATGGACCCTTGCTACTCAGTGGTCCCAAGCGACGGATCCTTGCTCACGACACATATCTGTGACATTATCTCTTCGTCAGTCTCTACAATGGTGGTTGGTATCCTCAAATCTATCCAGAGGTCTTCTGTTCCATCAGCCTCCTCATCAACTAGTCATCACCACCGACGCCTCTCCTTATGCATGGGGAGCTCATTTGAACGAATTCCAGACTCAAGGTCTTTGGACAGCCCAGGAAAAGAAGCATCACATCAATTTCCTGGAACTCAGAGCGATGTTTTATGCCCTCAAGGCCTTCCAACATCTTCTCTTTCCTCAGGTCCTTCTGCTGTGCACAGACAATCAAGTGGCCATGTACTACATCAACAAGCAGGGTGGGACAGGCTCTCGCCTCTTATGCCAGGAAGCCCAGAAGATTTGGACTTGGGCCATAAATCACCATCTATTCCTGAAAGCTATCTACATTCAGGGAGAACAAAATTCCTTAGCGGACAAGCTCAGCAGAATTCTCCAGCCTCATGAATGGACACTCGATCCTGTAACTCTACAGTCCATCTTCGCTCAATGGGGCACTCCTCAGATAGACCTTTTTGCAGCTCCTCACAATCACCAGCTGCCCCTCTTCTGCTCCAGACTCTACTCTCCTCACCGTCTGGCAGCGGATGCATTTCTCCTCGACTGGTCAAATCTGTTCCTGTATGCTTTCCCTCCTCTACCTCTCATGTTGAGAACCTTATTCAAGCTCAAGAGGGAACGAGCCACCATGATTCTGATTGCTCCGAGGTGGCCCAGGCAACATTGGTTCTCCCTTCTACTTCAACTCAGTTCCAGGGAACCTTTTCTTCTTCCTCTGTTTCCTTCTCTGCTTACACAGCATCAGGAGACCCTTCTACATCCCAACCTCCAGTCTCTGCACCTGACAGCTTAGTATCTCTCGGGCTGACCTCTCATGATACTCTTTTGTCTCAGCCTGTTCGTTCCATTCTTGATGCCTCCAGGAAACCAGCCACTTTGCAATGTTACCATCAGAAGTGGACGAGATTTTCTTCCTGGTGTCTTCTTCATCGTCTTGATCCCACTTCCCTGGCAGTGGAGACGTTGTTGGATTATTTGCTTTCTTTGTCTGACTCTGGCCTTAAGTCCTCTTCCATCAGAGTCCACCTCAGTGCCATTGCTGCTTTTCATGAGCCGGTCCATGGAAAACTTCTCTCAGCTCATCCCCTGGTGTCCAGGTTCATGCGGGGTCTTTTCAATGTGAAACCACCTCTTAAAGCCCCTCCTGTTATCTGGGATCTCAATGTGGTTCTTTCCGCCTTAATGAAGCCTCCATTTGAACCTTTGGCTACCTCTCCTTTCAAGTTTCTCACTTGGAAGGTACTTTTCCTTATTGCTCTTACCTCTGCCAGGAGGGTCAGTGAGCTTCATGCACTGGTTGCAGATCCACCTTTTACGGTTTTTCACCATGACAAGGTGGTTCTGCGTACACATCCAAAGTTTCTCCCTAAGGTTGTCTCTGAATTCCATCTCAACCAATCCATTGTTCTGCCTGTTTTTTTTCCAAAACCTCATTCTCATTCTGGGGAACAAGCTCTACATACTTTGGATTGTAAAAGGGCTCTAGCGTACTATCTAGAGCGTATGAAACCCCACAGATCAGTTCCCCAACTCTTTCTGTCCTTTGATCCGAATAAATTGGGACGTCCTGTTTCTAAACGTACGTTGTCTAATTGGCTTGCAGCGTGCATTTCATTCTGTTATGCTCAGACCGGACTGACACTGGAAGGTTCTGTCATGGCCCATAGAGTCCGAGCAATGGCAGCATCTGTAGCTTTCCTCCGGTCCACTCCTATTGAGGAAATCTGCAAGGCTGCTACTTGGTCCTCAGTTCATACTTTTACATCTCATTATTGTCTGGATACATTCTCCAGACGGGATGGACACTTCGGCCAATCTGTTTTGCAAAATTTGTTTTCCTAATGGCCAACCTTCCCTCCATCCCTCCTTTTGTTAGCTTGGAGGTCACCCATCAGTCAAGAATATGCTGCCTGCTTGTCCTGGGATAAAGCACAGTTACTTACCGTAACAGGTGTTATCCAGGGACAGCAGGCAGATATTCTTGCGTCCCTCCCACCTCCCCGGGTTGGCTTCTTAGCTGGCTTATCATAACTGGGGACCGCGCGCCTCTGTCGGGCGGGAAGGCACTCGCGCGTGCGCGGTGCGGCATGCCAGAACTTTCCAAGTTCTTAGAGTGCAATCACTCTAAAATTGTCCGTACCGGGGCTCCGTCGGTGCCGTCACCCATCAGTCAAGAATATCTGCCTGCTGTCCCTGGATAACACCTGTTACGGTAAGTAACTGTGCTATAAGGCTGGCAAAACTTTGGATGTTTTAATGCAGTTGGAGTTTCAGTGCATAGACCATCCACCCTACTCACTAGATTTTGCTCTATTTGACTATTTTCTGTTTCCAAAGCTTAAAAAGAGTTTGCAAAGGGCAACAATTTTCGAGTGATTTGGAGGTGATTGCAGCAGCAGGACAGTATTTCAGTGACGACAAAGAGTATTTTTTGGAAGGGTCACAAACAATCAGACACGATGTGCCAAGTGTGTTGAACTTAGGGATGATTACCGGTATGTGAAATAACTTGTAAGTTTCATGGCTTCTTGGTTGGGCTGAGAACTTTCAAGCATCTCAACTATTTATAATCCCTGTGGAGATCACAATGACAAAAAATTAGTTTTAAAGAAAAAGATGTTTTCAAGGGTTTAGTAGATAAACAACCTAATCACTATAGCCTCATTTCTTGCACAGACTTATAGTTTGCTTTCTACTCATTTCTTTTTAGTGCTATTACATAGGGGCCACCAGTGATGCAGCCACTAAAATCACCAATGAGATATCAAAGCCACTAAGTCACCACATCCCTGTGGAAAAGATCTGTGAGAAACTGAAGAAGAAGGATAGTCAGATCTGTGAGCTCAAATATGGTATGTATCTAGAGAGACTCAATACATCTGATCAGGGCTTTATGAAGGTTCTGTTTGTATGTGACTTACCTATAGCAATATCTGTTGATAAGAGTACTGAAAATAGATTCTTAGGACAATTTTGTTCGTTTTAAGGTCTGAAATTGTTAGGAAATATAACAGCAGTTAGTCATTGCTTGTATTAGTGTATCAGGTGCTGAGCCAGCCTTCTCCCACTACCACTATTCATTGTGGGATCCTTTTACTAAGGCGTGCTAGCTGTTTTAGCGCACGCTAAACAAGTTTCAAGTTTATTTATTCTTGATGAATCGCCTATATAAATTGCTAGGCGATGTACAATGAAATAACATATATTAATAAATGAAACAAGTACAATATTAATGGTGACATAAAAACAAATTTGTTGTTAGTTAAAATATAACACACTTTACAAACTGATTGTAAACATAATTTTAAAATAATTTGTGGGTAAAACATACAAGACATGTGTGGTTAACAGGGGGAGTAGTTACAATTTTTGATAGAAGAGAAGAAAAAACATAAAAGGGAAAAACAGAAGGTTTGTTTTTCACTAATGCGTCCATAGACTATAAGGGACGCATTGGCGCTCCTTAGTAAAAGGACCCCTTTATGTTAACATAGAGCAGTTCTGAGTTTATTGGAAGAGGCATAAGTATCAAGCAATATTAAGGGCTCCTTTTACTAAGGTGCGCTAGCGTTTTTTAGCGCACGCACAAGATTAGCGCGCGCTAGCCGAAAAATTACCGCCTGCTTAAAAGGAGGCAGTAGCGGCTAGCGCTAAAACCGCTAGTGCACCTTTGTAAAAGGAGCCCTCTTATTGTATAGTAGTTTTGAGTCGTTCTATCTTTGATTTAATTTTTATTCCTCATGTCCTTATTACCTGATGAGTCCAGAGGAATGGGTTTTGCTTCTCTGATATATTTATTTATTTTTTTTTTCAATTTCTATCCTGTTGTCCCCAGAGATTCCAGAACGGGTTACAGGTTTTAACATACATAGTATATAATTAACAGGTTACAATTTACACTAGATTAACCGTAATTTTAGTACATGTTTCTAATACAATTTTTTTCTAGCTAGACACATATTTAGGGTCTGATATACAGTTTACCCGGGTTATTCTACAGTGATAGTATGGATTATTTGTATTCTTTATACAGAACAAAATTTTAGAACACAATATGTGTATTCTGCCCCTATGATTGCTCTCTGCACTATCTGCAGACTGAGAACTTCTCTTCTGTGCTCCTTCCAGTACAGCAATTGGGGAGAATGGGATATAAAAAAATTAAATAAATTGGAGCCTTGTAGGTGGCTTCTCTCATTAGCATCACCACTTAGATTCAGCAGAGCCAGCAGGTCACAGCTTGCCAAATGTTGAGATTGTTGGGGTACATAGAGCTCATTAGAATACTAATGAGCTCCTTGTAATACATTTGCATAGGTTTCTTGGTGGCTGCTAGAAGGGTCGGTAACAGCCACGGAGAACCCTTTTGTGCATCAGAAGCTGTATTTCTGTGCCAGTAAAGACTGCTTTAACAAGTCTTGGCACGGAAAGCTTTTGAGCATTGCGGCCCAAGTAAGAACATAAGAATTGTTGGGTCAGACCAGTGGTCCATCATGCCCAGCAGTACACTCACGCGTCAGCCCTTGGTCAAAGACCAGCGCCCTACCTGCGTACGTTCTGGTTCAGCAGGAACTTGCCTAACTTTGTCTTGAATCCCTGGAGGGTGTTTTCCCTTACGACAGACTCCGGAAGAGAGTTCCAGTTTTCTACCATTCACTGAGTGAAGAAGAACTTCCTTACGTTCGTACAGAATCTATTCCCTTTCAATTTTAGAGAGTGGCCTCTCGTTCTCCCTACCTTGGAGAGGGTGAACAACCTGTCCTTATCTACTAAGTCTATTCCCTTCAGTACGTTGAATGTTTTGATCATGTCCCCTCTCAACCTCCTCTGTTCGAGGGGAGAAAAGGCCCATTTTCTCTAATCTTTCATTGTACGGCAACTCCTCCAATCCCTTAACCATCTTAGTCGCTGTTCTCTGGACTAGTGCTGCCTGATTCACAATTCGAATCGGTTCACCGATTCACTTAGGGTGAATCGATTCTAATCTATTTAAATTTTAAAAAACTCGGCTTCCCGATTCGGACTCTCGCCCCCCCTAAAGCAGGAGTGGCAGCGCTGCTCTTGCTGGCCATCCGCTGCCACATCTGCTTTAGAGGGCAGGAGGGAGAGTCAGTCGGGAAGTGCTCCTGTCGGCTTCCCCCCTGGCCTCCCCGAAGGACATCGCACCCCCTGAAGGACTGCTCTCCTGGCCTCCCTGCAGCGTTTACCTTATAGCTGCAGTCTGCAATGAAGATCGCGGTTACAGCATCTTTACTAAGTGCTTTCAGCTCTTTCCAAATACAGTGGTGCCTCACACAACGAACTTAATTGGTTCCAGGAGCAAGTTTGTTATGTGAAACGTTCGTTATGTGAAACGCGTTTTCCCATAGGAATACATGTAAAAAAAAATAATTCGTTCTGCAGCATAAAATATGCTAAGATGACATAAAAAAGATAAATTTTTTGTTATTATTTTTATTTAGATACATCTAAAAACATACATCTCCCTGTCCTTTTACTTCCACTATCTTCCTATCCCATCTCTATTCCCTTTTGTCCCTCTCCCCATGATCAATCATCTCACCACCTCTCTCTGCCCTCACCCTCAGGGTTCAAGATTGCTTCCACTCTTTTTCCTGTTGTTCTCTCTGCCTGTCACCCTATGATTTAGCATCCCTTCTGCCCTTGTCCAATATTTCCCCTTCTCTCCCTCCCTCTCATCCCCTGCTCCAACATGTGCTTTCAGCGGCCTTCTCCCCCCTTAAGCGTCTTTTCTTCTCCACTCCACCTTTCCTCCCTCCCTGCCTCCACCTTTGTGGCGCTTTTGCACCCGACCGACAACAGAACAGGCCCGGTCGGACAAATCTCCCTGTCCTGTAGCCGCGAATCTAAATTACCTTCTTACAGCAGCTGGATTATTGAAGCTGCTGTAAGAGGTAATTTAGATTCGCGGCTACAGGGCAGGGAGGTTTGTCGGCCGGGCCTGTTGTCGGTCGATCGGGGGACCTGACCAGCTGTGCACATTCTTCGGGGCGGACCGCCCCCTCCCCCCTCTTTCGTTCGCCATTGCCTTCTTCCTACCTGCCCTGCCGCAGCCGCACACAGCCGAACGGAAGTCTTCCTGATGTCAGCGCTGACGTCGGAGGAAGGGAGGGCTTTGCTTAAGCCCTCCCTCCGACGTCAGCGCTGACATCGGGAAGATTTCCGTTCGGCTGTGTGCTGCGACAGGGCAGGTAAGGAGAAGGAGACTACCCTCGCGGCTCGACCAACCCCGCTGCGATCCAACCCCGCAGGAACCCCGGACTTCGTTGTGTGAAACGAAGTCCGTTGTACGAATCAAGACATAAAGTTCGTTGTGCGCAGCGTTCGCTGTGCGAGGCGTTCGCTGTGCGAGGCACCACTGTAGTAGTAAGGAGAGTGGTGATGACCACCTCCAAGTATCCCTTCAACACTAACTCTGCATGCTCAAGAGCCATGCTGTAAGCCCAAAGCGTTCTGGATTCTCCAAGGGAACTGGCTCCTGTGATGATAGATCCAGAAGACCTTGATTTCTCTGTGGGCATACTAGATCTGCATACCACAGACAATGTAGCCAATCTGAGACCACCAGGATTCCCAACCCTGGGTGGTTTGCTATTCTGCGGATGACATGAACTATCATGGGCCACAGGGGAAACACATACAACAGCTTTTTCTCTGGCCACGGTTGAATTAAGGAAAGAAGGTACCAAGCCTTGAACTACAGTAGAGCAAACAGCAAAAAGAGGCACTGGAGATGTCAAAGCCAACTAGTGGTCACAATGTCTTTTATGGTTTATGGTTAACACCATGAAACAATGCTAAAATCCTAAAGATGCTAAAACAAAACAAAGTCCCGACTAGGATCCAAGTTTCCTTAGGGGACAATAGGAAACTATAATATGTATTTGTCCAAATGTTTATCTTTTTATGTCTTCTTTTAAACAGTTAATGCTTTTATACATTTAAAAAAGTGTGCGTAATTAAATAAAAAGTAAAGAAACATGACAGGAACAAAATGACAATATGATTTTGATTAAAAAAAAGATATGTGCTTCAATTAATGTAGACTGTTGTTTATAAGGAGTACTTTCCAACTAAGGAAAAACAAACGAGATAATAAAACAATGGATAAAAAAATGTTTTAATGAGTCTTCAAGGACATATAAATGGTATATCCACTAATGTATAGAATTCTGAGTAGCTGATATAGTGCTGTGGATAGTCAAATGAAAATGGCTTAAATGATTCCAGTCAGATTGGTAAAGGTAGCTCAAACGGAACAGCTGTATGAATTAACCTGTGACACCCAAGTAAACTGGCAACAAACATTACTATAAATCAAGACCTCACAACGTACCTAAAAAATCATTTTAAAAAGATAAGAATATATGAGGATGACCAGTAACACTCTAAATTTGAATTTACCTGTTAAAAATATAAGAAGATATACCCAATTAACTTTGTGAGGTCTTGATTTATAATAACGTTTGTTGCCGCCCTCTCCACATCTACATGAACCTACAAGTCTCCTAAAGCCCTCTACCTCCTCCCCTACCTAATCCCAACATGATAGCCAAGCCCTCTAGAGCTACAGGTTAAATTCCCTCTTCCCCTCCACTCCCACCCTGAGCAATGTAAAGGCCCCCACTGTGCTAGAGTATTTAGTTATACCAGTTCAGCAAAATTGCATCAAGAAAGAAACAAAACCAAAAACTTCATGCTGCACTAAGTACGCGCATGCATTACCCAAATGTCCAAAATAGCCACAAGACCTGACTGAATATGCTTCAGGTCCGTTCTCCATCTTTAAGTTGGCCCTGCTTTCAGTGTCTGGTCCGTCCCTGAGTGACACTGAAGCTGCTGACCCTGATGGTCCATCCAATGCCATCTCTAGGGTAACAGAGCTCATCTGTGAGACTGCTGCTGTTGATGCTCACCTTCCATCTGCTCACTCCATAATTTTGCATCACGAAGCACCTCTTGAGCCTCTTGCAATGTGATTACTTTGTGTGATGTTTTTCAATGCAAAAGACAGTCCAGAGGGGTAGTGCCAATGGTATCTAATGTTATGGTCCACTGGTCAGGCAACTCCCTCCATCCCTTCCTTCCCCTCACCTTACCATGGCGATTTTCTGGGGATTTTTTTGTCTCCCAGCTGCCTGAGCCGGCTTTCATTAAGTCACATGGACTGCCGAAACTTCTCCTCTGATGCAACCAGAAACAGGAAGTTACATCAGAGGAGAAGTTTCAGTTGCCACATGTGACTTTATGAAAAACCGGTTTGGGCAGGAAGACAAAAAAAAGAAAATCACCACGGAAAGGTAAGGGAGGGAGGGGGAGCTGCTGAAAGAAATCTAGTAATGGCTATGCCATCAACTATATATACAGTATAAATAGACCTTGCAGGCTTTCCTGTGCAGATTTCACCACTTTTCTATAGCACCCGACTGTTCCTCTTTAGTCCCATACATCTACTGTATTTCTACCCTGCGAAGTTGTTTATTTTAACTGTGTTCTTATGATCTTCCTCCTCTTTATCAGATAAGCAGATTGACTTGAGTACAGTGGATCTCAAGAAGTTGCGTGTGAAAGACTTGAAGAAGATTCTCGATGAGTGGGACGAGTCGTGCAAGGGCTGTGTCGAAAAATCTGACTATATCCGCAAAATCAATGAACTCATGCCAAAATTTGCACCGAAGGCAGCCAGCACACGGACTGACTTGTAAT
Organism: Geotrypetes seraphini; assembly: GCF_902459505.1. Taxonomy (NCBI): domain Eukaryota; kingdom Metazoa; phylum Chordata; class Amphibia; order Gymnophiona; family Dermophiidae; genus Geotrypetes; species Geotrypetes seraphini. Next base: position 44,969,472 of record NC_047100.1, read on the forward strand.
CTTTGCCATCTACATCTGGACATTACTTTTTGTTTGGGGGTTTTGGTTTCTTATATTGACATCTCTTTGTTGTAACTTATTTTTGAGACCACAAAATATTGAACTTAAATCCAGCTGCTGCACTTTCTGCCATCAAGTGGTGCTTTTACAGTCAAGTTTCTAGCTGTGGTCTTCTCATTTTGTTTTTTTAATTTCTTGAGTACTTAAGATAGCTGAGAGATGGTATTTTTTAAAATATTAAAATAAGAAAATGTCAGTTGATGTGTTGGGAAATAAGTTTAGTTGGAAGTGCAACACCTAATGCCTTTTTGTTAGAATGTGTGTTTCTGTTTGCCTTTTTGCTGTGGTGCAGTCCCGGAATGTCTAGGGATTTTAGATGTCATGGAGCAGATTATGGCATAGAAACATGATGGCAGGTAAAGGCCATTTCTAGTGCAGTAAGCACATCATAGTGGAGCAACTGGGTTGTGAACCTCTGATTGCAAGATCCTGTTTAGAGAGCTTCATTTACATTTTTCTGCTCTGCATCCCATCACTTTGGGCCGTCCTGTAATTCCTTAAGTTTTACTCTCTACATGTAGGATCGTAAGGAGGTCCTTTCTGCTTTTGTTTTTATCCAGTTATGAGGCTTTTCAGTTCTGCAGAGGCTCCAAATTTAGGTACAGCTCTGATTATAGAGACCACAGACTCTTGTGGGCTGTAGTCTGTAACCAAGAGACAGCCTGCATTAACAGTCCAGGAGCCTCTGCAGAACTGAAAAGCCTCATAACTGGATAAAAACAAAAGCAGAAAGGACCTCCTTACCATCCTACATGTAGAGAGTAAAACTTAAGGAATTACAGGACGGCCCAAAGTGATGGGATCACCGAGCAGGAGCCAGGCAAGATCATCCTCAAGACGCCCAAACTGACCAAACCTACAACTTTGGCACCAACGACTGGGGTGCAGGAGGAGGATGGGGACGCTGACTCTTGGCAGCTGGTAACCTCCTCCACAAGAAAACACGGAAAACATTCTTCTATTTCTTCTTTTTCATTTCCTGTCTCCTTCTCTTGCACACAGGGCAGCCCTACATCAACCCCACTAATAACCTTGAGGAACAGATTCCAGATACTACAGGAAGGACCCGCGAGCGAGGCACAGGAGGTCAACCTTCAGACAGTTCCAGTTCCAGAGACAACTGATCAGCTCCCCTCAAAGAAGCACAGAGTAGTAGTCATTGGGGACTCCCTGCTGAGGGGCACCAAGGGACCAATCTGCAGACCGGATATGCAGTCGAGAGAGGTTTTCTGCCTGCCAGGGGCCAAGATCCACGACGTAACCGCCTGCCTGGACCGACTCATCAAGCCCGAGGACTACTTCCCCATGCTCCTTATTCACGTTGGAACGAACGACACTGCCAGGAACACCCCAGAGAACATACCTAAGGACTTTGGAGCCCTGGGCGAGAAGCTGAGGCAGATGGGAGCGCAGGTGGTCTTCTCCTCGATCCTCCCTGTAAGAGACAAGGGAAGAGCCAGGGAGGAGCGTATCCAGAGGACGAACAAGTGGCTGACAACGAGGGGAAAGCCGATAGTCGATCTGACCTCGACACACCGGGCCACAGTATCAAGCAAGGATACTAAAACAGGAAATGGCGTTTGCGGACCAGAGATTAAATGGACACTTTTTGGACATAAAACCAAAGATGCAGTACAGGGACCTGAGAGGAAATTAGAGCAAATAAGCACGACTAGGAGGAAACAGACGAAACCAGAGGGCTATCAAAGAACTATGAAACGGGCAGAGGACGGGTTAGACACACCACAGGCAGCCCGTGAGGAGACCAGCAGGAGCAACAAATCAAGAGTAGATCCTAAAGAAAAGGTAACAAACTGGGACTTAAATTGCCTATACACAAATGCTAGGAGCCTAAGGACTAAAATGGGGGAGCTAGAAGTTATAGCCAGAAACAAGGACCTAGACATAATAGGAATCACAGAGACATGGTGGTCAGAGGACAACAAATGGGACGTGGCCCTGCAAGGGTACAAACTCTACAGGAGGGATAGGGCACACAAGAAGGGGGGAGGAATAGCCCTGTATATAAAGGACTCCATTCCTTCATCCAGAACAGAAACAACAAGGGCAGACAGTTTGGAGTCACTATGGGTTAAACTGACAGGAGGGGAAGGAGCTGACATCAAATTGGGACTGTACTATCGCCCACCAGGACAGCCAGAAGCTAACGACCTGGACCTGGAGGCCGAACTGAGGCAGGAGTGCAAAAGTGGAAGGGTGGTGGTTATGGGAGACTTCAACTATCCGGGAATAGACTGGGACATTGGACACTCAAATTGCACGAGAGAAACTAAATTCCTAGAGGTGATAAGGGACTGTTTCATGGAGCAGCTAGTCACGGAACCAACGCGAGGGGAGGCCACTCTAGACCTAATCCTCAACGGGCTAGAGGGACCCGCAAAGGAAGTGGTGGTACTAGCACCATTAGGGAACAGCGATCACAACATGATCCAGTACAAATTAAACATGGGAACACCAAAGGTGAAAAGAACCACAACGACAGCACTTAACTTCAGAAAAGGAAACTACAAGGACATGAGGAAAATGGTAGGGAAAAAGCTCAGAAACAGCTCAGGGAAGGTGAAGACCGTAAAGGAAGCCTGGACACTGCTTAAAGGCACAGTGCTCGAGGCACAAGACCTGTACGTCCCAAGGTTTAGGAAAGGGTGCAAAAAAAATCGAACTAGAAACCCAGCATGGATAACAACTGCAGTTAAAAAGGCGATAAGCGACAAGAAATCATCCTTCAAGAAATGGAAAAAGGAACCAACAAAGGAAAACCAGGAAGAACACAAAAGACACCAGAAAAAATGCCATCAAGAGGTCAAGAAAGCAAAGAGAGAATATGAGGAAAGACTGGCAGGAGAAGCAAGAAACTTCAAACCCTTCTTCAGGTATGTGAAAGGGAAACAATCAGCCAGAGATGAAGTGGGACCACTGGATGATGGAGACAGGAAAGGAGCGATAAAGGAAGAAAAAGAGATAGCTGACAGGTTAAACAATTTCTTCTCGTCTGTCTTCACCAGAGAGGACACATCCAATATCCCAGAACCCGAGGTGTTTATAAACGGAGAACACGACGAAAGACTGATTCAACTAGAGGTAAGTAAAGAGGATGTCCTCAGACAGATAGACAGACTAAAGAGCGACAAATCTCCAGGCCCGGACGGCATCCACCCAAGGGTACTAAAAGAACTGAGAAACGAAATAGCAGAGACACTTCAACAAATATGTAACCTCTCCCTAAAAACTGGGGAGATCCCAGAAGACTGGAAAATAGCAAATGTCACGCCCATCTTCAAGAAGGGACCAAGGGGTGACCCGGGAAACTACAGGCCTGTGAGCTTGACCTCGGTTCCGGGAAAGATGATGGAAGCAATGGTAAAGGATGCAATCTGCGAACACATAGAAAACAATGGACAACTGAAGGCGAGCCAGCATGGCTTCTGCAAGGGAAGGTCGTGCCTCACGAACTTGCTGCACTTCTTTGAGGGAATAAACAGCCAGATGGATAAGGGGGAATCCATAGACATCATTTACCTTGACTTCCAAAAAGCCTTCGACAAGGTACCTCATGAACGGCTACATAAAAAGCTGTGGAATCACGGGGTGCAAGGGGATATCTACCGATGGATCAAACACTGGTTGGCAGGCAGGAAACAGAGGGTTGGAATAAAAGGCCAATACTCAGACTGGCAATGGGTCACGAGCGGAGTTCCGCAGGGATCGGTGCTGGGACCTCTACTGTTCAATATATTTATAAATGATCTGGAGACGGGGACAAAATGTGAGGTTATCAAATTTGCTGATGACACCAAACTCTGCAGCAGGGTTAGAAACACGGAAGACTGTGAAGACCTGCAAAGGGACCTAACGAGACTGGAAGACTGGGCAAACAAGTGGCAAATGAGTTTTAACGTACAGAAATGCAAGGTCATGCATGTAGGGAAAAAGAACCCGATGTTCAGCTACAAAATGGGGGGAACACTACTAGGGGTGAGTAACCTTGAAAGGGACCTGGGGGTGATGGTAGACACATCACTGAAACCATCGGCGCAGTGTGCGACAGCCTCAAAAAAAGCAAACAGAATGCTGGGCATCATCAAAAAGGGTATCACAACCAGGACGAAAGAAGTCATCATGCCGCTATATCGCGCAATGGTGCGCCCGCACCTGGAGTACTGTGTGCAGTACTGGGCGCCGTACCACAAGAAGGACATGGCGGTACTCGAGAGAGTGCAGAGGAGGGCGACTAAACTGATAAAAGGTATGGAAAATTTTTCATACGCTGACAGGTTAAAAATGCTGGGTCTGTTCTCCCTGGAGAAGAGGAGACTTAGAGGGGACATGATAGAAACCTTCAAAATCCTAAAGGGCATAGAGAAAGTAAATAAGGACAGATTCTTCAAAATGTGGGGAGCCACAAACACTAGGGGTCACTCGAAGAAATTGAAAGGGGACAGGTTTAGAACAAATGCTAGGAAGTTCTTTTTTACCCAGAGGGTGGTGGACACATGGAACGCACTTCCAGAGGATGTGATAGGCCAGAACTCTGTACAAGGGTTCAAGGAGGGTTTGGATAGGTTCCTGGAGGATAAGGGGATAGAGGGGTACAGATAGAACTTGAGGTAGGTTGTAGAGGTGTTCAGAAACCACTTCACAGGTCGTGGACCTGATGGGCCGCCGCGGGTGCGGACCGCTGGGCGAGATGGACCTCTGGTCTGACCCAGTGGAGGCAACTTCTTATGTTCTATGTTCTTATGTTACATGAATGGTGCAGGGACATGAACTTCGGCTTCCTGGACCATGGAGAGGCACTAAAGGGACTGCAGGGACCAGATGGACTTCACCTGACCAGGAGAGGCAAGAACGTCTTTGGACATCGACTAGCCCACCTACTCCGAAGGGCTTTAAACTAGGTAAGTTGGGGGAGGGTACCCACTCATGTACTAGCGCAGTAAGTAATTTTCCAGGAGAGGTGAATCGACACTCCATTTCTGAGACTGAGGTAAGTTCACACAATAAAAACAATCATATAAAAACCACTCAAACTCAGGTGGGAAATTCTACACAGGGTCTTAGCAAACAAAGTATGGAGGGCTATGTATGTTAATGCACACAGCTTAGGCAATAAAATTCTAGAATTAGAGACAGAGATAACGAACGCCGACCTCGATGTGATAGCGATATCTGAGACTTGGTTCACAGACTCACATGGGTGGGACATGGCTTTACCAGGATACAACTTAATTCGTCGGGACAGAGAGGGAAGAATAGGGGGTGGGGTAGCACTATACACTAGAGATAACATCAAAGTCACCAGAATCACAGATGTCAACTACACCGGGGAATCACTCTGGGTGAACCTGGCCAGAGGAAACGAAAAATGCTGGTATCTGGGTGTGGTATACAGGCCCCCAAAACAGCAGGAAGACAGGGATATGGAACTAATCAAAGACATTGAGAACATCACTTTGCGCGGGGACACGGTACTGCTAGGGGACTTCAATATGCCCGATGCTGATTGGAAGACACTTTCCGCTACTACCAGCGGCAGCAGAAGGCTTTTAACCTCCATAAAAGGGGCACGACTCAAACAAATGGTGCTGGAGCCCACTAGAGATCAGGCAACACTGGACCTTATACTCACCAACGGAGAAAGCGTTTCAAAAGTTTCGGTAGGCGATACGCTGACCTCCAGCGACCACAACATGGTATGGTTCGACATCAAGATAGGCTTCACTAGATCAAACACATCAACAAAGGTCCTCGACTTTCGGGGCACTGACTTTAAACACATGGGAGACTTCGTCCATCAGGCGCTACAAAACCAAGCTGAAACCAATAATGTAGAGGCTATGTGGTCAATCCTGAAATGCACCTTACATGAGGCAACAAACCGCTATGCAAAAACAGTAAGCAAACGACAGAGGAAGAACAAGCCCCAGTGATTCTCTGCAGAGATCTCTGATCTTGTTAAGGAAAAGAAAAAAGCTTTTATTTCCTACAAGCATACAGGAAACAGGGTGGCAAAAGAAGACTATCTGACCAGGTCTAAGGCAGTCAAAGCGGCAGTCAGAGAGGCCAAGATCCAAACAGAAGAACATCTAGCGAAAAACATTAAAAAAGGGATAAATCCTTCTTCAGATACATTAGCGACAGGAAACGAAACACAGATGGGATAGTACGTCTCAGGAAAACAGACGGGACCTATGCAGAAACGGATTCTGATAAAGCCAAACTACTAAATGGATACTTTTGCTCAGTCTTTACCTGTGAGGCACCGGGGACCGGTCCACAACTGCAGGCAAGGCAAACCTCAGAAGACCCGTTTCAAAATTTCAAGTTTACACCCAGCAGCGTCCATGGCGAATTATCAAAACTCAAGGTGAACAAAGCCATGGGACCGGATAATCTACACCCCAGTATTCTTAGGGAGTTGTGTGATGTCCTGGCGGAACTGCTATCTGTGCTGTTCAGTCTTTCCCTAAGTACCGGAAAAGTCCCCATGGACTGGAAAACAGCTAACGTCATTCCATTGCACAAAAAAGGTTGCAGAACGGAGGCTGCGAATTACAGACCGGTGAGTCTCACCTCAATAGTGAGCAAACTCATGGAAAGACTTATTAAACACGAATTAGATACGATCCTGACCGAGGAGAATCTACAGGATCCCCACCAGCATGGATTCACAAAGGGAAGGTCCTGTCAATCCAATCTGATCAGCTTCTTGACTGGGTTACAAGGAAACTGGATATGGGGAAGAATCTGGACGTCGTGTACTTGGACTTCAGCAAAGCTTTTGATAGCGTCCCACACCGCAGATTGTTGAGCAAGATGACTTCAATGGGATTGGGAGTGACATTGACGACATGAGTCAATGACTGGTTAAGCGGTAGAATCCAGAGGGTAGTGGTTAACGGTATCCCCTCCAATACATCGGAGGTGACCAGTGGAGTGCCACAGGGATCGGTCTTGGGACCGATCCTTTTCAACATATACATAAGAGACCTGACTCAAGGGCTTCAAGGTAAAATAACCCTATTCGCCGACGACACCAAACTATGCACTCGAGGGAGTGCAGAGGAGGGCGACTAAACTGATAAAAGGTATGGAAAAATTTTCATACGCTGACAGGTTAAAAATGCTGGGGATTTTCTCCCTGGAGAAGAGGAGACTTAGAGGGGACATGATAGAGACCTTCAAAATCCTTAAGGGCATAGAGAAAGTAAATAAGGACAGATTCTTCAAACTGTGGGGAGCCACAAGCACTAGGGGTCACTCGGAGAAATTGAAAGGGGACAGGTTTAGAACAAATGCTAGGAGGTTCTTTTTTACCCAGAGGGTGGTGGACACATGGAACGCGCTTCCGAAGGATGTGATAGGCCAGAACTCTGTACAGGGGTTCAAGAAGGGTTTGGATAGGTTCCTGGAGGATAAGGGGATAGAGGGGTACAGATAGAACTTGAGGTAGGTTATAGGAATGGTCAGAGACCACTTCACAGGTCGCGGACCTGATGGGCCGCCGCGGGAGCGGACCGCTGGGCGAGATGGACCTCTGGTCTGACCCAGTGGAGGCAACTTCTTATGTTCTTAAGTAGATAACAGCACCCTGCCCGACAGTATGGAACAGGACCTGCTCTTATCCCAGGACAAGCAGGCAGGTATTCTCACTAGTGGGCGATGTCATCCGACAGAGCCCCGACACGGACATCTTGAAAGCATGTCTTGCTTGAAGAAACTTAGAAGTTTCGAGATGCCCGCACCGCGCATGCGCCAGTGCCTTCCCGCCCGATGTACCGGGCGTGTCTCCTCAGTTCTTTTCTTTCCGCGGAGCTGAGAAGTTTGTCTTCATTCTGCGCTGACTGAATTTCAGTTTTTTGCCTTCTTTAACCCGCGTTTTTGTTTATTTCTTTGACTTTATTTCAATTTTACTTTATTTTTCTAAAAAAAAAAAAACTTAAAATTATTTCTTCCGGCGGTTCGGCCGGGCCGGCCTCGTGGCTGCGGCCTAGCGCCTTCGACCTTGCAGCGTCGATTTTCCGGCCTATGTCCCGACCAATCACCGGTTTTAAAAAGTGCAGCAAGTGCCAGCGTGCGATTTCGCTGACGGACCCGCACCGACGCTGCCTTCAGTGTCTTGGTCCGGAACACGTTCCGAAATCGTGCCGGCCTTGTTCCACGCTCACTGCGCGCTCGTTTAAGCAGCGCTGCTTGCTCTGGGAGTCGATGTTCAAGATGGAGACTGCCAAGGACATCTCTGCTGCTGCGGCTGTTGAGGTTTCGCCGGTCCATTTGAAACCTACATCTGCGACTCCTGCATCGAGCATCGTGAAGCCCGCATCGTTTGCCCCGGCTTCAGCTTCGAGTTCAGCATCGGCGCCTGCCTCCGTCTCCTCGGTTCAGGTACCGCCTTCCACTGTCCCTCCCGTGGTCATCAAAGTGCCTAAAGCTAGCAAGCAGAAGCACTTGGCCACGAAGGAACGCGAAGACCGTGCAGGAGGACCCCCTTTCGGTGCGGATCCCTCCATATCGGCTTCGCTTCGATCCCTGCTAGAAGCTCAGTTTGTCGAGCTTATGCACACTATGGGACCCCGGCTTATCGCCAACATTCAAGGTGAGATTCCGACCCCGGTTTCAGAGGGCGGTCCGCCCCCTCCCCCTCCTCCTCGTCGTTCGATCTCTCTGCTCGACGAGGGGGATCGGCGGAGGGCGGCGGAATCCTCCAGGAAGGCTTCCCTTCCTGAGATGCCACCTTTGGAGCCCATCACACCTCCACGCCAACAGGGTGCTAGTGCGGCTCCTGATAATCGTAGTCCTGGGCATACTGCATCGCAGGAGGAGTTCTTCCGCACTCCATACCAGACATGGGTGGCGCTGCGTGAATCCGCATCTCTGCCACCTCTGCGATCCACTGCATCGAGCCCTATCCATTCCTTTGAGGCTTCGAAGGATCAATCGATGCATAGAAGATCTCGTTCTCCGTCCCGTCACCGGGAGGGGCATCGATCTCTGCACTCTTCTCGGCACTCCTCACGTCATTCGGAGGTGTTTCCGCAGAAAAAGATGCAGCGTTTGGGGTACTCCTCGTCGGATGTGTCCCAGCCGGAGGGGCCAGAGTACGAGGAACCATCTACCTCCTATTCTCCATGCCGATCTCAGCTCTCCCTGGACCCGGAGGCTTCCACTTCTTCTAGTCCGTCTCGTCGGCCGGCCTTGGCAGACCAACTGTCTTTCTCATCCTTTCTCCGACAGATGGCGGATGACTTGGATGTGACTTTGGACACTGGGTCCAAATATTCTAAAGAGTATTTGGACACCATGCATTTACCTCACCCTCCGGCGGAGACACTTCGGCTTCCTCTACACAAGCTGCTGGACCAGACTTTCATGCGCTGTTTTGAGACACCGTATTCCATGCCTGCAGTTCCCAGTAAACTGGATGCTCGATACCGCATCGTTCACCACAAGGGGTTTGAGGGAGCTCAACTTTCTCATCAGTCCCTTCTAGTCGAGTCCTCTCTCAAACGTTCTCATCCCTCCCAAGTCTATGCTTCCGTGCCTCCGGGCAGAGAGGGGAGAACGATGGATAAGTTTGGTAGACGTATCTATCAGAACTCGATGATGGCGACTCGAGTGCTCAATTACAACTTTTTCTTCTCTTCATACTTGGATTTTTTCTTGCCGGTGCTCCGCAAGTTCATTCCTTTCATCGATGCCCAGGCTCGTTTCCAGTTTGAAGAGGTGGTGGCGACCCTGTCCCAGTTACGTCTTCAACTGATGCAATCCTCCTACGATGCCTTCGAGCTCTCGGCTCGAGCTGCGGCATGTTCGGTTGCCATGCGTCGCCTGGCGTGGCTTCGAACCATCGATATGGATCCGAACCTCCAAGACAGACTTGCAAATGTACCTTGTGCAGGAGCGGATCTATTTGATGAGTCTATAGAAACTGTTACTAAAAAGCTGTCGGACCATGAAAAGTCTTTTCAGTCTATTCTGCGTCCTAAACCGAAGCCTCAGCAGTCTCGTCCCTCTAGACCGCCTCAAATTTACCAGCGGCGTTATCAACCGAGGCAGACTCCTCCTGCGAGACAGCCTGCGAAGAGACAGCCTCCGCAGAAGACTCAGCAGAAGCCTCAGATGCCGGCTGCACCCAAGGCTACTCAGCCTTTTTGACTCTCTTCCAGGGAGCATAACCGACGTTCTGTCTTACCCTGTTTTTCCCATAGGGGGTCGTCTCCATCATTTTTGTCATCGATGGGAGTCAATCACCACAGACCTTTGGGTCCTTACCATCGTAAGAGAGGGATACTCTCTTCATTTCCAACGGGTCCCCCCGGACCACCCTCCAAGAGAGTATCCTTCCAACTTAACGCAGACTGCTCTTCTTCTCCAGGAGGCTCAGGCTTTGCTTCGGCTTCGGGCCGTCGAGCCGGTCCCGTTAGATCAGCAGAACCAAGGGTTTTACTCCCTGTATTTCCTGGTTCCGAAGAAGACGGGCGATCTGCGGCCCATTTTGGACCTTCGAGTCCTCAACAAGTTTTTGGTCAAGGAGCGGTTCCGTATGCTGACCCTTGCCTCTCTCTATCCCCTCCTCGAGCAGAACGATTGGTTATGCTCTCTGGACCTCAAGGAGGCCTACACTCACATCCCGATTCATCCGGCCTCCCGCAAGTTCCTCAGATTTCGGGTGGGACATCTACATCTGCAGTATCGAGTGCTTCCATTTGGCCTTTCCTCTTCGCCCAGAGTCTTCACGAAGTGTCTGGTGGTGGTGGCCGCTGCACTCCGGAACATGGGTCTCCAGGTGTTTCCATACCTCGACGACTGGCTCATCAAGGCCCCGTCGGCTCCAGAGGTCATTTCGGCGACCTTGACTACGATTTGTTTTCTGCAGAACTTGGGCTTCGAGATCAACTTTCCCAAGTCACATCTTCAGCCCACCCAGACTCTCCCCTTTATCGGGGCGGTCCTGGATACCATCCAACTTCGAGCTTTCCTTCCTCCTCAGCGCATGAATGCTCTTCTTCTACTCTGCCAGTCGGTGTCTTCTCGCCCGTCCATCTCAGCGAGACACATGATGGTCCTCTTGGGTCACATGGCATCCACAGTTCATGTGACGCCTTTTGCCAGACTACATCTCAGAATTCCTCAATGGACCTTGGCATCTCAGTGGACTCAGGTGTCCGACCCGTTGTCCCGCCACATTGTAGTCACTCCTGCTCTACGGCAGTCTCTTCTCTGGTGGATGACCTCTTCGAATCTATCCAGAGGTTTGCTGTTTCACTCTCCTCCCCACCAGAAAGTTCTCACGACCGATTCATCGAACTATGCATGGGGGGCTCATCTGGATGGTCTTCGCACTCAGGGGTTCTGGACCAGTGCGGAACGACTCCATCAAATCAATCTTCTGGAGCTCAGAGCCATCTTCAATGCTCTTCAAGCTTTTCAACATCTGCTTCACGACATGGTGGTCCTAATTCGCACCGACAATCAGGTCGCCATGTATTATGTCAACAAACAAGGGGGCACGGGCTCGGCCCCTCTTTGCCAGGAAGCTCTTCGAGTCTGGGATTGGGCGGTCCGCCACAACACCTTCCTCAGGGCTGTCTACATTCAGGGGAAAGACAATGTCTTGGCAGACAAATTGAGTCGTCTTCTCCAGCCTCACGAATGGACGCTCCATTCCAAGCCCCTTCATCAGGTCTTTGCACAGTGGGGGACGCCTCAGATAGACCTCTTTGCAGCCCCCCACAACTTCAAGCTGCCTCAGTTTTGCTCCAGGATCTACACTCCTCTCCACCTCGAAGCAGACGCTTTTCTACTGGATTGGGGGAATCGCTTCCTATATGCGTTTCCTCCTTTTCCTCTCATTCAAAAGACTCTGGTCAAGTTGAGATCAGACCATGCCACCATGATTCTAATTGCTCCTCGGTGGCCCAGACAACCTTGGTTCTCCCTTCTACTTCAACTCAACAGCAGGGAGCCAATACTTCTTCCAGTGTTTCCTTCACTACTCACTCAACATCAAGGTTCACTACTTCATCCCAATCTGCAGTCCCTCCACCTGACAGCTTGGTTCCTTTCAACATAACTCCTCACCAGTTTTCTCAAGCAGTGAGGGAGGTCTTGGAGGCTTCCAGGAAGCCTGCTACTCGACAATGCTACTCCCAAAAATGGACTAGATTCTCCTCCTGGTGTATTTCCAATGCCACGGAACCTCAGCGAGCTTCCCTTTCTTCTGTATTGGACTACCTTTTACACCTCTCTCAGTCTGGTCTCAAATCTACCTCCATACGAGTCCACCTGAGTGCTATTGCGGCTTTCCATCAGCCTCTACAGGGGAAACCTTTGTCTGCTCATCCTGTGGTTTCCAGATTTATGAAAGGTCTTTTTCATGTCAACCCTCCTATCAAACCTCCTCCTGTGGTTTGGGATCTCAATGTTGTCCTGTCTCATCTCATGAAGCCTCCGTTTGAACCTCTCAACAAGGCTCCACTTAAGTATCTCACCTGGAAGGTGGTTTTTTCTGGTGGCCCTCACGTCTGCTCGCCGGGTCAGTGAGCTTCAGGCCCTAGTGGCGGATCCACCGTTCACTGTATTCCATCATGACAAGGTGGTTCTTCGTACTCATCCGAAATTCCTGCCTAAAGTGGTCTCTGAATTTCACATCAACCAATCCATCGTGCTTCCAGTGTTCTTTCCAAAGCCTCATTCTCATCCTGGGGAAGCTGCTTTGCACACTCTGGACTGTAAACGTGCTTTAGCTTTCTACTTGGATCGCACAAAGCCTCACAGAACTGCTCCTCAACTTTTCGTCTCCTTTGATCCAATCAAGTTGGGGCGACCTGTATCTAAGCGCACCATCTCTAACTGGATGGCGGCTTGTATCTCTTCCTGCTATGCCCAGGCTGGATTATCCCTTCTCTGTAAGGTCACAGCCCATAAGGTCAGAGCAATGGCAGCCTCTGTAGCCTTCCTCAGATCGACACCGATTGAGGAGATTTGTAAGGCTGCCACTTGGTCCTCGGTTCATACATTCACCTCTCATTATTGTCTGGATACTTTTTCCAGACGGGATGGACAGTTTGGCCAAACAGTGTTACAAAATTTGTTCTCTTGAAATTGCCAACTCTCCCACCATCCCATTGGGGTTAGCTTGGAGGTCACCCACTAGTGAGAATACCTGCCTGCTTGTCCTGGGATAAAGCAATGTTACTTACCGTAACAGTTGTTATCCAGGGACACCAGGCAGCTATTCTCACGTCCCACCCACCTCCCCTGGGTTGGCTTCTCAGGCTAGCTACCTGAACTGAGGAGACACGCCCGGTACATCGGGCGGGAAGGCACTGGCGCATGCGCGGTGCGGGCATCTCGAAACTTCTAAGTTTCTTCAAGCAAGACATGCTTTCAAGATGTCCGTGTCGGGGCTCTGTCGGATGACATCGCCCACTAGTGAGAATAGCTGCCTGCTGTCCCTGGATAACAACTGTTACGGTAAGTAACATTGCTTTATTGGAACATTGGTCCTCGACTTGGCAGCTAGGCTTCAATGCCAAAAAATGTAAGGTCATGCACCTTGGCAGCAGAAACCCGTGCAGAACTTACACTCTAAATGGTGAGACCTTAGCTAGAACTAGGGCAGAGCGTGATTTGGGAGTAATCATTAGTGAAGACATGAAAACTGCCAAGCAGGTGGAGAAAGCTGCATCCAAGGCTAGACAAATGGTGGGATGCATCCGTAGAGGTTTCGTCAGCCGGAGGCCCGAAGTCATAATGCCCCTGTACAGATCCATGGTGAGACCTCACCTTGAATATTGTGTTCAATTCTGGAGACCACATTATCAAAAAGATGTGCGGAGAATCGAGTCAGTTCAGCGAATGACCACCAGGATGGTCTCGGGACTCAAGAACCTCCCATATGAGGAAAGACTAAATAAACTGCAGCTATACTCGCTCGAGGAACGTAGAGAGAGGGGAGACATGATTGAGACTTTTAAATATATCACGGGCCGCATCGAGGTGGAAGACGATATCTTCTTTCTTAAAGGACCTTCAACCACAAGATGTCATCCGCTGAAAATCAAAGGCGGGCAATTTCATGGCGACGCCAGGAAGTATTTCTTCACCGAAAGGGTAGTCGATCATTGGAATGAACTTCCATTGCAGGTGATTAACGCCAGCAGCGTGCTCGATTTCAAAAAGAAATGGGATATGTATGTGGGATCTCTAGCCGGGTGAAGTCTAGGGGTGGGTCATTAGCGTGGGCAGACTTGATGGGCTGCAGCCCTTTTCTGCCGTCATATTCTATGTTTCTATGAGCTCAGGGACTGTTCCTTTGGGAACAAGGCTTGTTCCAGATTTTGTCCACAGACAGCTTGAGCGCAGGCTGAGTGGCCCAGTGATGTGTTTTCACCAGGATTGGGTACTGACTGTTTCCTCCCCCAACTTTGCACGCATGTTTCGGTGGGGATTGAGGTCTCGGTCCAGCCGGTTGAACTGAGGATAGTCTAAAGCAAGATATCCAGGCTTGTCTGAGACAGAAGTTCTCGGGCTGCAGTTTTGCAGCTCCCAGAACCAACATGGCACAGTAAGTAAGGCTGTGACAGCCTATGAGTGAAATCAGGAGAGGGGGTGTCTTTAAAAGTGATTTTTATGTTTCTGGGGTTAGGGACAGGGTCCCCCACTGCCTAAGATTTTATTTCCTGAATTTTTTGACCTCTTATTTAGATCCTACAGGCTACTATTTGGGTTTTTGCCAGGTATTTATGACTTGGATTGGCCTCTGCAAAGACAAGATACTGGGCTAGATGGACCATTGGTCTGACTCAGTAAGGCTGCTATTATGTTTTTGTTCATTTTTGGCTCCAAAATCACTGCCATGGTGGCCATCTTGGATTTCCTAGTTTTAAAATAAAAACTTTTATCTGCCTCGGAACATCTCAGTTTGGCCCATTATTGGTCTAGATGGACTCCTTAGTCCAGCAGAGAGCCTTTACTCAGAGTTTTGGAGATGGGGGTTTCACTAAGGACAGTTCCCTTGTTCTCGCTGAATGTCTCCAGCTCCATTTCAACCAGGAAGTACGGTTGCTGGCCTTTGCGCTTTCAGGGTCCAAAAGGAGTGGCAAAGCTCTGAAATTGCTGGATATTCGCAGTGTTGTTTCGTTATCTGGAAGTGACAAATGAGTTTTGTCTGTCAGATAATCTTTGTGCTATGGGTTCCAACTGCCAGGGCTGGCCAGCTTCAAAAGCAACCATTTCTAGAAGGATTCATATGGCCATTTCTTCAGCTTACATCAACACTTGAAAACAATTTCCAGTGGCTGTAAAGGCTTATTCCATTAGGAGCATAGCGTCCTGCTGGGTGGTGTCAAGAGCAGTTCTCCCAAAGAAATTTGTAGAGCGGGCCACATGGTCTCTCCATACTTTCACAAAGTTTTTTTATAGGGTGGATGTAGTGTTCAAATTGGATACTGAGTTCAGATCTTCAGTACTTTCAGCAGGCTCATTTGTCCTGCCCTAGATTCTAGGAGACTGCTTTGATACGTCCCTCCTGTTCCAGAATGATGTGCCTATTGCACTGGAAGGAAAGATTAGGTACTTAATTTGATAATCTTCTTTCTAGTAAATAGGCACATCATTCTGGAAGCCTGTCCTTTCGGATATTCATTAGCCTGCTTGCTCTCTCAGACATGTCTTACCCGATACCTTGGGTTTTGTCCTCTGTCCAATACAGTCAAGGATAGTGAGAACCAAGAGACCAAGGAGTATCTTCCAGAACTTCAAGGATTGTTGGTGCAGGTTGCACTGAGGTAGGTGGCCTCTTCATGCCACCTCATTATATGGATAAATGTTTAGCTGTTTATTGATGAAATATTTCATGTTAAATGTGATATGAGCAGAACAGACTTGTTTCTCAAGGAGAGTCCCCATACCCTTCCCTGTTATGTTTTCTCCCTAGGACTCACCATCTGCTTTGATACAAATTGAGGAATTACAGAACAGCCCAGAGTGATGGGAGGTGGAGTAGAAAAATGTAAATGAAGCTCTCTAAACAGATCTCATGATCCAGAGGTTAATAACCCACCTGTTTCAGAATGATGTGTCTATTTACTAGCAAGATTACATTGGTCAACAAAAAAAGTTTTTCTTTGCTACAGAGAACTTAAAAGGTGGTGTTAGTTAATTTAATGACTCTGATTTCAGATCTGTAATTGAAATTCAGCTAGCACGTCAGGTTTCTAAGATACACATTATTTTTTTTTTTTTTAACAGTTTGCCATATCACCACAATATTGCAAGTATGAACTGTGTCCCACCAAACTTCTGTTAAGGAGTTTACTCTGAAAACAAACATGAGACACTTGCTTTTACGCTTTGTCTCTCTTTGCCAGAACTAACAATAGTCTCCCATTGAACTTTCCATGATATTTGCTCTCCATCATCTTGATATCTTGATGAAATCTTTACCCATGCTCATCGCTGACATCACCAAGATTGGGTGGGAAGAAGTCGAGGTGAGAATGTAAGAAGTGCATTTTAAGTGACATTCTGGCACCCATTAGCTGATATGCTGTCAGCATGTTCTCCACAAGCTCAGCATAATTAATTCTCTGATCTGTGTTTACCAAGAAAATTCTGAACAACTAGCATGAATGCTTCCCATGTTGCTGATTCAGCTGAGTTCAACTTCTGTTTGAATGAATCATCAAGGATCAGTTCATGGATTTCAGGTCCAACACAAACACCTTCTTTGATTTTGGCTTCATTTTCTCAAAACCAAGCGTATTTCTTAGGTGCTGAAATACATCACCACTTTATCAGCAGACCCAGTTTTATGTGAATTGCTGGAAGATAGATTTTCACAATGTACTAACAGCAGGTGCTTCACATTGTATCTGCCAGGTACGGATTCATCTTGTTTTGGCCATTGTGCCTGGTAGTGGTTGGCATCATCATGACTGTTCCAAAGACACAAGAAGCACATGTATTTTTGGTGTACCCCAGTTGCAGACCCAGAAAGAGTGACACAACTTTGAAATCACCACAGAGGTTCCACTGGTGATCTGCATAGCGTGTGAGTTTTAAAAATGTCTCCATCAACTCGTACATTTCCTTCAACCCAACTGCATGAGCAAGAGGAACAGATGGCTTCTAGTTTCCATTATATAGAAGGCTTTAAGACTTGCTTTGCTTGAATCAATGCATAGTCTCCATTCGTCAGAAACATAAGCACATAAGCATTGCCTCTGCTGAGTCAGACCATAGGTCCATCACACCCAGCAGTCCGCTCCCGCGGTGGCCCCCCAGGTCAATGACCTGTAGTGATCTACTACTCTATTACTTTACAGCCTTCTGTACTGTATAGTAACCCTTTAATTGTACCCCTGGATCCCCTTTTCCTTCATGAACTCGTCCAATCCCCTTTTGAACCCCAAAGTTGTACTCTGCTCTACCACCTCCTCTGGAAGCGTATTCCAGGCGTTCACCACCCTCTGCGTGAAGAAGAACTTCCTAGCATTTGTTCTGAACCTATCTCCCTTCAATTTTTTTGAGTGCCCTCTAGTTTTTGTTGCCCCTGCTAGTCTGAAGAATCTGTCCCTCTCTACCTTCACTATACCCTTCATGATCTTATGAGTTTCTATCATATCCCCTCTAAGTCTCCGCTTTTCCAGGGAAAAGAGCCCCAGCTTCTCCAGCCTCTCAGCATATGAGAGGTTTTCCATGCCCTTTATCATTTTTGTCGCTCTTCTCTGGACCCTCTCGAGAATCGCCATATCCTTCTTAAGGTACGGTGACCAGTACTGGACGCAGTACTCCAGATGCGGTCGCACCATCGCCCTATAGAGCGGGAGGATAACTTCTTTGGTTCTGGTAGTGATATCTTTTTTGATAATGCCCAACATTCTGTTTGCCTTTTTTGAGGCCGCTGCGCACTGTGCCGCCGGTTTCATTGTTCTATCTACCATATCCCAGTACTATCTACCATATCCCAGTTCACCAAAGCAAACTACTTGGAATAATCTCAAAAAGAATGGGTGAGCCAAAAGTAAAATAACCAACGTATTCAAACAACACAAGGCACCCCTGTACTTTCACTAATCTCTTGATGACTAAGCTGTGCTCAGAACCGTTGTCAGGTAGAAAGACCACAAATGGGGTCAAGCCCCTAAATGCAGCTTCCTTAGTCTATCATTGCATAGCAAACAGTCTTTAGAGATACCATGTCAATAAACTATTACTGATTGTTTCTTTGAAAAATATAAACTTTCTCAAATCCCTTCACTGGGTACTTAGCTGATGTTTCTGAAATGATCTTCAAAAGCAATCAGTATCCCAGTTCATTCATGAGACCATTAATATCAGTAGAGAAACAAATGGTAAAAGGAAGCCAGGATGGTGTGACGATCATGGAAAAAATATATTTTGGTGTCCTGCCTTGATTGCATTGCTTCAGCCTTGAACCCAACAATTCTGCTTTCTCCTTTGATAGTGACAAGTCTCTAACCAGGGCATTAAGATCTTGAGTTAGCAGGTGAGGTTGCTTTCATCCAATTCAGGTTCATACAACTCTTCCACAGCAGCAGAGGCGCATTCTTCATCTGAACTTAAGCATATTGTGCTGCATATGTGGAATTGGAACTGGATTCTCCAAGTCATGAGGAACGGGTTTAATTGCTGATGGGTAATCAGGATACACAATTTTTTATTTATTTCTCTTTGTGACTCCAGCAATTTTTGTCATGCAAAAATAACAGTCTGAGTGATGATTTGTTGGTTCACGCCACACCATGGGTACAGCGAAAGGCATTTTCTTCCGTTTCCCATTCAGCCACTGGGTTAATCTGAAATAGCAGACAGTGCAGCACATATGAGGTAACCACGCTTTATCTTAGTCGCCAACTTTACAGCCAAAATAATGCTTGCATGCACTTTGAAGTCTGCTGGACAGATTCTTTCATTGATCTTGTGCAGAAAATTGTCCGCAGACATAACAGAAATTATCTGGATGGTTAATACAGCCTCGTCTGTTCATAATAATTATATCATCTTTGGCAAAAACAAACAAAATATAAAAATTCACAGGTAGAAAAAGCAGCACAATTGCTTTTTAGTATAAACTTTCAAATTATGGATATATGTGATCGATGAGCTGTCCTAAAATGCAATATTGTGTTACTGAAACAGTAAAATACTGATGCTTCCTGGTAGCGTTATGATGAAAATGATATAAACACAAACTGATGCATAACTTAAAAACAGGATGTGATAGACGAAAACTGTTTTCAGATTTAGAGTCAGCATGTGGCCCTTGTTAAGGTACAAGTGACAACTCCAGTAGCAAAATGCTTGTTGACCAGTTTGTCAAAGTACCTACCTAATCTTTCCATAACCCATCCGCATCATCTACTATCTCCTCTCCTTAAGAGATCCCACATATCTGTCCCAAGCCTTCTTGAATTCAGTCTTTGTCTCCATCTCTACTGGGAGCCTATTCCAAGCATCTACCACCTTACTTTTTAAAAATATATATATTTTTTTTACAGAATGTTCTTAGATCATTTGTGAGCCTATCACCTCTTCATCCTTTGCCCTCTCATTCTGGAGCTTCCTTTCAAATGAAAGAGATTTGCCTTTTGTGCATTTATAGCAGGAGTTGTATATTGGATTTAGTGGTGAATTTCCGGCTAGCCTGAGGCACTTATACTGTGGGGGTTTATTTTATTTTATACATACTGCCTGAAAGCTATTGAAGCAGATATGGATGCCATTCTTCTGTCCCTAGAGTGCTTACACTCTGAGCTTGTACCTGAAGCAATAGATGGTCATTATGTGACTTGCTCAAGTTTCTTTCATCGGGTACAAGCTCTCGGGGGGCAGAAAAATGGCAACTGAATGTGAACATACACTGTTCTGTATGCTCTCAGTCTTCCGTGGCTGCCGTCATGTTTGTTGTAGTTTTCTGGGTCTTGCTGCGTTGGATCAGGTAGAACAATTCAGCCATCATGCTGTGGATTTCTTCTTGGTTGGGGCTTGATGTGAAATAGGCAGGAAAGTCCATTGGTCACCAATTTGCTTATTACAGGTTTCTGGGTCTTGCTGCATGTGGTCAGGTAGAACTGTTTTGATAGCATTTGGGTTTGCAGGCAATATATAAGAAATAAATTCCTCAGTCTCTTAGTATGAAATTCATTACTAAACCCAGTATGCTCTGCCTGTACTCTGCTCCACCATGCACACTCGAGGTCAGACACAATGTTTGGGAACAGATAAATACAATGTCATGCATGATTAGGATTGATACATCTTTAAAGAATGCTAACAAAACAGGAAAGTTAGGATAGCCCAATCTAGGTTGCAATAAAGGCAGAAGTGAAGAGCAGACAAGTTGGAGGATTCCAAACGATCCTGGCACCTGCTAAGCATGGAAAATAACAGGACTATACTATGGTCTACCTGCCCAAGATTGACAGATGAGAAAATAATAACTTAGGAAGCTAACAAATTTGGTGACACAATTTCAATGAAAAAAATGACTGCAGGATTTGGTGAGAGGTAAGTGTTGGGACCACTTGGCAATAGTGATCAAGGTGTGATCAAACTTAACTGAAAATAATTAAGGAAATATGCAGGGCCACCTTTTAACTTTCAAAAGGAAGACCTATGATAAAGAAAACAACTTTTGCAGCTGCTTTTTTTTAAGCTAGGATTTTGCCAAGGTGGCTCTCTTGGTCTCTCTTTCCTGATAACTATCTGGCTGCCTTTACTGCTGTCTCTTGTACCCTAATTGAGCATTTTCTTTCCTTCCATTAGGGAAGGGGTGTTAAACTCAAATACACTGGGCAGAATTAAATACTTGGACAAGTCGCGGGCCAACCAAAACAAGTGTTGTGGTCGTAACCATGTTTAAGGACAAGGTTTGACAAAAGAAACTAAAAGAATGTAAACATAAGTGGTCAAAGAAGCATTGCAGGCACATAATAAATTATTACCTAACAAGGGTTTTTATGGCCCAGGAAGAGGACAGACAGGGGTATACGCATAGATCTTTGTGGATCCAGAGAAGTTCTGTCTTGAATTAATTTAACTGTAACTTGTTCCCGGTCATACAGGTCTTTATTTCAGTTAAACAAGATTGGAGGTTGTAGATTTGTGTGTCTCAGTGACGGCCTAGGGGAAGATAGAGTTGTAGGTCACCGGCAAAGGAGTGGATTCTGATTCGGTGTTTTCCCACTATGCCCAGTACTGGTTTGACATAGAGGTTGAATAGGAGAGGTGATAGTAAGGCTCCCTGAGGCACTCCATAGTGGAGTGGTTTGGGTTCAGATAAGGATTTTCCTAGTAGGACTCTCTGCGATCTGTCGGTCAGGAATGAAGAGAACCATTGAAGTGCGTTGTCATGGATTCCAATGGACTTTAGCCTGGACAAGAGGAAAGAGTGGTCAATGGTGTCGAAGGCGGCACTGTTGTCTAATAGGACCAGCAGTGCATCATTTTCGTCGTCTAGGATTTTCCAGCAGTCATCTAGGATGTCCAAAAGCACAGTTTCTGTACTGTGGTGTTTCCTGAAGCCCGATTGAAGTCTTGCAATTGAGTGAATACTGTCTTTTGCAATATTTTTGAGATGAAGCTGCTTGGGTTGTCTGGGTCCATGGTTGGTTTTTTCAGGAGTGGAACTACACCTGTCGTAAGGGACTCGTTTATTAGGGGTAGGATAGATTCCAGGAATACCTCATTTGTGTTCAGGAGTGTAGTGGAGGGACATGGGTCCAGGATCGAGGTTGCGGGGCGTTGATTATGGTTTTGAGGTCGTTATGGGAGATCGGTTTGAAACTGTTAAAGGTTTCCGTCTTGAGAGGATTGTCATCTTGGGTGGTCTATGGGATGTATTGGAGTGCTTTGGCCTCTGAGTCCAGATTTGTGCGTATCTTTGATATTTTGTCGTGGAAGAAGGTGGAGAGGGATTTGTAGTCTAGGTTCATTTGCTGGGAATGCATTGGACCTTGAGAAGAGGAGAATAGGTTTTTCGTTATTGAGAAGATGGCCTTCAATCTGCTTGGGACCTTGGATAGTAGAGCGATGAAATGTGCTTTCTTTGCTTCATGTGTGGCTAGTTTGTAGTTTTGCAGCAAGTTTTTATAGGAGGATTTGTCCTCGTCACTGAGAGTTTTGCACCAAGTATTTTCTGCTTTTCTACTCTCCTTTTTTGTACTCTCAGGTCTTCTGTAAACCAGGGTGAAGAGCATGGTCATGGGTTAGGTTTAGTCACCTTGACTTTTGCTAGGTTCTCATAGAGTGTCTTAATGCCTGAGTGCCAGGTCAGTGCATTCTCTTCTAGGGAGTTTGTGCTTAGTTGTAGTTTGGAGATGCCGTGGGAAAATTTGGTTGGGTTTACTGACTTTGGGTCGAACATAATTGTTTCCTGGGAATTTGCTTGGTCCGCTGCCTCTTTAACTCTGGTGTGCAGGCCGAATGTGATTATGGTGATCGGTCCAGGGGACCACGATGTTTTGTCGGCGAGGATGTTTTCTGGTCAATTTGTGGGCTGTCTGGGAGAAAGATTAGGTCCAGTGGAATGAGTGGGAGATGTGACTTGTTGAGTGAGTCCCAGATCTGACAGTGTTTTGATGAAATCTCATGGGGCACCTGTGACTTCTGGGTAGTCCACGAAGTTGAGGTCTCCTAGGACTATGATTTGTTTATGGTTTACGGACATGTTGCTTATAATGGTTAGCAGTTTGTCAAGCACAGACATAGGAAAGGAGGGTGTTCTGTAGACTAGTATGATCGTGATTTTTTTTTTTTGTCAAGGCCTATTGAGAAAACGAGGCATTCTAGGTCTGGTAGTATTATGGAGTATATTTGGCATGGGTTTAACTTGGATTTGGCGATCGCTGCCACCCCTCCCCTTCTCTTTTTGGGACAGGAGCATGCCAGTGCTTGATAGCCTTGAGGGCATAACGCTCCCAAGGTGGCTCCATCATTGTCTTTGAACCATGTTTCCGTCACTAGTAGGAGGTCCCAGTTGTACTCTGTGGTGGCTCTGTAAGAATGAGGTCTTTATTGTTTACGGATCTGGCATTAATTAGGGCTGCTGTGACGACGTGTACAATGGGAGTGTATGTGTTGGTTTTGATCTTTATGAGGTTGTGGGTATTGATTGTTTTGGGCTTTGTGCGGTAGCAGCTTCTTAGGTTTCCATATCGGCCCTGGCCTGTAATGGGTATGTGGTATGCCATCACGGGGAGTATGAGTGTGATGGCTAGAAGGGGGCACGGTGTATTGGCTTGATTGTGAGTGACACGGTCAAGTCTGAGCATGCTTTTTGGGCTGATCCTCCTTGGGCCACACGAGGCCACGCAGATGGCCTTTGGGGGAGATTCACTTGCTTGGCTGCCCTTTATAGGGCTTTATAACACTGTGAGCTCTGGGGAAGAAGCGGAGAGAAGAAGCCGGGAGATGGATGTCAGAGAGATGGAGTCTCGGTACAGTGAGGGGGACGACTGGCTTACTTCCCCTCAATGTGTTGAAGAAGGTGACTGCATGCTGCAACAGGAGCCCCTAAGGGCTGGAGGAATGTACTGTGAGCTCTGGGGAGAAAGAGTGGGGCTTCCCACCAAAGAGGATCAAGCAGAGAGATGGAGTCTAACTGTGCTGAAGTGAGAAGTTGAACTGCTGGAGCCCCGGGCCCTTTAAAGGGCTGAAATGAAGCAGGGTAGGCTCTGGAGAGGAAGGGGGCGGGGCTTCCCACTGAAGAGAACTGGTCAGAGGTGGAGAATCGATGCAGTGAGGGGGACGATTTGGCCTCCCTTCCCCTCACTTTGCTGAGATTCAAAAATGAGCCG
This sequence comes from Geotrypetes seraphini, assembly GCF_902459505.1. Lineage (NCBI taxonomy): Eukaryota > Metazoa > Chordata > Amphibia > Gymnophiona > Dermophiidae > Geotrypetes > Geotrypetes seraphini. The sequence goes on from NC_047100.1 coordinate 44,993,378, forward strand.
TTGGAGCCCTTTAAAAGGCTGAAATTAATCCCTCTGCCTTCACTATAGAAACATGATGGCAGATAATTTCTATCTTTCTACTGCCCCCTTCAATTTTTCCTTTTGCATATGAGCCAGAAGGCATCTTTCTGATCTGTTTATTTTTTTTTATTTTTTCAGTCTTTTTCTGTTCTTTTCACAGAATTTTGGTGGCTTTCGGTGATAAGAGCGCCCTCTTTGAGAGTTCAGCTCTGCCTACAAGGAGGAGAAGCATTCCCTCTGTGGTACCTGTTAGGCCAGCCTGCAGAAGCTTTTTTGGAGCTTGGGGGTCTATTCTCCTTGTAGCACTGCTCGCTTACTACATTGCAAGGGCTTGAGCGTAGGCTGTCGAGCATTCATAGGGTGCTCAATGGGGTTCTGTAGAGTGCTGGCTGCATTTCACCTCTCCCCTTTCATGTCCTTGGGGGTTTGAAGTTCAACTGGCATCCCGAAGATTGTGTTGGCAGAGTGGTTCAGTTTGAGGCAGTGATTTCGTATTCCAGATCCAGCTACCTTTTGGAGCTGAGGCAGGCTGCAGATATTTCCAGCATAGGTTGCAGTGATTAAGGCTGCTACAGCCTTGGGGGGGTATTTAAAATCTGTTGGGTTTATTTTTTTAGGTTTCCACACCTCTATAATCACCATTATTCTATTTTAAAGTGTTTAGAGATGCTTTTTGGTGCCAAAATGCTGCCGTTGTGGCCATCTTGCATTTCACAATTTATTTTTATTTTTTTCAAAGTTCTCCGGAACCTTTAAATCACCTCATTTTACCTTAAAACTGGCTGGGATAGAGTCTTCTGGCTCCTTTACCCTCAGTTTATGCCAGGATGGGTGCCCGAAGAGCACCTTTGCGCCACATGGAGCAGTCTGTTTATCTTCCCCTTTGCTCTCTAGGGCTGAAGAATGGTCATAAGATCTATCGGTTGAGAATAAATCCCTTTCAGAGCCCTGGAATGGTAGTCATTCTAAGCACAGAAGTTTGGAGAACTTATCTAGATGGACAAGATACCCAGGGGCAGGCTGGCAGTGCACCATGGGGCTTTGGCTCCCAGAGCTTGTCTACCTCAGTGTCAAGAGTCTGGCCAGGATTCAGTGGACCTTTCCAATGGAGACACAGCGTGAGGAGAACACGTGGTAGCCTACATGCTTCAGGTCCTGCAGAGTTTGGGCTGGATAGTGACTTTCCAAAAGAGCCAACTGATTCCATCCCAGTCTCTGGAATACCCGACAGTCTTCAACACAGCAGAAGCTCATATCTACCTTCCTGAGGCACACAGAAGCTTTGTACCCAGATAACGAGCTTGTTGACTAAACCAGCTCCATCCATGTGGCACTATTTATTTATTTATTCAATTTTCTATACTGTTCTCCCAGGGGAGCTCAGAACGGTTTACATTAATTTATTCAAGTACTCTAGCATTTTCCATGTCTGTTCCGGTGGGCTCACAATCTATCTAATGTACCTAGGGCAATGTGGGGATTAAGTGACTTGCCCAGGGTCACAAGGAGTAGTGTGGGTTTGAACCCATAACCTCAGGGTGCTGAAGCTGTAACCATTGCGCCACACTTCATGGCAACTATGATAGATGAGGTCCCTTGGGCAAAGGCTCGCATGCATCCTCTCCAACATGCATTACTGTTGAGGTGGTTTCCTCAATCGGACTCCTTCCACATTTATCTGTTGTGGACTCCGGAAGCCTGGACTAGGATGGGCTGGTGCCTCTGACCACATGCGTTATCAAGGGACATGCCCCTCTGAGTAGCCTCGTGGATATTTATGACAATGGATGTTTGGCTGGGAGGCTCACTGTAACAGGCACCTGATGCAGGGTCATTGGTCAGCCTCCCAAAGGAAGTGGTCACTCAGCAGATAGGAACTTTGTGCCATTCGATTGGCATTGCAGAGGCTGGAGAAGTTTCAGCAGACATGGGATCCAGGAGAATGGATGCTGTCTGAAGCAGCCTCCCATTGCATTCTTTGATGCTGAGGTTGCCCAACAATTGATCTGATGGCGTCAACAAGAAATAAGAAGACAGACCACTTCTTCAGTCAAATATCCAAGGTTGTAAGCACAGGTCTGAACACACTGGTCTAGCTGTAGCCGAAGAGTGAGCTCTTGTATGTGTTTCCTCCTTGGCCAATGATTAGACTGCAGGATTTCAAGCCATTCTCTTGGCTCCAGATTGGCACCCCAGACTGTGGTATGCAGATATAGTGTATCTTCAGATGGGTGCATGTCTCAGACTGACTAGCCAGATCTTCTTTCTCAGGGACTAGTTGTTGTAGAAAATCCAGATTGCTTTGCTCTTATGTTATGCCTCTTCCACATGTAGCGCTAGCCTAAAAGGGATACTCAGAAGTGATCATTGCTATTCTACTTGGATCCAAAAAGCCTATGCAGTCTCTGCTTATGCTAAGGTGGAGCCTTTCTCTGCTACAATCTCCCTGGTGTTAGCCTTCCTCTAGACAATGGACTTACTGTGGCATCCCTCAGAGTTCAAGTGGCAGAGATTGTTTCAGGACTTCAGAGCAAAAGGCTTTTTGGTATCTCATCCAGATATAGCCAAACTCCCCCAGCTGCAAGGGTCCTCCTGAAGAGCTGCTTCTGCCACTTGTTCAGTCTGTAACAGTCTTAAGTGCTGGCCTCCTCCTGGCATATGCATGAAAACTGAACATGTGTGCGGAGGGTGGGGCAGTGGCAGTCGATTGACAGAGTCACAAGTGGGAGAGGTAAGAGTTCTTGCTACCAGAAGACCCTTGCAGTTGGAGCTTGAGGTTCAGGTATTTTTAATGCTTTGAGTTGGCCTGAGGAGGAGGGGATGTGGAGACCACATGTCTACCCAGTTTGCCCATCCAAAATATGAGGTCTGGCTATGCCTGTTCATAGGAGCCCTCCTTGATATACTGCAAGCTTGAACTTATCTGCCCCCAGTAAAATAAGTCTTTAATGGCTCTAGCTTCGCAAGGCCAAAGAAACAAGCAGGACATAGCTCAGCACATGTTGAGATTCATGGGCCACATGGCTTCCATAATGCATATCATACCTGTGGTATTAGGTGAAGGGACATGTATTTCAGTGTTATTTTTGAGGACAACTTGTTTGCTTGCTAAATGATGTATAATGCCTCCATTGTATACAAATGGATCTCATGCATATTCATTGTAGGAAATCCTGGAAACCCTACTGGATTGCGACACTCACTGTCCACCCCTGCTCTATCTCAATCTCTAGTCCCTACCTTGGCCATCTGGGGTGGGGGGGAACATTCTTACAAGTATCCCTGTCCCCACGTACCTCCTCCAGTGCAGCAATTTCTAAACTTTTGGGCAGATGGCAGAGTTAACAAGTGATCCTCTACTGTTGTCCTGCCCCAGAAGCCCTCATTCTGCAGCACTTTCTATTCCCACATAGGCAGCCACTTCAAGGGTAGGATGACAGTAGCAAGATCACTTGTTAATGTTGGTAGCTGGACAAAGTTTAGAAATGGCAGCACTGGAGGAGGTTATGTGGAGACAGGGGAGACTCACAAGAACCATCCCTAAATCCAAGGTGAGGGCTGGACTGGAAGAGGGAGATGTGCAAAGAGTAGAGTTACCAGATGTCTGGATTTACCTGGACAAGTCCTCTTTTTAGAGGACTGTCTGTGGATGTCTTCCTGAATTGGATGGAGTGTGTCTGGGTTTTCAACAGTCCAGCTCACACATTAGAGAGTGTGTCCAAAACCCAGATACACTTCTTCCATTTCAGGAAGACATCCATAGACACCCAGACAGTCCTCTAAAAAGAGGACATGTCTAGGTTAATCCAGACATCTGGTAATCCTACTCTTTGCACATTTCCCTCCTCTGTAGCCAACCCAGTTCCCAAGTACCTTCCTCTCCCACTTATAAATCCAGTTTTCCTTCCCTTCCCCTCCCCCCCCCCCCTGTTGCTTCACAGAGGGGGTCCCAGCTTCCCTTCTTTCCACCCTCCAACTATGATGCCCACTATGAGATACATAGCTGATCAGGATTGGGCATGTGGTCAGTTTGCTATCTGGAACCTGGATCTGCAATCACACCACCATGGTGGCACAACTACTCATGAGAGGGAGGTAGAGCCCATAGTGGGCACTAATGGGGGCCCTTCCCCTGGCCATGACCTCTCTCTCGGCCACGACTGTGGTCTTGACCAGATGTTCCTGGCTGGTGGAGGGCCTGACTGGAGGATCATGAAGGGCATAGAGAAGGTAGAAATGGACAGATACTTTAGCCTACTGGGAACCACTAGAACAAGGGGGCACTCAGAAATTGAAAGGGAACAGGTTTAGAACCAATGCTAGGAAATTCTTTTTCACTCAGAGGGTGGTGGACACCTGGAATGCGCTTCCGGAGGTTGTGATAGGACAGAGTACACTACCGGGATTCAAGGAAGGATTGGATAAGTTCCTGAAAGATAAGGGGATTGAGGGATACAGATAGAGGCAGAGATAGGTTATGATAGGGCACAGACAACGACAGGGGGCTTAAATGATCACCTTACAGGTCATGGACCTGATGGGCCGCCGCGGGAGCGGACTGCTGGGCGCAATGGACCTCTGGTCTGACCCAGCGGAGGCAACTTCTTATGGCTTATAGCAGGGTGGCTTGATCACCACAGGGGAGACCCTGGGCAATGAGTTGGCTGAGCAGGTCTGTAAGCACAGCCTGCATGTGCTCGTGAGATTGCCGGGTGGCAACTTGCTCCGCGACCAGATCAGTGAGATGCTCATTGATAACATCCACCTTGCTGGCGAGAACATCCTGATCCGTACTTACACCTGTTATGGCTGCTCGGAGCCCCGCAACCTCTTCCCTGAGCTGTATTTGGTCCTGGTGGATGGTGTTGGCCACATCCACCAGGCACTGGATATCCAGCTCACGGGGGCCAGGATGTTGCAGTGGGGCTCGTTCTTCAACCAGTTCATCACCCTCAACACCCCCCTGGTTATCCTCCTCACCCACCTCTACCTCCTCCTCTCTCACTCCCACCCACCCCCCCTTACTGCTGCTATGATGGGATACATACGTTCGGGAGGTGTGGCCTGAGGAGGGACTTGGTAGGATAGGCATTGTTGTCTTTCTTCATCCTCATCCACCTCCCCTTCATCTCTGGCAGCAGTAGCTGGAGGGCCGGACACACAATGTGGATCTATAAGAAGGGAGAAAACAAGACAGGTTGACATAGTCTAATGCAGACATGGGTTTTTTTTTCTTCTAAGGTCATGGGTGGTTTTTTCTTGTATTTAATACCTTCATATTAATATAGCATCCAAGTAGTAGTGCTAGATACATGGCAGAGAAATATATCTAGAGGGTAGCAGGAAAATAGGACAAATCCAATGAAAGGGTTGGAGAGAAAAAAGAAGCGAGTGCAGAGATTGTCTATTTAGCAGTTTTGCAAGGATTATCTATTGGGGTTCATGTTAGGATTAACATATGGCTTCTAAAAAAGGAGGACGGATTGAGACTTACAGTGCTTTCAATGGAATTAAACCCAGGTGTCTCAATCCATCCATACATAGGTTCTAGAAGCATAAATGTGAACAGCCCAGAGTCCTGGGTTCTTAGCATAGCAGCATGTGTTACGGGGTTTCTTTTTTTCCCCAGATGTTAATATAGAACCTTATCACTTCTAGGATAAGGATTACAAGATATGAGAAGTGCTATATGATTAGATAGCAATTTAAGAGTACATTTCAAGGCAGACCCATTACATTCATAGTGTGATAATAGGTATATGTTCTATTGTCTTACCTGGGCGTCTGAGTGAGGTATCCACGCCTCCTACAGCCAGTGTTACTGGGCTAACTATGGCTAGTAACTTCCTCTCAAGGGCTGTCAGATATAGGTCGCCACCAGGACTCTGCACAGCAATGAGTTCTGCGGACCTGTCCCCCGTATTAGTCGACATCAGTGGCGTACCTAGCATATGTTAATATAAGATAAGATAAACACTTTCAATGTTGAATGTGAAGATGTCCAGTCGTATAATACAAGAACAGCATAGGCTTAGTTAGCTCAAACAAAAAATGAAGGAAAAAGCCCTCAGACAGTGCCCGCCCACCTCACCAAAATGACTTAAAAAGGTGGTCGAGCGGTCACCTAACTGGCAAAAAACCTTCACAATATGTTAAAGCCTTATGCTGTGCTGTAGTATGCCAATGAAAATTAAATGATAGAGGAAATATTTCCACTTATCTTCACTGATCGGTACACCAACGGTGGCCAGCGTTTCACAAATACATGCTGCCTCAGGGTGTATCCGACTGATCAGACTTCTTTCAAAATAGGACACCAAAACGTCTCATGTGACACCCGGGGCCCATCATTTTTTGGCACCCCCCCCCCCCCCCCAATCTGTACGAAAAACATGATTTTTAGTAACAAGCCACACATCACACATGAGTACCTAAGAAAAGGCAGCATCTTACATATTGCAGTACATCAATACACCCATTGTAAAACTAAACAAGCCGGACTAGTACAGATCAATCCTAACAGAAAACCATGTCTTTCGAACACACAGAAAACACCTTCACCTAGTATGGAATATGTCATCACAAACTAACCCCTCTCCCTTTTACAAAACTGTAGTGTGGATTTTAGCCACGGTGGTAACAGCTCTGATGCTCATAGAATTCTGAGCATCAGAGCTGCTACCACCACAGCTGGTGCTAAAAAACGCTCCACTGTTTTATAAAAAGGGGGATAAAATAGAAATACATAGTGTCACAACCCGCGGGCTCCTGACCACTGCAGCAAGCCGGGTTCATCGTGACTGTACCTGCTCTCAGCGTGTTCCCTCCAACCAGTGAATCCTTCAGGCCTTCTTAGGCAGATGCCTAAGGTAAAAACAATAGGGTCAATGTCCTTGGAAAAATCATGCAATGGAAACAGAAAGCCACACCACTTCAAGCATGTCCAGAAAACAATAGACGTATTTTATTTTTATACTTCTGATTACTTTGTCAAGGTATTTATAGCGGATAGCAGTATTTTCAATACAAGTGGTAGAAAAACATAAAACTTCAGGCCAACCTGGCCCAGCTTAGCTCTAATTTCCAAAATACCAAATCAAATAAACACTTTAGGCTGGACTCCAGTCTTTTATATCACAGTCCTCTTCACCAGCCTTCTGGGTGTTAGGATAACCCCAGCAGAATTCCCTCAACAGGTAAAAAAGGTAGAAGGTAGAAACAAAAATAACACTCCAGTAGTCAAAACAAAATACAGTTTTACAAAACAAGACAAAAACTGCTAATGTTGTAGCTCTGCGACGAAGTGCCTGTAAAATTAGTCTCCAGCTGGGCTGAGAGAGAGAAAAGACAAACCGGTGGTTTGCAATGTTAGGCAGTCTAATGTCCTGGTTCAAGTATTGCAGTGCTTTAGAGCAGGGGTGCCCACACTTTTTTGACTCGCGAGCTACTTTTAAAATGACCAAGTCAAAATGATCTACCAACAATAAAATTTAAAAAAAACACAACACACACTGTACTCATAGAATTGTTAATTATCATTCCTATTCTGGGGTTTTTTCAAAGAGGTCAAAGCAGATGACTCTATGCACTGTCACCTCAGTAACAACCATACAAAAATAGACAAATACCCACCCCCCCTCCCTTTTTACTCGACGCTCATAGGCTCCCTGCGCTAAAAACCACTATTGCGGTTTTGTAAAAGGGGACCATATTGTAAAATATAGACAGCAGATATAAATTCAGACACATTTTGATCACTAAATTTAAAATAAAATCATTTTTCCTACCTTGCCTGGTGATTTCATGAGTCTCTGGTTGCACTTTCTTCTTCTGACTGTGCATCCAATCTTTCTTTCAGCCTGTATGCTTCCTCTCCTCCACAGCTCATTCCCTCCCCCAACTTTTTCTTCCTCTCTCCCTGACCTTTCTTTCTTTCTCTCTTCATGCCCCCTTTCTTTTTTTTCTGTTTCTCTTCTTTCCTTCTGTCTCCCTGCCTGCCCCCTTTCTTTCTTTCTCCCTGCCCTTCCCCAAGCCACTGCCATCGGGGAACAGGATCCAAACTGCCACCAAGGGAAGTCAGCGCTTTCAAAATCCTCGGCAGAGCGAACCTGGTCAGCTCTCCTGCAATGGAGTTTACTAATCTTCTCTAATCCTGTGTCAAAGCTAGGAAGAGAGCTAGATTTGTCACAATAGACAAAGGTTAAATTGAAACAGCAAGAAGCTGGACTCTGCATAAAATGCAACACCACAGAAACAGTGACACATGTCTCCTAAAGCAATAAATAAATAGAAAATTTTTGTTCTACCTTTGTCTTCTTTGGTTTCTGCTTTCCTCGTCTTCTTGTTACTATCTTCCTTCAGTCCACTGTCTGCCGTCTCTCTGCCCCTCCCTATATGGCATCTTCTCTCCTTCTAAGCCCCTTCTAGAAACTGTATGCCTCCCCCTTCCATCTCTCCTTTCACCCCCATTGGTCTGGCATCTCTCTCCTCTCCTTCCCTATCCCACACCTCTCTTCTGCAATCCCTTTCTTCCTTCATTTTCCTTTTCAATTTATTTTTTGCATCCATCTAGATTACATTCTTACTACCCTCTCATCAATTTCCTTTTTTACTGTCTACCTACAGCTCGCCACCTCTTTCCCTCACCCCCTCCAGTATTTCCCTAACTCAATCCTTTTCCACCATCATCTGCCCTCATCTCTCTCCCCACTTCCATCATCTGTCCCTTCTCCCTACTTCCATCTTCTGCCCTCTTCTCTCTCCCCTTTCTCCCCACTTCCATCATCTGCCCTCTTCTCTCAATCTCTCCATCCACCACAGGCCCATCATTCTCCCTTCCTCACCTTTCCAATTTTGGCAACAAGATCTGCAACACCCCCCCCCCCCCCGCGATGACACTTAAGATTGGCAACGGGCCTCCTTCTACCCCTGGCATCAACAGAACTTTGGATCGGCAACGCGGTGCTCAGTCAAAAGCGGAAACAGGAAGCTGAGTCAGGGAAGCTTTTGACGTGAGCACTAGAGAATGGCACGGGGAAAAAATCTGTTCCCGTCACTGCAAACTTCACCTTCACCGCCATCCCATTCACTGCCTCGTCACCATCCCCGCAGCATCCATACAAGCCTCAGTACTGCAATATTTAGCTTAATCCTTCCTTATAAATCAAAGTTCTGGCTGCTGAACTGGAGAAAGAGATGTTCAGCTGACAGGGCTTTGTTTATAAATTTTTATCAACGCAACTAATATACTACTTTATCCTGAAGCAAAAAAAAGAAATAGAATTTTTTCCCTACCTTTGTTGCCTGGTTTCTGCTTTCCTCATGTTCTCATTCAATTCCTTCCATCCACTGTCTCTCTTCTCTCTGCGTCTTCCATTTGCTCTGTTACTGTGCCTCTCCCTTCACCCTCCTTCCAAATTGGTCTGGCACCCATCTTCTTCCCTCCGCTCCCCCCATAATCTGGCATCTCTGTCTTCTTCCCTGCCAGCGTCTTCTCCCCACTCTCTCTTCCCCATTTCCCTGCCAGCGTCTTCTCCCCACTCTCTCTTCCCCATTTCCCTGCCAGCATCTTCTCCCCACTCTCTCTTCCCCATTTCCCTGCCATCGTCTTCTTCCCACTCTCTCTTCCCCATTTCCCTGCCATCGTCTTCTCCCCACTCTCTCTTCCCCATTTCCCTGCCATCGTCTTCTCCCCACTCTCTCTTCCCCATTTCCCTGCCATCGTCTTCTCCCCACTCTCTCTTCCCCATTTCCCTGCCAGGGTCTTCTCCCCACTCTCTCTTCCCCATTTCCCTGCCAGCATCTTTTCCCCACTCTCTCTTCCCCATTTCCCTTCTGCGTCCTTCTCCCCCCCATCTTCCCCATGTCCTTTCAGCGACTTCTCCCTCCCTGTCTTCCCCATGTCCTGTCAGCGTCCTTCTCCCCCCTCTGTCTTCCCAATGTGCTTTCAGCGTCCTTCTCCACCCCTCTGTTTTACCCATTTCCCTTAAGCGTCTTTTCCTCTCCACTCCACCTTTCCTCACTTTCTACCCCCCTCGCCCGCCTGCCCGCCAACAGGCCCGGTCCGACAAACCACTATGCCCTGTGGCCGCGAGTCTAAATTACCTTCTTACAGCAGCCGAGCGTTGTTAGTTGCATATGGCTGCCATAAAGGTAGTCTCTGACGCAACTTCCGGTTGCGTTAGAGATGACCTTTAAAGCAGCCACACGCAGCTTCTGTAAGCTGCTGTAAGAAGGTAATTTAGACTCACGGCCACAGGGCAGGGGGGTTTGTTGGATCGGGCCTGTTGTCAGTTGGTCGGTCAGCGCCACGAAGGTAAAGGGACCTGGCCAGCTGTGCAACCCCCTAAGGCTGCATCCGGGGCGGACTACCCCCCCCCCCCGCCCCCCTCTTGGTACGCCACTGGTCAACACTGTTTCTTTAGGGTCTTGACCTCACAGTGCTGGTGGTGGACTGCATTGATCTGATTGCAGATCCAGCTGCCCGTGCGCTCCAATTCTATCAGCTTGCCTCCCATAGAGGGCATCATAGTTAGCCCCAACTTCGGTAACAAGGATTCTAGTTTCGCCTGGCAAGAAATATTGCTGCCTTATAGGACCCATGTTACTGAAGTAGGAGCAGTTCACAGTGCTCTGTGTTTAAAGGGTGTTTGGTGGGAAACCGTACCCATATCAGTGTAGTGACGTCAGCGCCAATAACCGTACCGCAGGTATATAACCTGTTATATTTTGGCCATTTTTTTGCTGGTGTTTCTGTTGGTCATTCTTTCGTGCTGGTCTTTCTTTTGAGCTGGTCTGTGTTTTATGCTGGTCTTTCTTTTGTGTTGGTCTGTGTTTTGTGCTAGTCATTTTAGGGGTTTGTGTAATTCAGGAAAAAAATTTCGATTCGATTCAGCCTTTTGAATCTATTTTTCGATTCGATTTTCCTGCCCAATTGGGTATTTTGTTTTTTTTTTAATATCCTGGTGAGTTTATTTTATAACTTCTTCACCCTTTTCACTCCCTTTGCCTTCTCCTAACCACACTGGCACTGTAGTGTAAACAAACAAAAAAGACTTTTCCTCTCTCTGTTAAATCCTAGCACACGTTTGCAGTCTAACACCTGCTCTGGCAGGATACATGTTTCAAATCTGGCATATTGTAATCACAAAACAGAAAATAAAATTATTTTTTCTACTTTTTGTTGTCTGGTCATTATTCATATCTTGTTGGTCCCAGGCTCTGGTTGTCTTCTGATAACTTGCTTGCCAGGGTCTCCTTTCTTCTTTCTCCGTGCTAATCATCCATCTGCCATCTCTGTCCTCCCCTTCCGTTTCCCTTCCCTAGAGGTCTGGCATCTTTCCTTTTTTTCGTCTCCATCCACAGATCCACCTTTTCTCAACTACCCTTTCATCCAGCATCTTTCCCTCCTTCCCAACTACCCTCCTATCCAGTATCCCTATCCCGCCCTCCACACCATCTCTCCCTTTCTGTTCCTTCCCTCCCTAAATCCCATTGCCCATCATCTCTCTCCCTCTCCTCTATTTTTAGACCCATTATTTCTTCCCCCCAAAGTCCGGCATATGCACATTTCTTTGAACCCCCCTTCCCTCCCTCCCTCCCTCTGTGTACTTTTACACCAGGACTCCTGAAGGCCTGCACCCAAGGCCTGACTGTCCCCCCCAAAGGCCTGCACCCAAGGCCTGCCTGTCCCCCCTAAAGGCTTGCACCCAAGGCCTGCCTGTCCCCCCCCCCTGAGAAGGGGACGTCAGAGAAGGGAGCAGGACCGCGGCAGAGAGAAGACAGCTCAGAAGACCCGACGGTAGCTTGCAAAGATCGCTAGCACTAGCGATCTTATGCAGGTTGATGGATTTAGGTAAATTTGATGTCAGGAGGCCAGGGGGGAAGCCGGACACTGCAGCACTTCCCGACTGACCCTCCCCCCTCGCCCTCTAAAGTAGGAGCAGCAGCGGCTGGCCAGCAAGAGCAGCGCTGCCGCTCCTGCTTTAGTGGGCGAGGGGGGAGAGTCCGAATCGGGAAGACAATTTTTTTATTGTTTTAAATCGATTTGAATCGGTTAACCCAAAGTGGTTGGTACTGCATGTGCAGGTTCATAGGCTGAGAGGAATAGGCCAGGGCCAAGCCCAGGAGTGGCGACAAGTCCGAAGGTGAGCCCGAAGACATGCGCTCAGGGTTTATAGGCCCAGGATCAACTTCCTAGACATGACAGAAGAGCGGTGTATAGGTCTCTATCGCTTTAATAAGGAGACCATAGTTCATCTGTGTGAACAGGTGCAGGAAGAGCTGGAACCTATGACTTTCAGGGGACAGGCCATTCCTGTTCATGTTTGTGTCACCACAGCCCTAGCGTTCTTGGCCACAGGAACGTTCCAGAGACCTCTCGGCGCTGCAGCTGGCATGAGCCATCTGCCTGCAGTATAATTGCCAGCTTTCTGGATGTCTTTCTTAGAAAGATCTCCACCTACATCCACTTTCCTGTTAATGCGGCAGAGCAGCAGCAGACAATGCTAGGGTTTTATGATCTAGCTCAATTCCTCTTAGTTACTGGAGTGGTTGATGGCACACATGGCGCTCAGACCACCTGCATATAATGAGAGAATGTTCCGTAACCGGCGCAGTTATTCCATGAATATGCAGGTGGTCTGCAACGCTGATATGGAGATCACAGATGTGTGTGCTAACTTCCCAGGGTCGTGCCATGATGCCTACGTAGATGAAGCATCGGGGCATGGCCTAAGGCCGCACTCGTCAGCGGAGGAGGCGTGGAGCAGGAGGGACTGAGAATCCCTCCTGCTTCCAACAATATTAAGGTATGGGGAGGGGGGTGGGCCTTGCCCGGTCATCCTGCTGGCTTCGGAGGAGGCCTGGAGCAGGAGGGAATGATCACACCTCCTGCTCCCAATGATTCTTAAAGGTAGGGGGGAGTGGGTGGGCCGGGCCCAGCCATCTGTCTGTCCATCCGTCGTGCCAGCCTAATTTGGGGGAGGGGCATTTTGTCAGGGTTTGGGGAGGGAGAAAGCAGTTCCGGGGGAGGGCGCTTTTTTTTTTTTTAAACGAACAGATATTTTGCTTGTGTAAAACATGCAAAATCAGTGACAGGAGGCTGCTTCTCCTGTCACTTGTCAGGGGCTGTGCAAGAGCGGGGATCGCACATTTGCGATCCCTGCTCGCAAATGGGGGCGTTCCTCCGATCGCCCCCATTTGAATATGACTGATTTGTGAATCAGTCGAACCTGCCCGAATCGGAAATGGATTGTTCCGATTCGGGCAGGTTAGTGAATCTAGGCCAAAGTGCACTCTTTTTCCCCTCCCCACCACTGCACAGCATTTCTTCCTCTCTCCTCCACCACCATGTACAACGTCTTCCTTTCTCTCTCTCATTCCCTCCCTTGCTGCAAAGGGAGTGGGGAAAGAGAGAGGGATCCAGGGTGCCTCTCTCCCACCCCCCCTCTACTGCCACATCCAATATTTATCCCTATCTTATCCCCTGGACTGTGTGCAACATCTTTCTTTCACCCCTGGGCAAGTCACTCAGTCCTCCATAACCTCAGGTACATTAGATAGATTGTGAACCAGGACAGATAGGGAAAATGCTTGAGTACCTGATTGTAAAATCGCTTAGATAACCTTGATAGGCGGTATATAAAATCCTAATAAAAACTTGAAAAAAACCTTGAAACTTCTCTCCCTTTCCCCAGTCCCATATGCTCTCTCCCTCTCTAGAAAACACCTAGCTACCGGCCTGCGTACCTGCTGGTAGGCACTCTAACGCACCCCTGCCAGCATCTACTCCTCCCCCTCTTCCCTACTGCCCACTCTGACAACTTCCTGTTTCCACTAGGGCTTGTCGCAGTGGAGAGAAGATGCTGAGCCAGTAACAGGGCAGCACAGCGCTTCTCTAAGATGTTAAAGGTAGACACGCCGCAGGCGGGAGGGAGGAGGGGAGGAGTAGATGCCGTCAGGGGCGCGTTAAGAGTGCCTACTAGCAGGCTGATAGCTAGGTGTTGCTCTCTGCCTGACAAGAAGTACAGTCCCCCCCAGGAATTTGGGGGGAGACCATGGCCCCTGTGCCCCCCTCCCCCCTTCCGACAACTATGCTTCCATATACCAGTGTCCTTGTACTGTTTAAACGAATGCCTCCACATGTACATTCTCCTCTTTCTCATGCAGCTTGAACCTTCATGTGGACATACAGGAGCATTCTTTGTTGTCACTTGCTGCCAGGATCCATCTCATCTGTCTCCAGCTGCACTGTCAATGCTGCATCCTGCTTTCCTGGAGTGTGGGCTAGGATGTATGTTAAGGCATATTTAGGAGTGGCTGGGAGCTGTAGGTAGGAGTTAGTGTTTGGGGACCAGTTGACCAGAATTGCTCACTTGTAATGACTCTGTAATTGTGTCTCAGTACAGTTTTGCTTTTTGTTTTTTTTTTTTTTTTTGGGGGGGAGTCTGTATTCTGTTTTTTTGTTGTTGTTGTCTTACCTACCTATTATGTGTCCTGCACATTTTTATTGCGCTCCTGGTAATGAGTGAGTCCCAAGTGTAGAGCAGTGTATCCAGGAATGTAGAAGTTTGTGGGTTAGGCTTTGTGCCCTTGTGAGCCCAAATGTTTTGTGTTACTGTTTCAGCTCTTTGCCTTTCCTACTAGTATTATGCATTCAGGTGTTATCTAATATTTCTAATTTTGTTATGATTTTTTATAATTGTTATTATTTGATTATTGGAAGACCAATAAACAACTTAAATATTTCTCTGTAACTTTGTGGTCATATATAAAATGAGGACCAGGGCCTTGAAAAGCTCATTCTTTACCAAAGTTTACACCATCCCTTGCAATATTATGATGGTGTGATCCCTGTTTCCTTTCCACTGTCCACTTAACATAATTATAACATAGAACATCCACCTCTATAAACAATCAAATATGAAACTTTATAAAATTTGAAAAAATATATGTAACTTTTAAAACTACAAATAAACATTTTTCATTAATCAACTAGGGTTTTTGGAGGAGGGAGGTGGCCCTCAAGAGGCTCTTGAGGCTGGACAGATACAGCCCTCAAGAGGCTCTTGAGGGTTCCAGGGACAGATACAGCAACAGCTGCACCTGCCCCTGGAAATGCTGAGGTATTGGAGAGGCTGGGGGGCCATAGAATGCCGACTACTGGTGATAGAAGGGTGTCTGGACAGGCTAGAGCATGGGCTGTCCAGCATTTTCACTGGGCTAGGCCATGTTCTAGCCCAGTGAAAGGGGGTGATGGAAGGGGGTCTGGCCTTTTGGCTAGAACATGGCCTAGCCCAGTGAAAATGCTGGACAGCCCATGCTCTAGCCTGTCCAGACACCCTTCTATCACCAGGCGCATGGTGTTAGTAAATATTAGGGTGGTGTCACAGCCACTCGCTGGGCAATCAGGGGGCGCTCCCCCACCGCAACATCACAATGGCCCCAGTGTGGGCAGCATGTGCAGGTTGGCAGGTCGCGCCCAGTTGCCAGGGCAAGGCTTATGTGGCAAAAAGTGGCAGATGGGCCCGGCAAAAAATATTTGTATATTCGTGGGTCACATGGGGGGGGGACAGATTTTTTTTTTTTTTTTTTTTAAGTCTGGGCTGTGTGCTCCATGTATCTACTCAAGTATTCTTTTACAGTGCCTGGCAAGAAGTGAGGGGGCTGGTATATTTTGTTAAATATATTAGTGCACCATTTTGCTCTGAATAATTTTTTTGTTGTTTTCCTCCTCAAAATCTAGGGTGCATTTTATGGAGCAAAAAATACGGTATATAAGGCAGAGTCAGATGCCTAGGAGAATAGAAGGAAGATGTAGGGCCAGCATACTCCTTGCCATCAGAACCCAGAGGACCTCTTGACTGGGGTAAGCTAATTATGTGTACTAACTACATATGACACTGGTTGTGGCAAGCAGTCTGAGTTTAGAGTGTGGCTGTAGGAGCTCCAGCCTCAGGGCAGCCACTGGCCAGAGTTCTACATAGACCATAAATGCCATACTTTTCTTGGTACGATGTCAGTAGCGTGCAGGACATTGGGGTGCCGACAATCCCAGCCCCATATTTGTGCACAGGACAAAAGAACATCGCCCTATTACCTTCGGTTTGGGCCAAAATTGTAAGTGGAGTGGAGCAGAAAAGTCAAAGGTTGGAGTTTGTGTGAGGAGAGCGCAAGTTGTAAGTGTAGTGGGAGGGAGGGATTCCCCTCCACCCCCCCCAAGCCCCCCCTCAGAGCACAAACAGGAAGGTAATAGGGAAGACAATAGAGCGCACATTTGTCCTACGTGCTACTGACTGATGGGTCACCACTTTTCTTGTGCTTAGTATCCCGCACTCTGTTCCTGCAAGCTCTGTCTTAACTGCACAAGTCTGGCAGTTCCTGCAGGAAGAGGGCAAATTTTATCATCCAAGGTAGGTTAGGGGGGACAGCTGTGAAAGGGCATCCAGGTTTTATCTCCCTATTGCTTTCAATTGATAAGATTAAATAAAACAAAAAAAAACCTGGTGTCTCAATCCACCCTCCCTTTTCTGGAGCCATATGGTAACCCTAGTTATATTATTAGCATGAAACATATACTTACAGATCTGGGGGTGTGTGAGGCTCGCTAGTTGAAACTCCTGGCCAGCCTCTCCCAGGCTCTTCTGTAACATAAAAGGATATAAAACTTGGATTTCTATACTGCTATATAGAGAACAATATGCATTAATCATTCATACAGTTAGAATAGAAAACATTTCTTCACATGTGCAATGAACATATAATTGCAAGTAGTTTAATACTTTACCTGTATTTTAAATAGGGCCTTCTGTGGGCTGGTACCACAAAATAGTGGTGTTCGCGGTAAATATAGAGGCTGACCAGGAGTCTAGAGACAGCCAGGGAGAAGTTGGCTTGCCTTCTCCCAGACATCATAGCTGTAAATGATGTCTCCGCGTGGATGACGTCATGAGCACCGACGTCGTACGTCAAACAGCGCCCATCCGAGCGCGATTCAACAAACCGCATTCAATACGAGAGCGCTTTCTTGTTTTCAACCAACGATTGAAACGGCGCTTACAATAAAGCGTAATTCTATACCAGGCACTTCGATTTTCAGCGCTATATATTTTAGCTCAGCTCGGCACCGTTCTCTGAATCGCCTTCGGCGGCGACTACCACGGCACCTAACATTTAGCTGCGCCTCACAGAATTCGGGCTTTGTTATAGAGAAGAGTCTATTTCGAATGGTTATGACAGCTTATGTTTCTCAAGTTCAGGCTTTTCACTTTAGGTGTGATGAGTCAAGAATATGCCTAAAATGTAAAAATAATGGATAATACATTGGGTCATGCTTTTTGGTTATATCCTAGAATTCTGAATTTTTGGAATGTTATTTGTGCTTTTCTTGGATCAATTATTTCTAGAAATGTGATTCTTTCCCCCCAGATGGTATTATTTCTTCAATGAGAGAGGAATTTTAAGAAAGGGAAATCTTTTATTGTCAGAAATGTATTTTACATTTATTGGTATTGGAAGAAAGTCCACCATCATTTTGGCAATGGAGAGCAGCATTTCATGCTCTTATGATTATGGAAGCTAGGGTGACCTCCCCATCGTTTAAAAAACAGCATAAATTTTGGATGACCTGGGAACCTTATATACAGCAATTATCAGCCAGAGCATGCACTTTTGTATTGAACTCATTACATTTGTAATCAGAAAGTGAAGCACTATTAATTGGTAGTATTTGGGAGTGGGGTGGGTGGAGGGGGAGTATGGGGAGGTGATTTTGATAGTAATAGGGATTATATAACGTGTTTATATTGTGATGATACTGATTGTTTATTTCTTGGAATTTATAGATTCACATTGTATTAACAATTGGAATCAATTCACCAATTCACTTCGGGTGAATCGATTCGAATAGATTTGTTTTTGAAGAAAATCGGACTTACCGATTCGTTGGCTCCCTTGCTAGAGACCCATTCGAGCTTTCCCTCTGTCACCGGAGTCCTTGCTTCTGATGTAACTTCCAGTTTTGCAAAACCGGAAGTTACATCGAAGCAAGGACTCCGGTGGCAGAGGGAAAGCCTGAACGGGTCTCTGTGTGCAGATTGGCGGCAGCAAGGCGCTCTCCTTCCTGGATGTTAGTATTTCTCCTCTCTTCCCTGGCCAGGCAAAAGTGGTGGTAGCGAATGCAATTCACTACCCTGCCGCTACTCCGGGCATCTTCTCTCCATTCGGCCACCCAAGTGGAAACAGGAAGTTTTCACTGAGGGCGGGCCACAGTGGAGAAAAGATGCAAGGAGTGGTGGCAGAAGTGGATCGCTAAATAACTACCACCACCGGCAACACGTTGTAATGTCAAAATAAAGGTAAATGGAGGGAGAGGGGAGATGGACTTGGGGGAGTTGGTGGACTGGGGAGATGGATGGGAGATATGAACTTGGTGGAGGGGGAGATGGACTTGAGGGAGATCATGGAGGAAGATGGACTTGGGGGAGAGGGAGAGATGGACTTGGCGATTGGCTGACCCAGAACGTCAGAATTGACGTCGGATGGTGAGAGTTGGTCGGCCCCATGGGGAAGAAAAGCAGGGAGGAAGAACTCGGCGCCGGCCTGTTCCCGATGGCAGCAGTAGCAGCCTTTCCCTGGCGACAGCCTCTTCCCCAGTGTGCAACCCCTTGGACTGTGCACCCAGGGCAGACTGCCTCCCCCCCTTGGTATGCCACTGTTTACAAGAGAGGGGATGGATAAGGGGATGAGTTTTGATATCTAGATACATTTTTTGAATAGCAGGGTTTTGATTTCTTTTCGAAATGATTTGAAGTCGCTCATTGTTGTCAGCATGTTGGAGATGGAGTGGTCAAGTTTCGCTGCTTACGTCGCTAGTAGGTTGTCATACATCTTCTTGCGCTGAGTACCTTTGAATGGGGGTTAGGTAAATGGGGTCTGAGTTCTCCTTTGTCTAACTATATGGTTCCAATTTAGGCGATTGTTTAGGTAAGTGGGGGCAGTGCCATTTATTACTTTGAATAATAGACAGTATAATTTGAATGTGAGTCTAGGTAGGCAGTGGTGATGTGGTCAAATTTGATTAGTGAATAGATCAATCTGAGGGCTGTGTTTTGTACAGTCTGTAATTGTTTTATCATGTTTGCGGGGCATGGTAGGTAGAGGATGTTGCAATAGTCCACTAGACCTAGGACTAGGGATTGGACTATGAGCCTATATTGCTCTTTGTCAAATAATTTTCTTATTTTTCGTAGCTTGCGCATGATTAAAAAGGCTTTCTGGGTAGTGTTGTTGATTTAGACCTGTATTGTGCAGCATCTATCTATCATCACTCCTAGGAGTTTAAGAGCGGACTGTATAGGATATTTGGTGGCATTTATTTCTAATTCTATAATGGATGGGGTTTTGGCCTTTTCAAGCAGTAGAAATTTTGTTTTGTCTGAGTTCAGCTTCAATTTTTGGTCTATCATCCATTTTTCCACTGCTTCTAGTGGGTTTTTTTTTCCAGTTTTTCTGTTGAAGTGGGATCTGGTGAGTCGAAGGGGAGGAGAATGGTGATGTCATCTGCGTAGCTGAATGATGTTATGTCTAGGTTATCTAGAGTGGTACCAAAGGAGAATATAAAGAGATTGAAGAGTATTGGCGACAGTGGTGACCCTTGTGGAACTCCACAGGGGTTAGACCAGGGATCTGATTTAAGATTGGTTTTCTTTACTCTTTATGTTCTTGATTTAAGGAATCCTTGGAACCAGTTGTATACCCTGCCTGAGATCCCTGTGGCTTCTAGTATCTGTAGTAGTATGGTGTGGTCTACCAAGTCAAATGCAGCAGAGAGATCAAGTTTAATTATCAACATCCTTCTGCCTTTGCTAAGGTGCTGTCGGGCTGTGTCTAGTAGAGTCTCCGTGCTATGGTTGGTTCTGAATCCTGATTGTGAGGGGTGAAGTAGGTTGTGGTCTTCCAGGTAGTTAGTGAGGTATTGTGCAACTAGTCCTTCTATTAGTTTAATGTATATTGGTATTGAAGCGATGGGTCTGTAGTTGGAGGGGATATCTATTGTGCCTTTATGATCTTTCACAATTGGGGTGATTATGATCTCGCCTAGGTCCTGTGGGAATTGACCTTCCGTGAATGTTGCATGAGGCGAGCTCTAAATTTGGGGGAGGCATTTGTTATCAGATATGTGGGACAGTTGCATATGTATTTTTATATAGCTAATCTAAAAGCTAGGCTTTCTAGATATTCATCCTATCTGCATTTAGCACACCTGCTGTAGAGTCAGAGTGCTGTGGAAGTATTGGAATCCCAATCCCAGTAAAATATAAGTGCTTAGAGTGGATAATTTTTTTTAAGATGTGACTCAAATCATAAGAGGGGGTTTTTCATTGGGTGTACACGAAAGGATTAAAAATTTTTTTAATCAATGTAATGATGGTCCTATTTCTGTATCTTTGTTACATAAATTGTGGTGGTGTTTGATTCCAAATAGAACATATGAGAATATTATACAAAAGTGGCGTGATAAATTAGGAATTCAATTATCACTTCAAGATTTCAGTCAAGCTATTCATCGCTTGCCTAAAATTATTACAGGATATGTTTGGAGAGAATGTACATGTAGAGTTTTGCATAGAGCATATTTCTCACAGGTACAAGCATTTCATGCAGGATTAGTTAACTCTCCTTTTGTATCAAATGTGAGAAAGATTCTAATACTTTATCTCATGCGTTTTGGAAATGTAATTTATTTATTAAATTTTCTATACCGTTCTCCCAGGGGAGCTCAGAACGGTTTACGTGCATTTATTCAGGTACTCAAGCAGTTTTCCCTCTCTGTCCCTTGTTAAATCTTTCTGGTCTGCCATCCTGTTATTTTTAGGTTCATTATGGAATTGTCAATTGGTGGAATCTCCAAAAGGGGTGTTATTTGGAAAAGCAGCAGCTTGTGTTTTTTTTTGGATAGGATAGATGTATTCTATTTCAAAAGGCATGTATGATTAATGCATATGGCAATATTGGTTACAGAAAGATCCTCCTAGTTATTGGCATTGGAGGAATCGATTCCATCGTTTAATTTTATTTGAGATTTGGGAGGTTTGTAAATTTCCTAGAAGAACACGTTTTTTTTTTAAATTTGGGACCCTTGTATAGAAAAATTATCCTCAAAAGCAAGAAGTATGATTCTTAATACTTTATATTAAAGCTATGTAAATGTTCTTTGTATTTTATATATGGGTAGTTCATGTCACCTTTTATTCTATGGTGGGGGGGGGGTAGGTAGGATGATTTTAATGTGTTAAATTACTTGAACTGTATTTCTATTTAATTCATTTATTATAATGTTGTAATAATAAAACAATGGAGGGGGGGTAGAGGATAAGGGGGTTGGAAAATGAGGGAATATATTGAGAGATGTATTAGGTAATTTGAACATTTATTAGAAGTTAATAGGGTAAATTTAAATGTAATGACCATTTCTTCACTTAAGATGCGACTTTGACAGCCCCTGTCACTCGAGTCAGGCTCCGCTCGCGCCAAGCAAGGCCCGAGAAAAGCCCGCTGGGCGCTCGTCACGTGCACGGGCGTTTCCTCCTGTGCAGTTTCTCGCGCCGCCGCCGCCGCCGCCGCCTCCGCGCTAGGTGATGACGTAGCAGGGGGCCCGCGGGTCTTCTTTCTCCTGAGCCGGCGAGGCGGGCCTGCACCTTCCCATTGTCCAAGATGGCGACGGCGGCGGCGGCGGCGTCGGTGTCCGAAGGGGCTGCGTGAGGGCGGAGGCGGCGCGGAAGACAGTCGGGGGGGCCAAAGCAGGAATTCGGCGAGAGGGCGAGGCGGAGGCAGCGCAGGCGGAGGGCGAGGCGGCCATGAAACGGCAAGTGGAGCGCGACTCCAGCCCGGGCCGGGCGGCGAGCAAGAGGCCGCGCGAGCGGGAGAGAGAGCGGGAGCGGGACCGCGAGCGCGACCGGGACCGCGAGCGGGAGCGCGAGCGAGAAGGCGGGAGCCGTCGCGAGGATGGGCCCGCAGCGCCGGCCGCCTCTGACAGCAGCGGCAGCGGCAGGGCCTACCACAAGAGCTCGGGCCTCGCCGGCGGCGGAGGTGGAAGCGGCGGCGGCGGCAGCAGCAGCAGCAGCAAACGGCAGGCTCGCAGCGGCAGCAGAGACCGGGAGAAGGCCAACTCCCGGAGAGACGATCGGGCGGCGGCGGCGGCGGCGGCCGCGGTGGCAGCGGACATAAACCACCGGCTGCAGCACTTGACGGAGGTGGCTGCCAACATGCGCCTGCCCATGCGAGCCGGAGCCGGGGCTGTGGCGGTGGAGGCCGGGGACAGGGTGACGGCCAGCCTCATGGAGTACAAGACGCTGCTCATCAGCAACCTGGGCTCGCAGCTCTCCAACGAGCATATCGAGGACGGGCTCTTTCACGAGTTCAAGAAGTTTGGCGACATCAGTGTCAAGCTTTCGCACACGCCCGAGCTGGGCCGGGTGGCCTATGTCAACTTCAGGCACCCTGATGATGCCAAGGATGCCAGGCACGCTAAGAGCCGCCTGGTGCTCTATGATCGACTCCTCAAAGTGGAGCCTGTCTTCTCCCGCATCAGGAGCACTACGCCACCTGAACTGCCCTTCCTGCCCCTTCATGGGGGTTACCAGTTCAAGCAGCGCTCCTTATCGCCTGTCACCAATGCCATTCGGGAGCCACGGCCTCGGCATGCTATCTACCCCTTAGAAGCCGTGGGGCTCTCTCGGGAGCGGGAGCGAGCCTTGGAGTACTATGGCATGTATGATGAGCGTGGGCAGCCGTATGGCTACACTGTGCCTGAGGAAGACCTGATGCCTGAAGATGACCAGAGAGCCACACGCAATTTGTTTATTGGCAATCTTGATCACAATGTTTCTGAGATTGAGCTGAGACGTGCCTTTGCAAAGTATGGCATTATTGAGGAAGTGGTGATAAAGCGTCCAGCTCGGAACCAGGGGGGTGCCTATGCTTTTCTCAAATTTCAGAACTTAGACATGGCTCATCGGGCCAAAGTTGCCATGTCTGGCCGAGTTTTTGGTAGGAACGCTATTAAGATTGGTTATGGTAAAGCCAACCCCACAACACGTTTGTGGGTTGGGGGGCTCGGGCCCAATACTTCATTGGCTGCTTTGGCCCGTGAGTTTGACCGCTTTGGCAGCATCAGGACCATTGATTACATGAAGGGAGATAACTTTGCCTACATCCAGTATGAGAGTTTGGATGCAGCCCAGGCTGCCTGTGCTCAGATGAGGGGCTTCCCCTTAGGAGGGCCTGAGAGGAGATTGCGAGTGGATTTTGCAAAAGCTGAGGAAGCGCGATACCCACAGCAGTACCCTCAGACAGCACTACCAGTGCCCTATGAATTGCTCCCTGATGGTTACAGCAAGCATCGAAGCCTGGAAGCAGATCTACGTGTAAGAGACAGGACTCCGCCACACCTACTCTATTCAGACCGAGAACGTCCTTTTATAGAGGGTGATTGGAACAGCCCTGTCAAAGCTACAGAGCGTAGGAACAACTCAGAGAGCTATAGCAGACTGGCCCGCAGTCGGAGTGGTGATCGTTGGGGCAGTGATGGTGAGCCTGGCCTGGCCAAACCATGGGCTGAGAGGCGGAAGCGACGGAGCCTCTCCAGTGAACGTGGACGGGCAGCTCACTCACCTCATGAGGACAGAGGCAGGACCAAAGTGAGCGGACAGCCTTCAGAGAGCAGCCCAGACAGGCCACGGAAGGAGAATCATAGCAGTGAGGGTGGCCTAGAAAAGAGTCAGACTGTGTCTGGTGATAAGAGTTGCCAAGGCACTCCTGAGCCTTCCCCACTCAGGAAGCGGGAGGGTGAACGCAATCATCGAGCTGCTGAGGCTGAGCTGAAGCCCAAGGTGGCTGATGAGCCCAAAACTGAGCCCAAGAAGCCCAAGACCTTATCGGAGTATGCACAGACCTTGCGACCTGCATGGACGGGGCACCTGGTGCTCAAGAACAGCTGCTTTCCCACTTCTATGCATATCCTGGAAGGTGACTTAGGGATCCCCAGTGCCCTTTTAAAAGACTCCACATCTGGCAGCAAATTAACCCAGCTCAAGATCGCCCAAAGGCTACGACTTGACCAGCCCAAATTGGATGAAGTTACTCGACGGATCAAACAAGGTAGTCCAGATGGGTATGCAGTACTTCTGGCAACACAGTCTCCACAGGGGGCAACTGGGACTGAGGCCTCTCTTCCTACAGAACCTGGAATGCAGAAACGACTTCTCAGGAACCTGGTGTCCTACCTGAAGCAGAAACATGCTGCTGGGGTGATCAGCCTGCCTGTTGGGGGAGGTAAGGGCAGGGAGGGCACAGGCATGTTGTACGCCTTTCCCCCAGGAAACTTCTCCCAGCAATACCTGCAGGCGGCTCTGCGGATATTGGGCAAAGTAGAAGAAGAACATATGGTAATAGTTATAGTAAAAGATGCTGCCTGAGCCACACTCACTCTTTTCCAGCTTTGGTTTTCTTTGTGCCCTGAAATCCATATTGCTGAGGGCAGATTTTTAGCAGAGGACCGAAAGCAAAAACCACACCTGCAACCAGACTCTTTTAGTTCTGATTTTTAATGTTCTCTGACCATTTGAAAGTGTCCAGTTTTATTTGTTTTTATCTGTGACATTGTCCATTGTGTTTTCTGTATTCATTTTTAATTACTTGTATGGAAAGTTGTCAGTAAAACCGTGCTCACGGATGGATTTGCAACATTGTTGGGTGCTTTTTTTTTTTCCTGCTTTTAGTTAGTTAGGATTGGGACTTTAAGGAAAGTTTCACTCCTGAATTCTGCAGTGCTCTGCTTCAGTAATTCTCAGGTCCAGCCTCACTTGAATTTCAAAAATGATGCAAGTCAAATTCTCTTGTCTCCTCCCCCCCCCACTCCATGTCATGCTCATAACAGTCACAAATGAGATTGCTCACATGCCTGCTAGTTCTTTGGCTATTGCAATGTGCTGATTTACATGACTGCACTAAGATATTTCAGGTACACCTATTTTTTGTTAGAATTTCAAAGATAACTTGAACCATACCTTTTTTGTTGTTACAACTTGCAATACATGCTTTTTAATTGTGGGCACACAGCATGTTAATTATGTTTTATAGCATCTATCTACTGTAAGTCTTTTGGATTATATTTGAAATTTTAGATTGAAGTGAACATATATTATGGAGTAAGCAAAATCTGATTGTTAAATCAGCCTGATTTACCGAGGCTTTCTATTTTTTAAAATGTGAGAGAAGAGAAATATTATCTTGCTTTAGAGATGTCACGTTTTCACAAATTATCCCAAAGATCACACAGGGTTTCGCTGTGCTAGTGATTCCTTCCCACAAAGCAAATTTGACGAAGCTCATTCAATTCCTGGGGACTTCAGGGCATTTGCCACATGGGAATCACTAGTGCGGCTTTATAAAAGGAGTCCATAATGACTGATTTGCAAAATGTAATATTGGTAAACCAAGGCAAAGGGTGTTACAATAGATGTGTTTTTAATATTTCATTCTTTTAAAGGGTAATAGTTATGTGTTAAGGCCTCTGGAGAGCTTAAAGGCAGCCTTTATATGTCATCAAAATCATGTAACAGGGAAAGGGAGTCAATACATTTCACTGGAAATATACAGGTTGGGCAGACTAGATGGACCATTCGGGTCTTTATCTGCCGTCATCTACTATGTTACTTGGTAACTTGCTCACAGTTATATGTACGTATAAGGTTCTGAAAGATAAACATGTTTCATATTCTTTGAGGAAGGAGCTGGGAGAGGAGTGCTGCCTCTCTGCATTTGAGTCTGTTACTACTGGATAATTCTGTCTTATTTGTAAATATTATTACAAAAGAGCTTGTGTGAGAAAGGATAGAAAAGAATAACTAGGGCTTTTGATAAACACCCCCAGCACATACAAAATTAAACATAGTTGTTTATTGGATAAACATTAGACAAACCACCACTTCTAATACTTTCACCCTTCCCTGGTTTGTCTAGTATTCTCTACTCAGTTTTTGTGCCGAACCCACATAAATATTGGATTACACTGGAAAAGAAATCTAGCGATAGTGCTTGTAAGGAAAAAAAATGTTTTCACACCACATTTATAATTTTATAAATACTAGGAATAGACTCCCTAAGTATAATTTATAAAAGTTCTGGTTGGGGGCAGAAGGAAAGACAGGCAAGCCACATGGCAAGACAATTAGATAGAAGAACATTGACTTTTTCTTCTTGGCAGAATACCCCGACTGTCTCATTCTTTGTCCCCTTAACCAGTACCCTGCCCCTTTCTCCTTCAGATAGCACTTAGACGACATTGGCCTTCATCAGACAGCAGGATGTCACTTCATGCACCTCATCCTCACAGTTCAAGGTCAGAATGCAGCTTTCTTCTCTCAACACAGCCTCATGTCTCTAACTCTCCCACTAACAACTTCCAGTAATGCGATATGACTCAACCTTTTTATAACAATACCACATCTACTCCTTTCATGGAGCAGCACCATTACCCCTCTTTCTATCACTGTTTCTCAACTCTGTTCCTTCACTGCCTCCTTTCTGTTTTATCCATCCCCCATCGCTTTTACATAGGTCCTGCTAAGCGTGTAGTGAGCCTTGCCTTGTGGGATCAGGGGGCACTCTAATGTTGAAACTGACCATTTTGAAATATGCAGTCCTGAAGACCCTTGCAAGAGTTGTTGGGCACACTAGGTGACACTTCAGCCCCCTTCCCCCCAGATTTTGATAATTAAACCCAGCAATCAATATAATTTCAATACCACCCCTCCCATAACACTCCTGTAATAATTAGACATCGTATGTTGGGTTTTTTTTTGTTTTTTTTTAAATAAATAATATTAAACTTCCATGCTGGTGCAATAATATGCTGATGTTTCTTTCAGTTTAGCTGTCAGAACCTGTTGTTTTGCCTTTAATGCAGCTGCTGTTTGTGCCTTTCAGAAGCTGCTATCTAGGCTGATGCCTAGTAATGTAATATGGTAGCTCTAAAGCTTGAGAGTTGGTGTAGCAGCACTAGCATAATGAAAGACTTGTAGAACATTCAGTGTCTTTCTGCTTATTATATATTGACACCAACAGATATTCTCTTTCTTGTGCCCCTCATAAGACTGCAGTGGAAAATTTTCAGTTCAGCTCCAGTAAAGTAGAACATAAAACAGCTGATTTGTTGGTATTCATGAATGGGCCTTTCTTCTGAAGACTTCATATTCTATGACTATACACATGCTGATAAAATCATGATATGTGTCGAGAGAGCAGCTTGTAGCTTGTCATAAGCCACCTAAAATTACCCAAATTGTGGGTGGGGTTTTCAGTTAGGTGACCAAATCTCGAGTTTGAATTAAGACTATGCATTGTATGGCAGGATCTTGACATTTAGCAGCTACACACATACAGGTAGACTGTGTAAGAGAGTAATATTTGCATTTTTAAAATGAGATTCTTTCAAAACAAAGCTGACCCCTGTGGGCATTAAAAGAATGAGTGGTACGTGCTCAGGAAAAGAGGTTCTGTTAGCTAGCACATTGATCCTAGAGGAGAAACTGCATGTTGGTTTGCACTGTACGTTGGTTTGCATATGAAATCTTTTATTGAAAATGTTTGTGACATAATGAAATGAGACTTCTGGTGATTGTGGCAAATTCTACAGTGCTATACAGTTTCTGTGTGGGGATTATATTCAATATACTGTATTTAACTTTATTGGCAAGTAGTATGAATCAAAAATGTCATTTTCTTTGTGCAGGAATGGGTTGAAACGTGTTCCCTTATAAATTTTAGATTTATTGACATTTGTATCCATTTGATACGAAACCTAGGGCTCCTTTTATCAAGCTGCACTAGCGGGGTTAGCGCGCGCGACTTTTAATCACGTGCCAAACCCCTGCGCTGGCCAAAAAACTACCGCCTGCTCAAGGCAGGTGTTAGCAGCTAGTGCGGCCAGCGGTTTAACGCGCAGTAAACTGCTAGCGCGGCTTGATAAGAGGAGCCCCTAGTTTGCAGATCATGCCCACTCTTTTTGTTTGTTTGCATTCCTCCTGGCATAATCTCAATCATCAGATTTGCTTTAAATCCACACATTCCTTGGTTTTCAGTGTCCTACAATCCATACTGTGGAACAACTTGCACTTGACGTGCAATTAGAGCCATTTTCTGAGAAGTTTAAATCTAAACTAATTTTTTTTTAAGAAATTCTTTATTCTAGTGCAATAAGTATGTCATTCTGGAAAGATGGGTAATATCCCAGTGCCTGCAAGCCATGCAGAAGGAATCCACTTCAGTTTTGGAATCCCTCCTACTTCACCAGAGGGCTGTGCTGCCTCTTCAGTTTTTTTTCTTCTGTTTGTGAGTCTGAAGAAGTCTTTCTCATCTGCTCTGCTTATTTCCTTTTTTGTCACTTTATTGCGGTCTTTTTGCTTAATTTCTGTGCTAAGAGCTCCCCTAGTTGAGGATACAGCTCTGCCTGCGTGAAGGCCGATCCCTGTTGACCAGCATGCAGAAGCATTTTTGGAGATTGGGGCTGTTCCCCTTGTAATATTGCTCACCTACTGCATTGCAGGGTCTTGAGTGCAGGCTGTAAGCAGCTCAGTGAGGTCTCAGAGGGTGCTGCTGGCTGTGTTTCACCTCAAAAAAGTTATCCAGAAATGTACTGTATATTTGGTTTACCAGAAGAACTTCATTCATATCACATCAAAAGATACAATGGACAAATATATGTTTCACCTCAACCATTTTTTGGTCCGCAGGGATTGGAGGCTGTCAGGCTGTAAGGAAATTCAGATTGAGGTAGTGATTTCGTCTCTCAGATCCAGCTACCTTTGCAGCTGAGGCAGGCTGCAGCATATTGCCAGCACAGATCACAATAAGCCTGTTATAGCCTGTGAGGAAAATCGGGAGGGGGGTTCTGTAAATTTTAAATTTGGTTTCTACTTGTTCTCTGATGTACCCCCCCCCCCACTTCTAAAATCCTAAAATTGCTAGGTTTTATTTTTATTTCAGTGTTTTGGAGCCATATTTTGGCACTAAAACACAGCTGTAGGGGCCATCTTGGACTTCCCGATTTTCCCCTCCCCAAAGTTCTCCAGAAGCTTCAAATTGCCTTGTTTTGCCTCAAAACAGGTAGAGATGGAGTCCTCAGGCTCTTTTGACCCTATTTCATGCCAGATTTGCACTGGATGGGTGAAGAGTGATCTTGTGTCATGTACCACAGCACATGAAAGGGGGAAGCAGTTGGCTTAGCCTCCCCTTTGCTCTTTAGGGCTGAAGAATGGGCGGGAAGCCCTTTGGTTGGGCCTCCACTCTGCTTGCCTGGCTTAAGTCTCCCATGTTCAAATTCCATCGTGATCTGTACAGTTTACTTGATTGCATTATAAAGGCTCTTACCCAATTAGCCATCGCTAAGCCCCTCCGCTGGAATTTGTCCAGTTACTAGTCTCTGCCCATTGCTAAGGCCTTTTCTGACCAAAAAAAAAAAAAAAAACCCCACCATGAAGCCACCCCTTTGGGTCCTTATACTCCTGCTCAGCTCATCTCTCAACACCTCCCTCTGCCTGAACCCTCCCTCTCCCAACCTGCTCGACTCCTCAAATAGTCACAATTCTGGCCCTGGCACCAGAATCCCCACCCTGACGCGCCCCAGGAATCACCCCACCAGAAAAAAACCCCGCAAAGTCAATCCCACCTCTCTAAAGCCTGTCCCCCATGCTAACCTCCCCTGCCATGCCTCTAACTCTCTCACCCCTGTCCCGACCCTTTACTGCAACGCCAGATCCGCATGCAATAAAATTCAAATTCTGAAGGACCTCCTTGAGGACCTTGATCCTGGATTCCTGTGCATCACAGAATCATGGATCTCAAAAGACGACCTCTTCACACAAAACGAACTCTGCACCCATGGCTACCAAGGCCTCTTTTCACCCAGAATCAACCGCAAAGGAGGTGGCCTGGCACTCCTCTACAAATCCTTCTTTGATGTCCAGCTCCTCGAGAGAGGCACCCACGCTTCATTAGAATATATGCTAGCCTCAATCAATGATGAGCTCCGTCCTCACCCACTGGGCATCCTGTTACTATACCGTCCACCTATCCCTTGGTCCAATTCCTCTAACCTTGTCTTCGAGACCATAACTAATGCCTTTCTCAAATTCCAAAGATTACTAATCATCGGAGACGTTAATCTCCACCTTGACGACTCCACCAGCAAGGACACGATAGAATTCAATGACTTCCTCATCTCCCTAGGTTTCTCCCCCCCCCCACATCCGCTCCTACCCATGAAAAAGGGCACACCCTAGACCTCATCCAGTTCCTCGACCTCACCGCTTATAAAACGTCTGCCGAAGACACCCGTTGGGAACACATCCCGTGGTCAGACCATCTCCTAGGGGCCTTCTGCCTCCCCATCTTCATGTCTCATCTCGGATCCCCACCCCAATCCCCCAATTCTATTACCTTCCGGAAAAAAATTTCGAGCGATCTGTTCTGGACCAAATTCCTCAACCTCCTCCCCTCCATTCCCAAGCTTGCAGACTTTGAAAACAATTGACACAACTGGATCGCCCTTTCCAAGTCCACCTACCACTCCCTCGCCCCCCAAACCACTAAATCCATCACCTATCCCCATAAAGCCCCTTGGTACCTTCCACTCCATAGAGACCTGAAACAAAAATGTCGAGCCTTAGAGCGAAAATGGAAAAAAATCCAAATCCTCATCTGACAGACAGGCCTGGAGAGTCAATATCAAACTCTACAACTCAATATTAAAAAAAGCAAGGAAGAACTTCTATGGAGACAAGATCTCCAAATCCAAAAACCAGAATGGCACATTGTTCAACATTTGGCGCTCCCTAACCACTAAAAATGACTCCACCCTTCTTCCCTCATCTCCTTCAGCCGAGGTCCTAGCAAAATTCTTCAATGATAAGATCTCTACCTTAAGGCGCTCCTTCCCGCCCGCAATCTCCTACAATTCTCTGGTGCTCCCCGAACCCAACCCCACCCTAGCTGCTTTCAACCCCATCCCTGCCGACAGATCCTGGACTGTCTTCGAGCTCATATCTGATTCTCAGACCCTTAAACTCTGCCTCAAGTTAAAATCATGCAACTGCATCCTGGACCCATTTCCCTCCTACCTATTTGAGAAAATCCCTGCACAGGCCATCACATCTCTTACCAAACTCATAAATTCTGCCCTATTATCAGGCCTATTCTCCACTGAAATGGGACACATCGCATTGACCCCTTTACTGAAAAAAGCTGACCTAGACCCCTCCATACCATCCAACTACCGTCCAATAGCAAATATCCCTCTCCTCACCAAACTGCTCGAGTCTATCATATCTACCCAGCTCTCTTCCTACTTAGAAAGATTCTCCATCCTCTTACCTTACCAATATGGCTTCAGACCCAACTTCTGCACTGAATCCCTATTGGCCTCTCTAATCTCTAAGGTTCAGCAACTGCATTCTCGTAACAAGTTTGCTGTCCTTCTACAATTCGACCTCTCCGCAGCTTTTGACGTCCACCACGACATTCTAATTTTCCAACTCTCCGAGATAGGCATTAGCTCCATAGTTCTTGATTGGTTCTCCAAATTCTTGCGCTCCCGCTCTTACATGGTTAACATGAGCGGCACCTCATTCTCCCCCTGGACCCCGACTTGTGGTGTCCCACAAGGCTCACCCCTCTCCCCAATCCTCTTTAACATTTACATGTCCTCCCTGAAACTACTCCAACTATCCCCCCTTGAAACTCTTTACACTTACGCTGATGACATCCTCGTCCTCCTTGAGACCGACTCGAACCTCACTAACCTCTCCACGAACATATCCTCATGCATAAAGAACCTCCAATCCTGGGCATTCACAATGCATATGAAACTAAACGAGTCCAAAACAAAACTCCTTTGGCTTGGCCCAAAATTAGACCATCTACCTTCCTCCATCCCATTGTCCTCCGGCCCCCCATTACAGCTCGAGTTCTCAAGCAAAGTTCTGGGTGTCACCTTAGACTCTTCTCTATCCTTCAACGAACATCTCCAATCCCTGGTGAAGAAATGCTTCTTCAGCCTTCACATGCTAAGGAAAGTCAGACCCTATTTTCAACAAAAACACTTCGCAGTCCTAGTACAATCCATCATCCTCTCCAGATTGGATTATTGCAATTCTATCTACCTCAGCCTAACCAAGAAAAGCCTCCACAGACTTCAGCGGATTCAGAACGCCGCAGCTAAGCTTGTTTTCGCGAAAAGCAAATTTGATCACGTCTCACCTGTCTAAGCTCAATTGGCTCCCAGTAATCCCCAGGATCCACTTCAAATGTGCGTGTCTGGCCTACAAGATCCTACATGGCATCCTTCCTGCCGTTATCCCTCTATCCTGGAATTCCCCAACCCCTACTTCCTCCAGATCCTCCCAAATTTTTAAACTATCCTTCCCTTCCATAAAAGGTATTTCCCATGCAGGCAAACTTGGGTCATCCCTCCCCTTTAGAATCACTGAGATCTGGAATAACCTCACCTCCCCACTCCGAACCTCAAGCTCCCTTCAACTCTTCTGCAAACACCTAAAAACCTGGCTATTCTCAAAACTGTAACACTTCCCCCCTCTTAGGCCTCTCACCTTCCCCCTTTACACCTAACTCTTTAATCTCTCCACTGTAGTTCCTCTCTCATCCTTCTTCTTGTAAACCGTGCCGAGCTCCGCATTCGTGGAGATGGTGCGGTATATAAACCCAAGGTTTAGTTTAGTTTAGTTTATATTCCTTTTGGAGCCCCAAAATGACGGTCATCCTAAACACAGGGGCGTGGAGGCAGCGGAGTCCAAGAGACACAAGCTACAATTGGCGTAGCCTACCCTTTGCTCTCTAGGGCCGAAGAATTAGGCAGGAAGTCCTTTGGTTGGTGCTATATTCCTTTTGGAGCCCCAAAATGACGGTCGTCCTAAACCCAGGGTCGTGGAGGCAACAGAGCCCAAGAGACGCAAGCTGGAGTCCTCTACAGGAGACTTGGTACTGCCTAGTAATGGCGTTTTCTCTGGAGTTAGTTAATTTAATGTCCTTTCAGGACAGCCAACCTTCCAAAGGTATCTTGTCAATGCTTCTGAAGGTGCATGAGGGGCTCCCAGAGTGCATCTGCCGCTGGTCAGGATCTAGGGAACTATTCCAAGGGAGATTTAGAGGATCAGGGGTAACTTACTATGCCCTTGTTGTCTTGGGGCACACCCTCCTGCAGACAGGTGCGTGTGCATTAGACTCTATGGTGGCCCTCAATCATGGAGATGATCCCACGGTCCTCCATCTATTCAAAATCTCAGCTCTGCTGGATCTTATTAATAATTATCTATGGGAGTTAAACTTGGACTCCCAGCAGGTCCCCTCTGCTCCCTCCTCTGTTGTGAGTGGAGTGAGAGCCCAGCCTTCTACATTTCCTGATATCTATGTACGGAGCATTGGGATACTCCGGAAGGGTCCTGTGGTTAGGACTATGGCTTGGCTGTATCCTATGGCACAGGAGTATTATCAGCTGTTCACACAGCCCAAGGTGAATTCCTTGGTAGCGCAGGCTACCAAATGTATGTCTCTACCAAGTGAAATAGGTGTGGTGTTAAAGCAGGGGTGCCCACACTTTTTTGGCTTGCGAGCTACTTTTAAAATGACCAAGCCAAAATGATCTACCAACAATAAAATTTTTTAAAACACAAAGCACACTGTACACAGAGAAAATGTTAATTATCATTTATATTTGGGGGGTTGTTTTTTCCGAGAGGTCAAGGCAGATGACTTTAAAATATACAACTATAGGCCTCAGTAACAACTATACAAAAATAGACAAATATACCCCCTCCCTTTTTACTAAAACGCGATAGCAGTTTTTAGCGCAGCTCTGGATGCCCCACGCTGCTCTCGACGCTCATAGACTCCCTGCGCTAAAATCTGCTACTGCGGTTTAGTAAAAGGGGGCCATAGTGTAGAATATAGACAGCAGATATAAATTCTCAAAATGAGCACATTTTGATCATTTTTCCTACCTTTGTTTTCTGGTGATTTCATGAGTCTCTGGTTGCACTTTATTCTTCTACTGACTCTGCATGAATATTTCTTCCCTACTTTCTGCCTCCTGCATGCTTCATCTCCTCCAGACCTCATTCCATTCCCCAACCAACATCTCTGTCCTTCCATTAGTTCAACTTTTTTTTCCTCTCTCCCTGCCTGCTCCCCGACACACTCCATTCCCTCCCCCTCTTCCTGCCCCCTACCCTTTCTTACTTTCTTTGTCTCTGCTGTCTCTTTGTCTCCATGCCCCCCTTTCTTTCTTTGTCTCCATGCTCCCCTTTCTTTCTGTCTCCCTGTTCTGCCTCCCTTACTTTCTGCCTCCCCTTTCTTTCTCGCCAAGCCACCACCGGGGCTGTCGTCTGGAAACAGGCCCCAAAGCCACCACCGCTGCCCCGAGTTCTCCCTGTTTCCCAACGCCGCAATAGGCCAGCAGACTTCCCCTCGACGTCGGGGGCGGGGGAGGCTGGCTTGCCTGGCGCTTCTGTAGTCGCTGCTGGCCTGTTATGGCGTCGGGAAACAGGGAGAATGCAAAGGCAAAGTGAGTCGATCGCGGAGCCTGGGATGGGCTCTGCGATCGACTCGCGTTGCCTTTGCTTTCGACTGGTCGATTGTGATCGACCTTTTGGGCACCCCTGTGTTAAAGGATATGCAGGATCACAGAGTGGATGTGATTTTCAAAAGGCAGTTCTGAGGCTTTAGCCTTAGGAATCAAAGTGGCCACAGTGGCTTCTTTTATGACACGTCTGTCATACCAGGTTGCAGAGTCTTAAGCTGGTAAGCATGAGCCTTTGCCCCAGCTACTATTAGCAGGGGTAGATTACATGGCAGATACCTTTTACGATATCATCACAGTCATGAGCAAAGTTCTGGCTTATTCGATCTCAGCCCACAGAAAGCTCTGGATCAGGCAATGGGCTGGTGATTCCACCTCCAAGGCTCCTCTCAGCAGACTCCCTTTCAAGGGATATTGTTCGGTAAGGGCCTGGATGATCTCATTACCAGTGTAACAGATCATTGACCAAAATCTCTGCCTAACAGTAGACCCAGAGCCCTAGGGCACTCTAAATTTTAGGGCTCCAGGTGTTCTTGGCAGTATTCAGGAGGAGCCGCCCTTCAAGAGATCCTTCCAGGGGCACAAACAAAATCAGACCTCAAGTTCCAGTCCTGCTTCAACCTCCAAAAAGACACAATAACGCCAGGTCCGGAGTGGTTGCCTTTAAGATAGGAGGAAGGCTCTCGGACTTTGTGCAGGCTTGGGTTCAGATATCATCAGACTGTTGGGTGCTGGAAATCAGAGCAGTTACAAGCTGGAATTCACCCAGCCCTTAATGGACTAGTTTATGGATTCCCCAGAAGGGTGACCAGAAAAAGTAGGCAGGGTGGAGGCCACAGTACAGAGGTTGATATTCATGCAATAGAGCCTGTGCCGCCTGAAGATTCAGGCTCGGGCAGATACTCTGTATACTTCATCATGCCAAAGACTCATACGATTGAAGACCCATTCTGAATCGAACTCATGTCAATGCAACCCTCAAAGTTCTGTGCTTTCACATAGAGACAGTTCGATCTGTCATAGTGGCAGTTGCAAAGGGGGAATTCCTAGCCTCTCTGGATATGACAGAAAGGTAGGGCAGTAACTTGGTCCTCTCTACATACATTTTACATGTTTATAGAGTGGATGTAGCAGCAAGGGAGGACTCTGCCTTTGTGTCCTCAGTGTTTCAGGCCGGTGCAGTGGTCCCGCCCTAGATTTCTGGGATTGCTTTTGTACGTCCCTTCCGTCCAGAATGACACACATATTGCACTAGAAAAAGAGATTAGGTTCTTACCTTGCTAATATCTTTTCTAGTAGATAGGTGTGTCATTCTGGAGACCCACCTTGTCATTTATTTCCTGCGCCTCCTTACTGTCTCACTCAAAATGTTTGTATCCAAACCTGTCGTTAGGATGCCTGTCAGTCCTTAAGAGTATGAAGAATTGTCCTATTGCTAAGACACTTTTTGGGGTGATACGTGAGCTCTATTAATGTTTCTGTGTGGTATGATTGTTTTGTTGTTCAGTTTGTTCATTGTTTAACATGTTTGTTATAATTTTAGAGGAGAACAGACTTTTTTTTTTAGGGAGTTTCCCTGTACTCCTCCTTCACATGTGTTTCTTGAAGGGGCTATCGCCTGCTTTGGAACAAAACTGAAGGGGGCAGCAGAGCCTTCTGGTGAAGTAGGAGGAATTTAAAAAAAAAACAAAAAAACTGGAGTGGATTCCTTCTGCATGGCTCCCAGGCACTGGGTTATTATCTGTCTGTCCAGAATGACACACCTATGTACTAGAATGGATATTACCAAAATAAGAACGTAATCTCTTTATATCTGATGACATCTGGTTCTCAAGCAGGTGTTATCTTTTCAGAAAATACAGAAACATATTACATTAAGCAAAAATCTACTTTTAACTTTTTTAATTTGTAATTTGTTTCTTATTTTCTTACTTGATTTTATAATGTGAACTGCCAAGGTGGTAGGTTCTGACTAATGGCATATCAAATGGAAAATAAACTTGGAAACTTAATTCCCATAGTTTTAGGATCAATAATTGTTTAGAATCTTAAGAATCAGATTTAAAGTTTTTCATATGTAAAACATATATAGAAACATTCTCATTTATTTAGAAAATGGGTTTATTTTCTTTAAGTGGCTACCAAAGTATTTGAATTGGCTAGCTGGTTTTTAGAGACAATAAATTAAACCAGTTTTGGCAGTACTTATCAAAGGTTTAGTTAGCTTGGTATCCCACATTTTTATGTAGCAGATGAAAGTGTATAAGAAACAGGACCTGGTAACGCTATCCAAGTTTCAAGTTTGATTTGATGCTTATCAAACTTCCTAAGTGGTGTACAATTCTTTTTTAAGAAAAAAAAAAATAAAGGGAAGGACATAATATGTTAAAACAATCAGACATAACAGGACGACAATTGACAAACTCGTGGTAACAAGGGGAAAGAACTCCAATGGTTATAGGATAGAACACATGTAAGGCAATAACATTAGGAGGGGACAAAGTCAGTTAGTATGCCTAAAATGGCGTTGATTGGCCTGTAGGTTTAAAATTGGCCTCTTGCTTGCAGAATTTTTAGGTTCAAACGCATCTTTAAATAAAAAAACCTTTCAGTTTACCCTTAAATCTGTCTAAGGACTTTTCTTCTCTCAAAGCCGCTGGCAAGGAATTCCAGATCGCCTTGATTTAATAAATCTCAAAGATGGAATGGACAGTAGATTTTGATCATTAGCCCTTAAAGATCTTGAGGGCGCTTAAGGGATAAGGGGGCTTTGATCAATTGAACTTTAAACATTAAAAGTGCTATTTTATATGTAATTCTACGACTGACTGGTAGCCAGATCACATTCTTCAAAAGGGGTGTGACATCAAATTTTTTCGATTTAGTGATTTTTATTGTGGTATTTTGGATTATCTGACGCCATTGTAATTGTTTTTGTGTGAGACCCTTGTATAGGGAATTACAATACTCGAGCTTTGAGATCACTAGGGAGTGTATCAGAATGGTTAGAGAGGCTGGATCGAGGAAGTTTAAAGCAGTTATGGTCTAGATCTTGGTATTCAGTCCTAGTCTGGAGGAATGTAGGTCAGGTTTTCAGGATATCCTAATGAATATGAATGAGGGAGGTTTGCATGTCTTATTTCCAGTATGCAAATATCTCATGAATATTTGTAAAAGATATCCTGAAAACTTAAGCAGTTTGTGGCCTATTACTGGGAGTGAATACCACTGGCCTAAGTCAAGGCGGAACAAATTCTGAGTATTAGATGATTGGGTTGACCAGCAGTGTTGCAGTGCTGGCTGTGAGCATGGTCCACTCACGTTTGGGCCCCCAGCGTGTCAGATTTGAGAGCAGTGTAGGTGTTCATGCAGTACTACACTCAAGTTTTCTGAGAGCTGCGTGGGAAAAGTTGTTTGGGTCAGGGGAGGCAAGGTATGGAGGTAGTGTGTGGAGATGACTGGCTGGGAATGAGGATGGAGAACAGAGCGAGAGAAGACTGCAGGGGATTGAGAGGGGGGGAGTTTGGGGAGGCAGTAGAATCTGGAGCATTGGGATAGTTGGAGGCAGTGATCTCATTGCTTAACTTATATATATGGGGGGGAAGGTAGAAGATGTCAGGAGCTGCAGTACATCCACCCACCAGGCTCTGCAGCTTGAGGGGGAATTGTAAAGGTGTGAAAGAGCTCTCCAGCTCTTTAGAAAACTTGTCACGTCCCGATCTAAGAGTGATTCCTGCATACTGCAAAACTTACATACAGTTCTGCACAGGGATTAGGCATGTTAGGTGTGTTTTTTATATTTCATTCTTTTAAAGGATAATAGTTATGTGTTAAGGCCTCTGGAGAGCTTAAAGGCAGCCTTTGTATGTCATCAAAATCATGTAACAGGGAAAGGGAGTCAATACATCTCACTGGAAATATACAGGTTGGGCAGACTAGATGGACCATTCGGGTCTTTATCTGCCGTCATCTACTATGTTACTTGGAGATATATATGTTCCCCCTTCCCCCAGTACTGATTATGCCAAGACGTGTGTTAAGAACATTTCCTCCTCTCTACCACATGCGTAACTGCTGAATTTAAACTGAGGGCCTGTACGGTGTTAGGATGACGTGTTGTGTGGTTGCTCTCGTGACATTTATGGCTAAGAAAGCAAGCCTGGGATGTGAAAAAGAGCGATAGGAGTGTGGGTGTGTTAATGACTGTGTGGTAGGGAGGAGGGGGTTAAGAGAGACCTGAGGAATAATTGTCAATTTACTTTCTCTACACTTTTTATGAATTTTATATTCCTCTCATCCCTCCACCCCCCAAACTATCTCTTATTTTTAAACCAAGTTTCAAGTTTCTTTATTTTTCATATACCGTCTATCAAATCAAATGTCTAGACGGTGTACAATGTAAAAAGATTGTAAGGGACAATTAAAATAGGTAAATAAAAGCAATATTTAGCTTTTTAAATGTCTTCATGTCCCTTATATTTGTTTCCCATTCTTGAGATAGGATGTTATGGATTTCTATAATGGCAGCATGTTAATTTTGTTGTGTTATTGTTTTTAAATAATTCATGACATTTTGTTAACCTTTTTGTCCACCACTACACATAGATTTAGAGAATCCTAAGACTGGGTTTCCTTAGTGGGAAGAGCCACACTACAGCTGATCAGTGTATGTTTGTTTTTCTCAGGGTCACTGAAGGCGAGCTGTTATGCATTTAATTTTTGCGAAGGGGCTTTGACATGCTTCACTATTGGCTTTCTCTAAGGTTTTGGCAGTGGGAACAAATCCATATTAGGAGTAAGAAGCACCACCTATGGACAGAAAGACAGTTTCCTATGTTGGTGTGTAAAGCACAGGGAGTAGGAGGCAGAAACAGTGGGTTTTCTGGGTGCAAGGAGAGAAGAAATACTAAGCATAAGGCAAGAGGAAGAAAGAGTTGTTTATGGGGCCTGTGTTATCTGCTATCCTGAGACAACTGTTGCTTTGAATTATCAGAAGCTGTGTAGGTGCAGTTTGCCTCATCTGCTTGTATGATTTGGGAGGAATAATACATTTGCTGACTTGCTGGGAGTTATGAGGAGAGAACTGCAGAGGGCAGAGAATGAAAACCAGATGGGATTGGGGTGGGGGAGGAACTTGGGGGCAGAGAGAACATAAGAATAGCCTTACTGGGTCAGACCAATGGTCCATCTAGCTCAGTATCCCATCTCCATGGAGGCCAATCCAAGTCACAGTACATGGCAAAAACCCAAATAGTAGCAGCATTTCATGCCACCAATCTAGGGCAAGCAGTGGCTTCCCCCATGTCTGTCTCAACAGCAGACTATGGACTCTTCCTCCAGGAACTTGTCTAAACCTCTTTTAAAACCATCTTCATTAACTGCTCTTACCATATCCTGACTCACTCATCTTCTTTCTCCTCCATAGTGATTCCTCTGTCCTATTAATCTCTTTCTCCTCAACAACGCATTTCCGGTCCTATTAACTCTCCTCTTCCCCCCTCTTAAATTCAATCAATTTGTACCTCGCTTAATCTATTGTAAACCGCATAGAACTTAACGGTATTGCGGTATATAAACTGTTATTATTATTATATCCTCTGGCAACGCATTCCAGAGCTTAACTATTCTCTGAGTGAAAAAAAAAATTCTCCTCTTGGTTTTAAAAGTATTACTCTAACTTTGAGTGCCCCCTAGTGAGAGGTATCTACCCTAGAGAAGGAGTGGAGAAAGTTGAGGGTAAGGAGTTGAAAACTAGGGAATGGAGATATTGCTTCAGGGAGTGCTCCTGGCCCTATGATGGAAGCCATCTATATAAACATAATTTATAAAATATTATGCACAATTCCCAAAATTTTGGTACTTTTTTTTGGGGGGGAGGGGGGCACAGTGCCTTAAGGAGTCATTTAATCAGTTCTGGAATAGCCACTACAGGGTTTTTCTGCCCTCATTCTGCTTCTGGCAGAAGAAGTGCTAGATGAAGATACAGTAGCAGTAGTTTATAGCGATTATAGTTTTGAAAGATCTGTGATTCATGAAAGGGAAGAAATTCAAAGAAGGAATGGCTTTGATAGAAGGGTCAACACTCAGGCAAGGCAAAGGGAAAACAAAATCATGTTTTTCATGATGTGCAGGACTCTGCACCTCAGGCTTTTGTAATCACTCCACCTTTGCAAATGAACATTTATGAAATACCATCACATTATACCAGTGATTCCCAACCTTTTTGTTCTATGGCTGAACCCCTAAACTGAGGCACCCACCTCCTGTATTGTCAGTGTTCCAGAGGGGGCAAGAGCAAGCCCCAGTTGCTCCTAAGCGGGATGGCTCTATAGACAAAACAGCTTGTAAGACCCTCGGAGGCAGCCATTTTGAGATCGGAGCCAACATGGGCAGGAGCAAGCCATAGTGCTGCTAACTAGGCTGCCTTTGGTCTTAAAATGACTGTTGTTGGAGGTCCTGGAAGTCATTTTGTCAATGGAACCAGCTCCTTTCTCGACTTTTATGCAGAACCCCTGATGAGAGATTGAGGGGACCCTCTGGGAATTGCTGCATTTTATGCAGAGGTACCAAGTTACCTGGTTCTAGGCTGGAAATCTAAGGCAGGCCAGGATTTCTGATTGCCCTTTCCTTTTGCATGATGGGCCTTGTAGCACTGGTTTCAATGGACAGGATCTACAGTTCCCATATTGCTTTTGAGATATCAGTTCAAAATCAGGACTGGCCAAAAAGTCTCCTGCCTGGAAATGGGTAACTTGGCATCTCTGTATATGTGTGGTTGGAGATAGTATTGACTCCATTTATTTAAATCATTTTTATGGAGCATACTTAAGAACTAACGATATAAAAAGAATAGCATTATAAATATTAAACTCAGTCAATTTTCAATAACAATCATCAATTCCATCCTATCAACCCACTCTCCCCCATCTATCTAATCCCCCATTCAATATCTGTAACAGATGTATTGAGCATATACAAACTGTAGCAATACAGAAAGAATGTCATTCAAACATCAGATATTAGGCTCAACCAATTTCCAATGTCAGTCTCCAAATCTACCCTACCAACCCACATCCCTTACCCATCTAACCCATTATCTAATAACCAAAGCAGATGTATTTTAAATATTAACTAATTATATGACTAATTTCTTCTACCCTTTTCCCTTCTCAGGACTAGAAAAAAAAACAAAAAACAAACTACTTAAGGTCTTCCTAATAAAACACGACTGCGAGAAGTGGGAATCAGTGTATTTAAAAATGGTTGCCAAATTGTAAGTAACATTCTGCCCTGTTTCATATCCCAGTCAGAAATAGACATAGCCTCCATAAGTACAAGATGTAACAGTCTAGTTCCGATTGTTTAAAATACTTACATGGCTACTTGTGTGCAAATAATGCCATTGGTATGGATTCCCAAAGATTTACAACGTAAAAAGGAAAAATGCTGATAGAGGTAATAACCATAGAGCATTTTATAACTCTTAGCACTGATAAAGCTCGCTAATATCAGAGCCTATTCTTAAAAGCATATATTTAATAAATGGGACATTAATCCAAAGTAAGGATCGTACAACATGTTTTAAGCACAAAGAAGGTGAAATGATGGGAATTTAATGCTCCTTCCCCTCCCCTCCAGCAGCCCCTAATGGACTAAGTGCACTTTCGTTGAAGTGGTGGGTGACCTTGCACTGTGGTATCAGGTGGATTTGGGATTTTATGACTTGCTTTTATCAAATTTAAACTTAAGATGAGTAACAGGTTCAGTTGGTAGGTCCTCACAGCCTGGTTTGAAGCAGGATTTGAATCCTGGTTTGCAGCTTGTGTTAGATGATTATTCAATGTATTTGACATTAGACTGCTTTCACAGTTATTTGGAAAGCTCCTGCACATTAAGATGATATAACAAAGAAAAAGACCCTAAACAGAAATACACTAGATTTTTCCCAAGTAGGAACGTGGATGCTTTGGCTATGCTTGTTTTTTTTTTTTTTTTTTTTAAATACTCCATACGTTCTTTCATATACTGCCATAAAAAAGGTGCACCCTGTACTACAGTGCTTTCCGAACATATAGTTACATATGATGCCTGCCTGTGACTCTTTGGTTGAATCACAGTGATGGGAGCTTGGCTCCTGTGTGTACCTGCATGCATGTGTGCTCAAGAGAGCTGAAAGGTGATGGTCTGTAACTGTGAAGCTTCTATCACAGGATGGTATTGGGGCATTGTTTTTGGTTTTTTTTGAGGGGGGTTCATGTTCCTCTTCCTTCCACACAACATGCAGATATTTTACTTCTACAGCACAGAAAACTTCCTCGTCTAGATAATCGCCCTTCTTTTGGTTAGAGCTGCCTTCCCACTGACAGGATCTTTACCTACACATTACTGCTAGAGGGGCCTGGAAGAACTGGTACCTAGAGCTTTTAAACTCAGTTAAATGTCTGCTTATCTGTTTTTTTTTAGCTTCTGGACATTAATGTAAAAGCTGATCTCTGAAAAAATCCAGAGTGGACACTTTGTTTAGTGTTTGCCAGTGGCTTAATCTGGTCCTGCCTGCATCATATATAGATAGTTGTGAAGGACAGGTTTTTGGGGTGGGCAATTTGTGGCATAGTGGGGCATTTAATATGAGGGCCGTTTGGTGACAGTATGATAGTTGCTGAGTGGTAATTTTTGGAACTTAGGCAGTTTGAGGGGTGGTAAGTTTATTGGAGGGGGGATGAGGGGGCTTGCAAATTGGTATGGCAGTTTTGGGCTGTTTTCTAACTACTTCATTTCACTATTAAGTTTCTGTGCTAGAGAAGCTAGAATTCATTTTCTGTAGCAATGTATTAGGGCTAAGCAGTATTTGTAGGAACTCCAGAACCTCAGCTGTAATTCGGCATTTTACAAGGTTTTCCCTCATACCAAGTTTCATCTGTTGCCCCTGGGCATACATTCTCACACTCTTTTGTGTAACTTTTTTTCCAAATTGAGTTGGGGAGGAATAAAAATCTTGAGACAGGCTCTTAAATGTTTGTTTCCAATGACACCTCTATTAACAACAAACAGGGAAAGCATGCATTCTTTCCAACTCATCTGTGTATGCATATCATCTTGATTGTATGTTCTTTGTGTGTTTTGTACTGATGTTTGTGGTAGGTGGCGAGGGATGATGGGGAAGGTAGGTTTTTAAATTTTTTTTTGGGGGGGGGAGGTATTCTAAGACCAGTTTCAGAGTGATGGGGCAATTAAGTAGAATGTGGGTAGTTGTGAGTTGTAATTTCTGGCAGCGGTTGTCGTTTGCAGAGTGAGGGTTTGGAAGATGGGTAGTTGCAGGTAGGTAGTTTTGGAGTTGGACAGTTTACAAGGTGGTAAGTCAGTTGAGGGATAGGTGGGGCAGGTAGGGTTAGTTTTAAGGGGTGGGAGTGTTTGCATACCGCTCCCACACTCACTAAACTTCCATAATGCTCTCAATATTGTAGGGCAGTTATATGGGGTATTTTGGGGGGTGGGTCATTCAGGACTTTGCAAAAATTGACAATGGGCAATGTCAGCTGAAAGATGACATTTACTTAAGTTATATTTAACTCTATGCAATTTTCTATGGTTCAGCAGCTAGAATTCATTTTCCTAGAAAAATGTAGTGGGGCCATTTTCTGTGTCATTTGGTCAGTTTTCAAATTAGTTATGCCCTAATCTCAGTTTTCCGTACTTGCCATGTTTCACCCCCCAGCTGTTACATTTTCTAGGTTACAGAAACTGGAACTCTTTCTTCCATAGGAATCCACAGCTACTTCTTGGAGAGCTCATTTCTATAGAACTCCTGGTCCTGTATAGCCAATTTTTGAACCTGATGTGTCTTCCTACCAGTTTTTCCTGTATGTGAAGTTTCATCCCATTCTGTTAAATTGTTGGTGTTAACTGCAAACAAGCAGTAAGACTTTTAACAGCA
This sequence comes from Geotrypetes seraphini, assembly GCF_902459505.1. Taxonomy (NCBI): domain Eukaryota; kingdom Metazoa; phylum Chordata; class Amphibia; order Gymnophiona; family Dermophiidae; genus Geotrypetes; species Geotrypetes seraphini. Next base: position 45,037,984 of record NC_047100.1, read on the forward strand.
TGGTATAAACTTTAGCTATGGAATGCAGGAGCTGAATTGGGCTGACAACAAAGGGAGCCTGGCTCAAAGACTGCTGCTGCTGCTTGCTTAACCCTCCAATTCCTCAGGTACAAAGAGATTGTAAGCCCTCCAGGGACAGGGAAATAACCTAGTATAAATGAATGTAACTCACCTTGAGCCACTACTGAAAAAGGTTTCGGCTAAATTAAAATAAAATAAAATAAGACACACATTCTCCGCCCCTTTTGTATAACTATTTCTAACTTTCCAGTGGGTTAGACTAGACTTGTCTATAATTTGAGTAGCTACCTCAGTGTTCTCCTCAGAATTTTTTTCCAGCCGGGTGGCATGAAAAAGTAGCCGGGTAGGGCGGGATGCGGAAATTTGGTGGTTAGAATAGGGTCATTAAATCTAGTGGCGTACCTAGTATATATGACAGCCAGTACTGATCACTGAACAACCCCCTCCTCAATAATAAAAAAGTTATTTTTAGTAATAATCCATGAGTCACCTAGGAAAAGGCAGCATCTTAAACACTGCAATGAGCACTAGAACACCAACAAACACATTGTAAATTTAAACAAGCCAATCCTGCACTGTCAATTGATCCTGTACAGTCGATGCTAACAGAAAACCATGTCCTTTTCATACACACTTGCCCAATATGGAATAATCGCAAACTAAAAATAGAAATATGTAGACAAAAAAACTGAACTTCCAAGAAACCAGACTCTACATTAAAGAATTGCACGGGGACAGAAGTCCCACCCGTCCCCGTGAGGAATCCCACACGTCCCCACCGTCCCCGTGAGGAAACCCTCCGTCCCCGCGTGGAATCCCCTCTATCCCCGCCCATCCCTATAAATTTCAGAAATAGTTATTTCATTTAATTATGCTACTGAATTAAAGGCTCTGGTAGAAACCCATTTACAAATAAGCAAAGAGACTTTATTAATTTGGAAATATTAAATGAGAAGAATACATACTTTGTAAATGGGTTTCTACCAGAGCCTCTAATATTTATAAATTTTTATCAACACAACTAATATACTACTTTATCCTGAAGAAAAAAAAAAAAAGAAATATAATTTTTTTCCTACCTTTGTTGCCTGGTTTCTGCTTTTCTCATGTTCTCATTCAATTCCTTCCATCCACTATCTCTCTTCTCTCTGCATCTGCATTTGCTCTGTTACTGTGCTTCTCCCTTTCTCCCCCCTTCCAAATTGGTCTGGCACCCATCTTCTTCCCTCCACTCCCACCATAGTCTGGCATCTCTGTCTTCTTCCCTGCCAGCGTCTTCGCCCCACTCTCTTCCTCATTTCCCTTCAGCTCTTCTCTCCACTCTCTCTTCCCCATTTCTCTTCAGCGTCTTCTCCCCACTCTCTCTTCCCCATTTCCCTTCAGCGTCTTCTCCCCACTCTCTCTTCCCCATTTCCCTTCAGCGTCTTCTCCCCACTCTCTCTTCCCCATTTCCCTTCAGCTTCTTCTCCCCACTCTCTCTCTTCCCCATTTCCCTTCAGCTTCTTCTCCCCACTCTTGTCTTCCCCATGTCCTTTCAGCATCCTTCTCCCCCCTCTTGTCTTCCCCATGTCCTTTCAGCGTCCTTCTCCCCCCTCTTGTCTTCCCCATGTCCTTTCAGCGTCCTTCTCCCCCCTCTTGTCTTCCCCATGTCCTTTCAGCGTCCTTCTCCCCCCTCTTGTCTTCCCCATGTCCTTTCAGCGTCCTTCTCCCCCCTCTTGTCTTCCCCATGTCCTTTCAGCGTCCTTCTCCCCCCTCTTGTCTTCCTCATGTCCTTTCAGCGTCCTTCTCCCCCCTCTTGTCTTCCCCATGTCCTTTCAGCGTCCTTCTCCCCCCCTCTTGTCTTCCCCATGTCCTTTCAGCGTCCTTCTCCCCCCTCTTGTCTTCCCCATGTCCTTTCAGCGTCCTCCCCCCTCTTGTCTTCCCCATGTCCTTTCAGCGTCCTTCTCCCCCCCTCTTGTCTTCCCCATGTCCTTTCAGCGTCCTCCCCCCCCTCTTGTCTTCCCCATGTCCTTTCAGCGTCCTTCTCCCCCCTCTTGTCTTCCTCATGTCCTTTCAGCGTCCTTCTTCCCCCCTCTTGTCTTCCCCATGTCCTTTCAGCGTCCTTCTCCCCCCCCCTCTTGTCTTCCCCATGTCCTTTCAGCGTCCTTCTCCACCCCTTTGGCTTCCCCATGTCCTTTCAGCGTCCTTCTCCACCCCTTTGGCTTCCCCATGTGCTTTCAGCGTCCTTCTCCCCCCTCTTGTCTTCTCCATGTCCTTTCAGCGTCCTTCTCCCCCCTCTTGTCTTCTCCATGTCCTTTCAGCGTCCTTCTCCCCCCTCTTGTCTTCCCCATGTCCTTTCAGTGTGCTTCTTCCCCCCTCTTGTCTTCCCCATGTCCTTTCAGCGTGCTTCTTCCCCCCTCTTGTCTTCCCCATGTCCTTTCAGCGTCCTTCTCCCCCCCTCTTGTCTTCCCCATGTCCTTTCAGCGTCCTTCTCCCCCCTCAGTTTTACCCATTTCCCTTAAGCGTATGTTCCTGTCCACTCCACCTTTCCTCCCTTTCTCTCTCCCTGCCCCTTACCTTCAAGGCGCTTCCCTGCCCGACTGACAACAGAATAGGCCCGGTCCGACAAATCTCCCTGCCCTGAATCCAGCTGCTGTAAGAAGGTAATTTAGATTCGCGGCTGCAGGGCAGGGAGGTTTGTCGGACCGGGCCTGTTGTTGGTCGGGGGAAAGCGCCACGAAGGTAAGGGGATCTGGCCGGCTCTGCACCCCTCCTTAAGACTGCCCCGGGGCGGACCGCCACTGCCTTGAATTTTTCCTACCTGCCCTGCCGCAGCACACAGCCGACCGGAAGTCTTCCCGATGTCAGCGCTGACGTTGGAGGGAGGGAAGGCTTTGCTTAAGCCCTCCCTCCAACGTCAGCACTGACATCGTGGAAGACTTCTGGCAGGGCAGGTAGGGAAAAGATGAGCCTCACGGTTCGAGTGCATCCAACCCCGCAGGAACCCCGTAACCCTAGGGGGCGTCCCCAGGGGGCGTCCCTACGGGATCCCCGTGACCCGAAGGGGGATCCCACGGGTCCTGTCGGATTCCCGTCGTCCCCGTTCCCGTGCAGCTCTCTAATCTACATATAATGCAACACCACAGAAACAGTGACACGTCCCCTAATACTGTGCAAAATATAAAGACAGTAGATGTAAATTTTAAAAAGTGATACATAACAATCACCACTTTACAAATTAACAAATACAATAAATAAAACAAATAATAAGAAAATACCATTTTATTGGACTAATCAATTTTTCAATTAGCTTTTAAAGGTCAAATGTTTCTTCAAAACAGTACAGTTTACTGCTGTTATGGTATCCTGTCCTGACCTGAGCAAAGGGGTTTAGTTCAGAAAAAAACTGCCTTATTTCCATTTCCTATTTATAAACTTTTATCAATACAGTTACAATACTATTTGATTCTATGTAAAGTAACAAAAAAATTATTTCTACCTTTTGTCGTTTCTGCTTTAATCATCGTCTCTTCACTCTCTTCTTTCTATTAAGTGTTTGTCCTCTCTCCCTTCCATGCAACATCTGCCCTCTCTCTTTGCCCCTTCCACCCCTCTGTCCTCTCTACCCCTTCCATCCACTGTCCACCCTCTCTCTCTTCCATATGGCATCTTCCCTATTTCTATGTCCCTTCAATAAACTGTATATCCTGTACCCTATCTCTCCTTTGTACATGATTCATTTCAGCTTCAACCCCCCTCCCCTTTTCTCCGGCATCTCTCTCTTCTCCTTTCCTTCCTTCCTTTCTTCCCACTCAACCCCATGCCCTGGCATCTCTCTCCTCCCCTCCATTATCTGGCATCTCCTCTCCTTCCTTCCTTTCCCTCCCTCCTTCCTGCCTTTCCCCTGGTCTGGCATCCGTCTCCTAACCCCCCCCATGCCCTGACATCTGTCCCTCCCCCCTCCATGGTCTGGTATTTCCTTTCCCTCCCATGGTCTTGGCATCTTTTTCTTCTCCTCTCCCTGGTCTTCCTTCTCTCTCCTTCCCTCTCTCCCCCCCCAATTGGGTGCAGCAGCAGCATTTCTGTTCCCCCTCCTCCCCTTCCCTGTCTCACACACCCGTCAGCAGTGTAGCATTCAAAACTCGCTACAGACTAAGGCAGAAGATAGGCAATGAGGGAGGGAAGGAAGCTTACAACTTGCTGCTCTTGCTTGCTTCAGGTCCTGCCTTTGTGGATCTATCATTCTTTGGCTTTTTCTTTTATAAAAATCTGGAATGATCTTCCTACAGAAATTAGACTTTTCCCTTCTCTGATAATCTTTCAGAAAACTTTAAAGACCTATCTATTTCAGAAAGCTTTAAATGATAAATAAGGGATTGCAATTAATGACTTTCTTGTCCAATTATTTGCTTTCCTGTCCTTTCAGTAACTTTATGTGTACCGGATTGAGCCCCATAGTCGGGTTGATCCGGTATACAAGACTAAGGATTGGATTGGAATAAATGATTTTTTTTTTCTGGTAGTTTCTAGCCTGCAATATAGGGCTACTTCACCTCATTACCAACCGATTCAAGGAAAAGTACAAGAGAAGCCAACATCATAAACAAAATATAATGAGGGTAAGCGGCAAAAACTCCGTGTACAGCAGTCTAACACCGTGTACCTACGGGACTTAGAAGATACAGCGATTAAAACTTGGCAAACACATTAGAGGCCAGATCTTGTTATTGGCTTATTTATTTGGATTTATGCGCTGTGTTTTTAGAAAAAAAAAAAAAAATCACCCAAAGCGGTTATAGCAAGTATAAATCAGACATAAGGCAATAAACATTGACTGCAGCAAAAATATTAATTTAACAGTGGGCATTATGGCATCATAGTATTTACAAGGTCAATGCAGTACACATTAAAATATCTTAATGGACTGGGGGTAAGCGATAGTGGAAAATACATAAAACTTATGCAATGGCTTTTGGAAAATCAAAACTCCTTTTCATGAAATACAAAAACAGAAACGGTAATGAAAAAACAACAACTCTAAAGGGCCTATTTTTGTTGTTTATTTTTCTTTTATTCGAGTTGGGTTTGTCCAAAGTGGTACTGCAGTCCTATGTGCCAGCTTTAAAGTCTGCCCTTACCGTTTCTCTATCAGTTCGCCGTTCGCTCAACAGATCAGAAGCAAAACTGAGCTAACTTATATTGGAGGGGGGAGGGGGATTTGCTTCCAATAGGGCAGAAAAAAAAAAGAGTCAGTTGCCTTCCCTCAGCCACTGTGCCCCACGGTGTGCCATATCGCCCGGCCAGAGTTCCTGCTGTTACCTTTTGTGATCTCAGCCATGCAAACCAACTCAGGAGGCCCAAAGGAGTAGGTTGCATGGGCATGCCGCTGCCAGAAGGGAGGTACCAGCGGCAGAGAGAGGAGAGAGCAGCGCCACCCTAGAGGTGGGGGCCGTGCACAGAACCAGCCCAAAACTCGCTTAGAGGTGGCTGGGGGAGGAGGAAGCGGTGGCAGCAGCACCTGCTGCTACTAGCCCGGCCCTTTCCCCGTGCAGGGTGAACCACACCTATGGGAAGCGCGCATGCAGCCACATGCCTCCAGACCATGGGTTCAATTTGCTACAGGCTAAGGCGGGAGATAGGGCAGCGAATCAAAGGAAGAGAGGGAAATAAGCTTACAACTTGTTTGCTTCAGGCCTTCCTCGCTGCCGGGTCCTGCCTCCGTGGAAACAAAGTAGGCAGAACTTGGCAGTGAGGAAGGCACGAATCAAGCAAGTTGTAAGCTTCTTTATCCCAGGACAAGCAGGCAGGTATTCTCACTAGTGGGTGATGTCATCCGACAGAGCCCCGATACGGACATCTTGCAAGCATGTCTTGCTTGAAGAAACTCAGAAGTTTCGAGATGCCCGCACCGCGCATGCGCCAGTGCCTTCCCGCCCGATGTACCGGGCGTGTCTCCTCAGTTCTTTTCTTTCTGCGGAGCTGAGAAGTTTCACTTCAATCTGCGCTGACTGAATTTCAGTAAATTTGCCTTCTTTGTACCGCGTTTTTTGTTTATTTGATTTATTTCAACTTTACGTTATATTTTCTTTAAAAAAAAAAAAAAAAAAAAGGAAGTTAAAATTATTTCTTCCGGCGGTTCGGCCGGGCCGGCCTCGTGGCTTAGGCCTAGCGCCTTCGACCTTGCGGCGACGATTTTCCGGCCTATGTCCCGGCCAATCACCGGTTTTAAAAAGTGCAGCAAGTGCCAGCGTGCGATTTCGTTGACGGACCCGCATCGACGCTGTCTTCAGTGTCTTGGTCCAGAACACGTTCCGAAATCGTGCCGGCCTTGTTCCACGCTTACTGCGCGCTCGTTTAAACGGCGCTGCTTGCTCTGGGAGTCGATGTTTAAGATGGAGACTGCCAAGGAGCCGTCTGCTTCAACTTCTGATGATGTTTCGCCAGTCCGTTCGAAACCTGCATCGACGACTCCTCCATCTGGCATTGTGAAACCGGCAGCGTTCACACCGACTTCAGCCTCGAGTTCGACACCGGTGCCTGTCCCCGTCTCCTCGGCTCAGGTACCGCCTTCCACTGTCCCTCCGGTGGTCATCAAAGTGCCTAAAGCTAGCAAGCAGAAGCACTTGGCCACAAAGGAGCGCGAAAACCGTGCTGGAGGACCCCCTTTCGGTGCGGATCCCTCCATATCGGCTTCGCTGCGATCCCTGCTGGAAGCTCAGTTTGTCGAGCTTATGCAGTCTATGGGACCCCGGCTTATCGCCTCCATTCAGGGTGACCTCCCGGTCCCGGGGGGCGGACCGCCCCCTCCCTCTCCTCCTCGTCGTTCGATCTCACTGCTCTACGAGGAGGATCGACGGAGGGCGGCGGGAGCCTCGAGGCGGGCTTCCTTTAGTGATATGCCGCCTTTGGAGCCCATCACGCTTCCTCGACATCAGAGTACTATGTCAGCCCCTGATAATCGGAGTCCTGGGCATACCGCATCGCAGGAAGAGTTCTTCCGCACTCCATACCAGACCTGGGTGGCACTGCGTGAGTCCGCATCCTTGCCACCGCTGCGATCCACTGCATCTAGTCCCATCCATTCCTTGGAGGCTTCGGGGGATCGTGCGATGCATAGAAGGTCTCGTTCCCCATCCCGTCACCGGGAGGGGCATCGATCTCGACACTCATCTCGACACTCCTCACGTCATTCGGAGGTGTCCCCTCAAAAGAAGATACAGCGTATGGGATACTCCTCGTCGGATTTATCCCCGCCTGAGGGACCGGAGTATGAGGAACCATCTACCTCCTATTCTCCTTGCCGCTCCCAGCTCTCTCTGGACCCGGAGGCTTCCACTTCTTCTAGTCCGTCTCGCCGGCCGGCGCTGGCGGACCAACTGTCCTTTTCCTCCTTCCTCCGACAAATGGCGGATGACTTGGATGTAACTTTGGACACTGGTTCTCGATATTCTAAGGAGTATCTGGACACCATGCATTTGCCTCACCCTCCGGCGGAGACGCTCCGGCTTCCTCTGCATAAACTGCTTGACCAGACTTTCATGCGTTGTTTTGAGACACCATATTCCATCCCTGCAGTTCCCAGTAAGTTGGATGCTCGATACCGCATCGTCCACCACAAAGGGTTTGAGGGGGCACAACTATCTCATCAGTCCCTTCTGGTCGAGTCCTCCCTCAAACGATCTCATCCCTCCCAGGTTTACGCCTCAGTACCACCGGGCCGAGAAGGGAGGACGATGGATAAATTTGGTAGACGTATCTACCAGAACTCTATGATGGCGACTCGAGTGCTCAATTACAATTTCTTCTTCTCTTCATATTTGGACTTCTTTTTGCCGGTGCTCCGCAAGTTCATCCCTTTTATCGATGCTCAGGCTCGATATGAATTTGAAGAGGTGGTGGCGACCCTTTCCCAGTTACGCCTACAGCTGATGCAATCCTCCTACGATGCCTTCGAGCTCTCGGCTCGTGCTGCTGCCTGTTCGGTTGCCATGCGCCGCCTGGCATGGCTTCGTACGATTGATATGGATCCGAACCTCCAAGACAGACTTGCAAATGTGCCTTGTGCGGGGGCGGATCTGTTCGATGAGTCTATCGAGACTGTTACTAAGAAGCTTTCGGATCATGAGAAGTCCTTCCAGTCTATCCTACGGCCTAAACCAAAGCCTCAACAGTCTCGTCCCACTAGGCCGCCTCTGATTTACCAGCGGCGTTATCAACCGAGACAGACTCCTCCTGCAAGACAGCCTGCAAAGAGACAGCCTCCTCAGAAGCCTCAACAGAAGCCTCAGATGCCGGCTGCGCCCAAGGCTACTCAGCCTTTTTGACTCTCTTCCAGGGAGCATAACCGACCTCGTTCTGTCTCCCCCCGTTTTTCCCATTGGGGGTAGTCTCCATCATTTTTGTCATCGATGGGAGACGATCACCACGGACCTTTGGGTCCTTACCATCGTAAGAGAGGGATACTCTCTTCATTTCCAACGGGTCCCCCCGGACCACTCGCCAAGAGAGTATCCTTCAAACTTGACGCAGACCGCTCTTCTCCTCCAGGAGGCTCAGGCTCTGCTTCGGCTTCGGGCCGTCGAGCCGGTTCCATTAGATCAGCAAAACCGGGGGTTTTACTCCCGGTACTTCCTGGTCCCGAAGAAGACGGGCGATCTGCGTCCCATTTTGGACCTTCGAGTCCTCAACAAGTTTTTGGTCAAGGAGCGGTTCCGTATGCTGACCCTTGCTTCTCTCTATCCCCTCCTCGAGCAGAACGATTGGTTATGCTCTCTGGACCTCAAGGAGGCCTACACTCACATCCCTATTCATCCGGCCTCCCGCAAGTTCCTCAGATTTCGGGTGGGACATCTACATCTGCAGTATCGAGTGCTTCCATTCGGCCTTTCCTCGTCTCCCAGAGTCTTCACGAAGTGTCTGGTGGTGGTGGCTGCTGCACTCCGGAACATGGGTCTTCAGGTGTTTCCATACCTCGACGACTGGCTCATGAAGGCACCGTCGGCTCCAGAGGTCATTTCGGCGACCTTGACTACAATTTGTTTCCTGCAGAGTTTGGGCTTCGAGATCAACTTTCCCAAGTCACATCTTCAGCCCACACAGTCTCTCCCCTTTATCGGGGCTGTCCTGGATACCATTCAACTTCGAGCATTCCTTCCTCCTCAACGCATGGATGCTCTCCTTCTACTCTGCCAGTCGGTGTCTTCTCGCCAATCCATCTCAGCGAGACACATGATGGTCCTCTTGGGCCACATGGCATCTACAGTTCATGTGACGCCTTTCGCCAGACTACATCTCAGAATTCCTCAATGGACCCTGGCATCTCAGTGGACTCAGGTGTCTGACCCGTTGTCCCGTCACATTGTAGTCACTCCTGCTCTACGGCAGTCTCTTCTCTGGTGGATGACCTCTTCGAATCTATCCAGAGGTTTGCTGTTTCACTCTCCTCCCCACCAGAAAGTTCTCACGACCGATTCATCGAACTATGCATGGGGGGCTCATCTGGATGGTCTTCGCATTCAGGGGTTCTGGACCAGTGTGGAACGACTCCATCAAATCAATCTTCTGGAGTTCAGAGCCATCTTCAATGCTCTCCAAGCTTTTCAGCATCTGCTTCACGACATGGTGGTCCTTATTCGCACAGACAATCAGGTCGCCATGTATTATGTCAACAAACAAGGGGGCACGGGCTCGGCCCCTCTTTGCCAGGAAGCTCTTCGAGTCTGGGATTGGGCGGTTTGCCACAACACCTTCCTCAAAGCTGTCTACATTCAGGGGAAAGACAACGTCTTGGCAGACAAATTGAGTCGTCTTCTCCAGCCTCACGAATGGACGCTCCACTCCGACCCCCTTCATCTGATCTTTGCTCAGTGGGGAACGCCTCAGATAGACCTCTTTGCAGCCCCCCACAACTTCAAACTGCCTCAGTTTTGCTCCAGGATCTACACTCCTCATTGCCTCGAGGCAGACGCCTTTCTACTGGATTGGGGGAATCGCTTCCTATATGCGTTTCCTCCATTTCCTCTCATTCAAAAGACTCTGGTCAAGTTGAGATCAGACCATGCCGCCATGATTCTGATTGCTCCTCGGTGGCCCAGACAACCTTGGTACTCCCTTCTACTTCAACTGAGCAGCAGGGAGCCAGTACTTCTTCCAGTGTTTCCTTCACTACTTACTCAACATCAAGGTTCACTACTTCATCCCAACCTGCAGTCCCTCCACCTGACAGCTTGGTTCCTTTCAACATAACTCCTCACCAGTTCTCTCAAGCAGTGAGGGAGGTCTTGGAGGCTTCCAGGAAGCCTGCTACTCGACAATGCTATTCCCAAAAATGGACTAGATTTTCTTCCTGGTGTATTTCCAATGCCACGGAACCTCAGCGAGCTTCCCTATCTTCTGTATTGGACTATCTTCTACACCTGTCTCAGTCTGGTCTCATGTCTACCTCTATACGAGTCCACCTGAGTGCTATTGCGGCTTTCCATCAGCCTCTACAGGGGAAACCTTTGTCTGCTCATCCTGTGGTTTCCAGATTTATGAAAGGTCTTTTTCATGTCAACCCTCCTATCAAACCTCCTCCTGTGGTTTGGGATCTCAATGTTGTCCTGTCTCATCTCATGAAGCCTCCGTTTGAACCTCTCAACAAGGCTCCACTTAAGTATCTCACCTGGAAGGTGGTTTTTCTGGTGGCCCTCACGTCTGCTCGCCGGGTCAGTGAGCTTCAGGCCCTAGTGGCGGATCCACCGTTCACTGTATTCCATCATGACAAGGTGGTTCTTCGTACTCATCCAAAATTCTTGCCTAAAGTGGTCTCTGAATTTCACATCAACCAATCCATCGTGCTTCCAGTGTTCTTTCCAAAGCCTCATTCTCACCCTGGAGAATCTGCTTTACACACTCTGGACTGTAAACGTGCTTTAGCTTTCTACTTGGATCGCACAAAGCCACACAGAACTGCTCCTCAACTTTTCGTCTCCTTTGATCCAAACAAGTTGGGACGACCTGTATCGAAGCGCACCATCTCCAACTGGATGGCGGCTTGTATCTCTTCCTACTATGCCCAGGCTGGATTATCCCTTCCCTGTAAGGTCGCAGCCCATAAGGTCAGAGCAATGGCAGCCTCTGTTGCCTTCCTCAGATCGACACCGATTGAGGAGATTTGTAAGGCTGCCACTTGGTCCTCGGTTCATACATTCACCTCTCATTATTGTCTGGATACTTTCTCCAGACGGGATGGACAGTTTGGCCAAACAGTGTTACAAAATTTGTTCTCTTAAGTTGCCAACTCTCCCACCATCCCATTGGGGTTAGCTTGGAGGTCACCCACTAGTGAGAATACCTGCCTGCTTGTCCTGGGATAAAGCAATGTTACTTACCGTAACAGTTGTTATCCAGGGACAGCAGGCAGCTATTCTCACGTCCCACCCACCTCCCCTGGGTTGGCTTCTCAGGCTAGCTACCTGAACTGAGGAGACGCGCCCGGTACATCGGGCGGGATGGCACTGGCGCATGCGCGGTGCGGGCATCTCGAAACTTCTGAGTTTCTTCAAGCAAGACATGCTTGCAAGATGTCCGTATCGGGGCTCTGTCGGATGACATCACCCACTAGTGAGAATAGCTGTCTGCTGTCCCTGGATAACAACTGTTACGGTAAGTAACATTGCTTTCCCTCCCTTCCTTTGATTTGCTGCCCTTCTCCCACCTTAGCCTGTAGTGAATTGAATCCCCAAGCCGGTGAGAGGGTTTAAAAAAAAAAAAAAAAAATGTTGAGCAGCGGCACCTTCCGATGATAGCCGGGCACTCACCTAAATTAGCTGGGCGGAGTGCCCCTTAAAAGGTGCTAGGGAGAACACTGTGCCTTATTGCAACAGTATTAAGCGAGGGGAGTTGGAAAGGAAAACAGTACAGATGACTGCAACACAAACCTGCACCTGATTTCAGGAGCAACATCAAATAGATTTTATAATTCAAGGCTAAAATCTTGGTAAGGGCAGGTAATATCACATAAAATTCTTGGTAGCAGAGGAGACAAGCTGGGCACATTATATGGGTGTAATGGTTTTTATTTGTTGTCATGTTTTATGACTAGTTAAAATGGAGTGGGGGAAAGTGTCCTTATTCCTCTCTCTTTCTTTGCTTCTCTAAAGAGGGAGTTTAATCCTGAAGCCAGTGGGATAGCAGAGTTTGTAGCAACAGGCTGGACTGTCCAGGAAGTCCCTAGAAGGCTGGATGTTTGGGTATAGATGGGGTGGGGAGGGTGGCATCTAAGGGAATTGAGCATTGAAATAAACTCAAGCTGTTCTATGCCCATAGTCCCGGCACTATTAACATGCATAGAGCAGCAAATAAAACCCTAAACAGTAGTGGTACTATTGCATCCGACATCAATGACGGGATTAGGATAAATTGCTTGGAATGACAGGCTATAAACTTTAAAAACAAAGTAGGAAGTCAATTGTAAAACAAATAATCTTATAAGGTACAATTTATGAAAAGGGATTATTACATAAGTATCTGCTCATGATAAAAAATATATTAAAAAAAAATTCCCCCCCAAACACAACTGTTACATCCCCTCTGGATGCTGGATGCAAGGCGTTTCATCCCAACCTGCGAACTGGGTCTTGACGAAAACTGCACACTTTTTTTCTTCTGCTCCTACCACTTGGCTAAGGAAAACAAAAGCCCCTGCAATTTTCATTTCTGCAAGCAAACCATGCAGAAGTGCTTCTGATCTCTTCTTGGTTCCCTGACGCAGGAGCAACATAGGTTTAGCCTGTCGGAACCTCTGACAAAGATAAGTGTCTTGTCATTCTAATTGAACATTTTTTTTAAAACAATTACTGTGATATACAGCACTCAAAGGTGTTTGAAGGCACTTTAAGCATATGCTATGATTGGGTGGTGAGGTGACATTCTTGGGGTAAATACCCCTTGTTTTTGCCTCTGTCTCTGAGCATATTCAGCCTTTGAGTTACATAAATGAGAAGTCTAATGCTTAAGGTTGTTAATTTTTTTTAGAGGAGTGACCTTTATTCTTGATATTCAACCTGTTTGTGTTTGTGATAGTGATTCATTTTTTCCCCATTGCTATTTTGACTGGTGCCAGGTTTTGGCACAAGTGTGCTGAGTCCAGGGACACCGTGTAGGCCTTGTTTTTGGCCCAGAGGGAGCTGATGCCAGCCCCGAAGTGTGGCTTTTCCCCAGAATTTGTTCAGCTCATGTGAGGTCACTGCTTAGGTTCCCGGTGCCTCTGTCACTACACACCCAGACTGCATTAGCTGACATGCTGGATGCTGCTTCCACCCTAGATGACACCGATACTCTTTGCAGCACAGTTAGCCATGATATCTCAGCCCTGATTTGGGTGATGACCCCTTCATCTGCCGGCTGTTTAAATCCACCTCTGTTCACCATTTTACAGTGGATGCCATAAAGGTACTGAACTTGGAGGCTCAATGTACCGTTATGAGTCATTCTAATGCTCCAACGTCCTTTTTTCTGGCACATCCAGATCTCATTGCTCTGGTTACAGAGCAGTGGGAGACTCCAGAGTTCCTTTTGCTTGACTAAGACTATGACTAAGCTTTATCCCATGGCACTGGAATTTCAGCAGCTATTTTAGCAGCCGAAGTTGAATTCGGTGGTGGTTCAGTTACCAAGCACAATGCCCTTCAGAGTGAAGGAGGAGTGATGCTGAAAGATTCTCAGGACCGCAGGGTGGATATGGTCTTGGAGAAGCTTTTTGAAGTGGTATTTTAGGTATTAAAACTGCAGCAGGTGCCTAATTTATGGCATGTGCCTGTCACATGAGATTATGCCAAGATTCTTTGGCGGAAGAGGACGCCTGCCCCAGCTGGTGCTCGAGGGGGTGGATTATGTGGTAGACCTTGTAAGGCAGTGAATCGCAAACTGTGTGCCATGATGAGATTCTGGGTGTGCCATGACACAGGTACTGGTGCCTCTCCTCTCTGCCACCCCCAGCAGAGAGATTTCCAAAACATGGCAGTTTGTCCAGGTTTTGGAAGGCCCCCCTCGAGCTCAGGGCCATGTTTTGAAGGCCTCTGTGCATACGCATGATGATAGCACTAGTCAACATCTGCTCATGCTCAAGAGGCCCTGTAGACATGGCCCAAGTTTAGTGCAGACTGGAATGCGAGCAGGCAGTGGAGACAGTGGTCTCTCTTCTGCAGCAGCTGGTTTGGATTGTCAGTTTCAAGAAGTCAACTTATGCCTTCTCAAGAGTTGGAATATCTGGGAGTCAGGTTCAACACGATACAAGGCCATGTTTTTCTTCCTGAACAACGTAAACAGAAGCTCCAAAGAGATCATGTATCTCCTAGTGCTACCGAGCCCCACTGCTTTGCGCTATCTTCAAGTCTTGTAGTCTATGGAATGCCGACCTGGATGTGGTGGCGATATCTGAGACCTGGCTCACAGACTCCCACGGGTGGGACATGGTCATACCAGGTTACAACTTGCTTCACCGGGACAGGGAGGGCAAAATGGGAGGTGGGATAGCATTATATACTAAAGATGACATTAAGGTCACCAGAATCACAGATGTACAGTACACTGGGGAATCCCTTTGGGTAAATTTTGCCAGAGGGAAGGACAAATGCCTGTATCTTGGTGTAGTATACAGACCCCCAAGACATCAAGAAGACCTAGATATGGAATTAATCGGAGATATAGAGAATATCACCTTGCGGGGAGACACAGTATTGGTAGGTGACTTCAACATGCCCGATGTGGATTGGGTCACGCTTTCCTCTGCTTCCGGCAGCAGCAGGAAGCTATTAAACTCTTTGCATGGAGCAGGACTCAGGCAACTGGTATTTGAGCCAACAAGGGATCAGGCAATTTTGGACCTGGTACTTACCAATGGAGAAAGTATCACAGAGGTCTCGGTGGGTGAAACTTTGGCCTCCAGTGACCACAATATGATATGGTTCAATCTCAGGAAAGGTTTCACGAAATCTACCACACTGACCAAGGTTCTCAAGTTCAAGGACACAAACTTCCAAGACATGGGAGACTTCGTTCACCATGCGCTACAAATCCAAACAGAGACCAACAGCGTGGAAGAAATGTGGTCAACTTTGAAAACCACCATACAGGAAGCAACAAACCGCTATGTTAAATCAGTAAGCAAACGGAGTAGGAACAACAAGCCACAGTGGTTCTCTACGGCGATCTCGGACCTCATCAAAGAGAAGAAAAAAGCATTCATCTCTTACAAACAATCAGGGACACAGGACTCCAGAGTAGATTATCTGACCAAGTCAAGAGCCGTCAAAGCAGCAGTTAGGGAGGCCAAATTCCGCATGGAGGAGTCTCTAGCAAAGAACATCCAGAAGGGAGATAAATCCTTCTTCAGGTATATCAGTGACAGAAAAAAGAACTCGGGCGGGATAGTACGACTCAGAAAACCAGATGGAGACTATGTAGAGACGGACTCGGAAAAAGCCCAACTGTTAAATGAATACTTCTGTTCAGTTTTCACCCGCGAGGCGCCGGGAATCGGCCCTCAGCCACAGACAAGGATTAAATCAGTAGACCCGTTTAGTAATTTCAAATTTACACCCAGCAGCGTCTACTGCGAGCTGTCAAAAATCAAGGTCAACAAGGCAATGGAGCCTGACAACCTACACCCTAGGGTACTCAGGGAGTTGGGTGATGTCTTGGCGGAACCGCTATCCGCGCTCTTCAATCTCTCCCTTAGTACAGGTAACGTCCTGATGGACTGGAAGACGGCTAACGTCATTCCACTACACAAGAAAGGCTCCAGGATAGAGATGGCAAACTACAGACCAGTGAGTCTCACTTCAATAGTGAGCAAACTAATGGAAACCCTAATCAAACGCCAATTGGATAGGATCATGGACGAAGAGAATCTACAGGATCCCCGCCAACATGGATTCACTAAGGGGAGATCCTGCCAATCCAATCTGATCAGCTTCTTTGACTGGGTGACGAGGAAGCTGGATGTTGGTGAGTCCCTGGACATCGTCTACCTGGATTTCAGCAGGTTGCTGAGCAAGATGAGTTCTTTAGGTTTGGGCGACACATTAACCAAATGGGTTGGGAACTGGCTTGGAGGTAGGCTTCAGAGGGTGGTGGTAAATGGCACACCCTCCGAAATGTCGGAGGTGATAAGTGGAGTGCCACAAGGCTCCGTCCTGGGCCCGATCTTGTTCAACATCTATATAAGAGACTTGACAGAAGGGCTCCGAGGTAGAATAACATTATTTGCCGATGATGCCAAACTGAGCAATGTAGTGAGCAAAAGCACAACAGACAAAAAAGCAATGGCAGACGATATGGTGCATGACTTACTTCTGCTGGAGCACTGGTCTAGGTCCTGGCAACTCAGTTTCAATGCCAAAAAATGCAAAGTCATGCACCTGGGAAGCCAAAATCCATGCAAGATGTACACCCTAAATGGCGAGATTCTGACAAGAATTGAAGCAGAAAGAGACTTAGGGGTGATTGTCAGGGAAGACATGAAGTCTGCAAACCAAGTGGCGCAAGCTTCATCCAAAGCAAGGCAAATCATAGGTTGCATACGCAGGAGTTTCGTCAGTCGTAAACCTGAAGTCATTATGCCACTGTATAGATCCATGGTGAGACCGCACCTGGAGTACTGTGTGCAATTCTGGAGGCCGCATTACCGCAAGGATGTGCTGAGACTGGAATCGGTCCAGAGAATGGCCACCAGGATGATCTTGGGACTCAAGGAGCTCCCGTACGAGGAGCGGTTAGGGAAATTGCAGCTCTACTCACTCGAGGAACGTCGAGAGAGGGGAGATATGATCGAGACATTCAAGTATCTCACGGGCCGCATCGAGGTGGAAGAAGACATCTTCTTCTTCAAGGGTCCCGCGGCAACAAGGGGGCATTCGTGGAAAATCAGGGGTGGGAAACTGCACAGTGACACTATGAAGTTCTTCTTCACTGAAAGGGTGGTTGATCGCTGGAATAGTCTTCCACTTCAGGTTATTGAGGCACACAGCGGTTCTAGTTTGCTTACGTCTCATTCAGATGTGATATTTCACGGGGGTGGGGGGTGGGGAGCGCTTCGTTTGTGACAGCCTTTCCCTATGTGGAATCTTAATGCTGTGCTGAGAGGGCTTGCGGAAGCCTCTTTTGAGCTTCTCAAGGATGCAATGCTTCTGGACCTTACGGTCAAGATAGTTTTCCTCATGGTGATTATTCAAGCAAGGTATAGTTTGGAGCTTGCAGAGTGCCCTTTCTCCGGTTTCCCTTTGCACAGTTTCCTCCTTTCTTCTGAAGGTGGTTTTGGATTTTCATTTCAACCAGGAATTTCGGTTGCCTGCTTTTCGCTCCACAGGATCAGAGTGAAAAGATCAAATTTTGAAGAAACTGGACAGCCAGTCATCTCTTCATACCTTTACGTGGTTTTACAGAGCGGAAGTGGTGGCTCGGACCAACGTCGCATTTGGGGACTCAGTATTGCAGGCAGACTCCTCTGTCTCACCCTAGACATTGCCATTGCCTTTATACAAAACCTTGATACAGAATCCTGAGGAGACATAACAGAATGGAAGATTAGGTTGTTACCTTTGGTAATCTTCTTTCTGTTAGTCCCTTACGGATTCTGTGCGGTCTGCACTCTTGTCTATTGTGTATCGCCTCCATATTTCTGCCTCCTCAGATGTTTTTCCTTTGAGGCCTTAGCGCTTTCCAGCCATCAGACAGGTCCCGTGGGGGAATTATTCTGTGTATGCAGGTGCATATCTTTACCAAAGGCATGTTTCCAGTTTGTGCTCATTGCACGCAGAAGGGTTGGTTCCATATTGCTGCAATGTTCTTGCTTAGTTTTCATGTTGCCTGTTTATTAATTTGCTTTTATATTGTAGAACAGAATTGTAGACTCCCATGCCCCCTTTGTATCTCAGTTTATTCCAGTGCTATTCAGTTGCTTTTGTATGTAACTGCACGGGGCTCTGTTCTTCAGCCAAGTGGGAAGAGCAGAAGAAAAAAATGTGTGATTTTCTGCATACAGAATCCGTCGTTGACTAACAGAAAAGATTACTATAGGTAAGAACCTAATCTTCCAATTAAAAATATTTTAATTTATATTTTGCCCTGTAGAACTTAATTTTTCTTTTAGTTACTCTAGTGAATTTAGGTCTTAAGGGATTTCAAGGGTAGTTTGATGGTGTCCCCAGTAGATCATTTCTGGCATTCATCTGAGTCTCAAGTTTCAAAATTATGTGCAAAATTGATGAGATGTAAATGCATTCTTGACCCTTTTCCCTCTTTGCTAATATTCCATCTCAAGTGATTAATTGGCTGACTACATTATTAAACTATGCTTTAGAAACAGGACACTTCTTGAAAAAAATCAGATCTTGACCCAACTGTCACTTCCCACTATAGACCGATTGCCAATATATCTCTTCTAACTATATTTGTGGAATCAATTGTTGCCAGTCAACTTTCAAGTTACCTGGAGAAGTTCTCTATTCTCTTACCTTTTCAGCATGGGCTTCGCTTGAATTTCAGTACAGAAACTTTTGGTCTCTCTCCTCTCAAAGATCTAACAATTACATTCTTTTAAGAAGCAAGCTATCTTACTTCAGTTTGATCTGTCTGCAGCTTTTGATGCATTACCTGCTTTGAGATATTGGCCTTGATCAGACTGTTTTGGACTGGTTTGACAAATTTCTATCTTCCCGTTCTTACTCGGTTAATATGGAAGGATCTAACTCAAAATCGTGGAGAGCCTTTTGCGGTGTACCCCAGGGCTCTCCATTGTCTCCAATCATATTTACTGTATTTCCCCATATATAGGCCGCGGCCTATACATGGGTTTTACAAACCCATGTATGGGGTGCAGCCTATATAAAACTTTTAAATCATCCATCCACCCCCAGTAGGTTAAGGAATAATTGGTCTAAAAATAACTGGTGTAGAAGTACACTGAGGGATGAAAGGGGGGGGGTCCAAAGTGACGTGCATGTGCCAGACTGAGAGGGGGAGGGGAAGAAATAATGGGTCTAAAAACAGAGGAGAGGGAGAGATGGTGGACAATGGAATGGAGGGAGGGAAGGGACAGAAAGGTAGAGATGGACACAAGGGAAGGTGTGGAGGAGATAATAGAGATACTGGATAGGAGGGTAGTTGGGAAGAGAAAGGGAGAGATAGTGGACCCTGGGGTGGTGAGAAAGGAGGGAGAGATACTGGATGAAAAGGTAGTTGAGAGAAGGAGAGATGGTGGATCTGGGGATGGTGGGGTCCAGCTGGGGGTTGGAGACAATAAAAAAGATGCCAGACCTCTGGGGGAGGGAAGGGAAACGGAAGGGAAGGACGAAGATGGATGGTTAGCACGGAGAGAGAAGAAAACAACAAATGAGCAGGTGACCCACTGGGTCCAATGGTGCAGGGCAGTCAAGATCTCTTTGGCATCTGGCCTGCTTGCTGAGTGGCTGAGGTCAGTTCTCACGAGAGCTGACGGCCATTCAGAGGGTGATGAGGGGGCAGACCGGATGCCAAAGAGATCATGGCTGCCCTGCACCGCTGCAGACCCAAGCCGTGCTTCCTAAAGAGTTACTGGGGATGGGGGGATGAATTTAAAAGGCAAGGGAGGTACTGGAAGATAAGCTGCGGCTAATACCATGGGGCGGCTTATCTTCCTTTTTTTAAACATAGGCTGCCATTTTCTGCAGCCTATACATGGGTGTGGCCTACGCATAGGGGTGGCCTATATACAGGGAAATATGGTAACATCTACATGAGTACATAGAAATACTATGAAATAACCGAGAAACTTTATTAACCTATGCTGATGATATTTTCATATTGCTTGAGGTTGAGCCAGATCTTGCTAATCTGATACTAAATATTAACCATTGCTTTACCAAACTTTGGTCCTGGGCGATGATGGTCCAGATGAAATTAAATGCCGCCAAGACTAAGCTCTTATGGCTTGGCCCAAAGTTAGACTCTTCCTTCTGCTGTGATCTTAGACTCAGGAGAATCTCTGCAAATTGAGTTTTCCTCACTAATATTGGGTATTGTCATTGATTCATCACTTCATTTAAGGATCAGCTAAATTCTCCTATTGAAAAGTGTTTCTTCAGCCTCTGTATTCTAAGAAGAGTGAGAGTGCTTTTTCATCAGCAACACCTCTGTTTCATTTTGTTAAGGCTGGGTTACTGTAATTTCACAGGTCAGTTTCACAGGTCACTGGGTTACCTGAGTCTTTCACAGGTCAGTTTGCAGAGACTCCAGCTGATAAGAGAATATTGTGGCTAAGTTCATTTTTGGTAAGAGAGTAAATTCGATCACATAACCCCACTGCTTAAAGTATTACATTGGCTTCCAGTGTATCTTAGAATTCATTTTAAATGTATTTGTATTGCATTCAAGATCATATTTGGCATCTTCACTACTCTGGTTCCTTTAGAATGGAATGTGCATAGATCTCACCTCACCAGAAGCTCTCAAAAATTAAAACTTATATTTCCTTCCCTTAGGGGCAAAAACAGAACTTTTAGGAGACTCAGTCAGTCTTTCGCTTTCAAACTGCCAGAGCTCTGGAATAATTTATCGCTTGCATTAAAAAGTTTAGGCCCTTTTGTTTTATTCCGGAAAGCCCTGAAAACTTTCTTGTTTGCTAAACACTTTGGAAACTAACCATTTTAACTTATATTTCCTTTTTTGGTGTTTTTGTATTATGTTTTCGCTATTGTTAACCGAGTTGAGCTCCTTTTGGTTGAAGACCCGGTCTATAAAACTAAGTTCTTGTACAATAATAACCTCTGGAAGCTTCACCATAGGGTCTTGCATCTATTCTAGCCTTGGCTGCAGAACTTACAAATAAATCCATCCCCCTCTCCGAGGTCACCTACCTGGACACACCCCTCTAAGCTCAGTTTGCTTCTGCAGCCTTGCTGCTGGCTTCTAGTTTCTTCTGCTCGTGGATTTTTTTTCTCAATTTATAGTCTCTTATTTTGTTCTGTGCTGCGGGTTTTGCCCACACTTTGAGAGAGTGATCCTTCGGAAGGAGATCGCAGACTTTTCCTTAAAGATTGTTTGCTTCTGGGAGCGCTCCTGTTAGCAAAACCTGCAGTAAGCCCTCCGGACAGCTTGCAGATCGGGTCTCCAGATCGGGAGCCATCTCTCCCTGGATTTGTCTGCTAAGGGGTAGAGTGCAGGCTTCTGCGGTTCCATGGAGGTACGCCAGGATCGGAACTGGACCGCATATCTTCCCTAAATCCCCTGAGGGGTCCTGGTGGTACTGATCTGAGGCGACAGAAAAGGTGAGGCGTTCAGACCTGAAACTCCAGTTTTATCAGCTCCTGAGGTACTGATCTCCCTTGCGTACACTGTGTAATGCTGGCTGCCATTGAAATGCATTGCGGCACATATCTCTGAGATGTCTTTGTGCCTCCGATTTTTTTTTGGGGGGGGGTACTGATATGGGGGGGTTGGGTGGTTTCCCTGCATGCCCTAGTATCCCACCTGTAAAATCTAAAATCGCTGTTTTTCCCAGGCTGTTTTAGGGCAAAATCGGCACCCACTCTACTGTGGCCGTCTTGGATTTATTTATAAAGTTTTTAAAAGTGTATTTTTTTTTTTTTTTTAACTTAGAAGCTTTGTTTTTGCTCCAAACTTAATATATGGTCTCCTCAGAACAGGATGGCATGGATTCATGCCGTAAATGCAGCGGGTGGCTGACGAATTTGCAGCCATGTATCATGTGCGCCATGGCCCGCCTCTGGAGAGGCCCTACCTTCCTCTGATTTCCTCAGAGACGCGATTGCAGTGTCTGGGACACCTAAATTGGGTGCGGAGGGCGCTTCCGCAAAATGCAAGCGCAGTTCTGGAGAAAAATCTCATAAGTTTTCTAAGCATTCCAAATCTGAGTCCCGTAGAATGGCTCTTGCTGCTGGTAACTATTTTCCGCTGAAATTTGTGGATGTGATATGTCAGGCTTTTATAAGAAAAAAAAAAAGGGGCTATGCCTTTCTCTCCCACTCAGACTCCAGTGCAGCAGTCTGTTCCACCTTTAGAGTCCAGCATGTCGATTTATTCATTTACTGGGGCACCAGAAAGCCGGCGGCCGATGCCTGCCATTGCTTCTGTTCCTGCTTTGGTTTCAGTGCCTTTGCTGTCGCATGTTTCCTCAGCGGACATGGCAAACTTAGCGGATCTTGGGGATACCCCGAACAGGCAATGCAGGTTACCTTTTAAAGGTTTGCTCTTGTTTGACCAGGTTCTGGATGACCTTATGGTCAGTGTTCAGGATTGTATGCCTAAAGTGCCTAAGCCTCGCCTGGCCAGGGGTACGGGACGGCACACTTCACAGGGCCCCTGGCGACGGGACAGCACTACGGAGCTACCTCAAGTCCTCGCATTGGGGGTGCAGTGCGCCAACAGTCTTCCAACTCCCATCCTTCTGTTCCTCCCAAGAGAAAATTATGATGCCAGGTCTCTGGCGGTTCCTTTCCTGGGGTGTGCTTTCGGCCTTCCTTCTGGAATGGCGGAAGATAACCTTGGACCAGTGGGTCCTCGAGGTGCTCAAGGAAGCCCTTCGACTGCACTTTTTCAGTCTTCCGCCGGACTCCTTACTGTCTTCGCTGGTGGGAAACCCGGACAAAGCCAGCAAGGTGCAAGCCATGGTGCGCAGGTTGCTGGATCTGGTGGCCATAGAGCCCGTCCAAGCGGAGACTTGGACTCTGGGAGATACTCAATATACTTCATCGTGCCAAAGAAAGACTCCGAGGATTGCAGGCCTATTCTGGACCTGAAGACAGTGAATGCCTTCTTGTGGGTTCCGCATTTCCTGATGGAAACGGTGTGTTCCGTTGTGATGCCAGGGGAGTTTTTGGCTTCCTTGGATCTCACAGAAGCGTACCACCACATCCCGATTTTTGCAGACCACAGGAGGTTCCTGAGATTTAACATTCTAGGGAGGCACTTCCAGTTCTCAGCACTGCCCTTCAGGCTGGTGTCGGCGCCCAGATCTTTCACCAAAGTCTTGGTGGTAGCTGCCCATCTGCGCTCCCTGGGGGTGCTGGTTCATCGGTACTTTGATAATTGGCTGATCAGAGCTCCCTTGCTGGGGGAATGCCATAGGGCGGTTCTCCAGGTGAAGCAATTACTGGAAAGTCTCGGCAGGGTGATTAATCTCAAGAAGAGTCATCCGAGCCGACGCAGGGCTTGGAGTACCTGGGTGTCCAGTTCCACATGGGCAGGAACCAGGTGTTCCTGCTGGAACCCAGGTAGCTCAAGCTTCAGAGTGACATTCGGGACATGATACTGCCAGGCTGTCGGGGCTGAAACCGCTATCTGCAGGTCTTGGGTCTCATGGTGGCGACCATAGATGTGATTCCGTGGGCAAGAGTTCATCTCCGTCCTCTCCATTTGTCCCTTCTGACTTGGTGGAATCCTTGGCAGGATGCACTGGGAGTGAAGTTGCCTTGGTTGGCGGCACGCAGCAGTATGCTGTGGTGGTTGAACCCACAGCATACTGACCAGAGGCCTCCCTCTGACCAGAGGCCTCCCTCTGCGAGTCTTGGACTGGGTGACCCTGACAACGGGCACGAGTCTCTCTGGTTGGGGAGCAGTTTGCAGGTCTGTGCCAGTCCAGGGCCATTGGACTCCGCTGGAGAGTAGATGGTCAATCAGTTGATTGGAGCTGTGAGGGATCTGTCTGGCGCTACTGAGATTTCGAGGATGTTTCCACCGAAAGGCTGTTTGTGTGTTCTCGGACAATGGGAAGGCTATTGACTATATAAACCTTCAGAGGGAGGGAGTCCCCTCCTGAGCCTGGAGTCTCTTTGCTTGGGTAAAGAAGCATCTGATAGCCTTGTCCGCGGCTCATGTGGACGGAGTAGACAACGTGCAGGCAG
Organism: Geotrypetes seraphini; assembly: GCF_902459505.1. Classification (NCBI taxonomy): domain Eukaryota; kingdom Metazoa; phylum Chordata; class Amphibia; order Gymnophiona; family Dermophiidae; genus Geotrypetes; species Geotrypetes seraphini. The sequence continues at coordinate 45,061,866 of NC_047100.1, forward strand.
ACTTCCCGAGTCGTCAGATTCTGGACCCGGGAGAATGGTCCCTGTCCAGGCTAGCGTTCGAGGCCATAGTTCACCGGTGGGGTCGATCTGATGGCATCCTCAGGGAACCGGAAGGCAGACAGGTTCTTCAGCCGCTGACTGGAAGTCAACAGCAAAGGGCTTGACGCTCTGGTTCAACCTTGGCCCGAAGGGGAACTTCTTATGTCTTTCCCCCGTAGCCTATGATAGGGCGCGTTCTGCGCCGGGTGGCATTTCACGAAGGTCAGATAATACTAGTGGACCTGGACTGGCTCAGACTTTGGTTCGCAGACCTGGTGTAGTTGAGCTCAGAGAGGGGTCTGCGTCTTCCATGCTATCGGAGGTTGCTCATGCAGGGCCCGATATTACTTCAAGATCAGGACTGCTTTGGTCTTATGGGCTGGCGCTTGAACGCGCGGCTTTAAAAGCTAGGGGCTACTCTTCTACAGTCATCACTACGCTCCTTCAAAGCAAGAGGAAATCAACTGTGTCGGCCTATGCGAAAGCCTGGAGGTGCTTACTGGTTTGGTGTGCCGTTGGTGGCATATGTTCTGGACTTCCTGCAGGCTGGCCTCAGGAAGGGTCTGGCGGTTTCTTCTCTCCGTGCCCAGATTGCGGGACTGTCGTGTTTGGGTCCCTCAGGAGAACTCAGGAGTTTGTTGACAACCCATACGTTGTTCGCTTGTTGCAGGGAGGCTGAGGCCTCCCTTGAGACTGCTTTGTCTTACATGGAATCTGAATCTGGCTCTCCACTCCTGACTTGTCCGCCCTATGAATTCTCTGAAAGATCTTCCCATCAAGACAGTTTTCCTTGCTGCGGTTACTTCTGTACGGAGGGTGTCGGAGCTTCACGCTCTGTTGTGCAGAGATCCTTTTCTCCGCATCATGGAGTCTGCGGTTATTTTGAGAACAGTGCCTTCCCTTTCTTCCGAAAGTGGTCTCTGCATTTCACGTCAACCAAGAAGTTCGACTTTCTGCCTTTGTTCAGTCGGGCTCCAAGTCTAAGGACCGTGTTTTGCGGTCTCTGGATGTACAGCGTCTCCTTTTGAGATACCTGGAGGCCACAAATTACTTTTGTCTTTTAGACCATCTGTTTGTGGCGTCGGGGTCGGCCTGCTTCCAAGGCTACCATCTTCTAGATGAATCCGTGCTGCCATTTCTGCTGCTTATGTGTCGGCAAAGAGGCCTCCCCTTGGGGTGAAGGCTCACTCTACCTGAGGCATGGCTTCCTCGTGGGCTGAATCCCATGCAGTCTCGCCTGAAGAGATTTGTAGGGCGGCCACTTGGGCCTCTCTTCATACGTTTACTAAGTTTTACCGATTGGATGTGGTGGCTGCGTATGATGATCCATTTTGGGGCTTCAGTCCTGGCGGCGGGCGCATCAGGGCTTTGATGCATCCCTATGGTGAAGCTTCCAGAGGTTATTGTACAAGAACGAAAGATTAGGTTACTCATATCTGCTAATCTTTCTTGTAAATAGCCTCTGGAAGCTTCATACCCTCCCATCTATTTTGTCTGATTCGCAGGTCGCCTGCCAGACTGGTAAGCTGGATTTTTGTCTTTGACCAGCCACACTGGGAATTCCATGCGTGTCCTTTTATGCAAGGTTAAAGGGTTAGAGGGGTCCCGGGGTGGTGCCCCTTCTAATCTTCAGGCTGTGTCTCCTTTAGCGAAAAGTTACTCTGTTTTGCAGTTTATAAATGTTCAAATTTCATGTTAAGCTAAATTTGGGCTTTTTGGTGTTCGTTAATTATGTATTTGGTCATCATGAGCAGAATTGACTTGTAGCGGGGGAGTCCCCTCTCTCTTTTCTTGTGTTTTCTCTTTGTACTAGATCTTCTTGGCTTTGCTAACTACTGAGCTTAGAGAGGAGTGCTCAGGGAGGTGACCTCAGAGAGGGCAATGGATTTATTTATAAGTTCTGCAGTCAAGGCTAGAATAGATGCAAGACCCTATGGTGAAGCTTCCAGAGGCTACATAAGAACATAAGAATTGCTGCTGCCGGGTCAGACCAGTGGTCCATCATGCCCAGCAGTCTGCTCACGCGGCGGTCCTCTGGTCAAAGACCAGCGCCCTGACTGAGACTATCCCTATCAGCGTATGTCCTTGTTCAGCAGGAACTTGTCTTTAATCCCTGGAGGATGTTTTCCCCTATGACAGACTCCGGAAGAGTAACCTAGTCTTTCGGTTTAGTTTAGTTTAGTTTTTAAAATAGATGTATGGAGCAAGAGTTCTCAATCTGGTTTTGAGGACACACCTACCCAGTCTTGTTTTCAAGATATCCATAATGAATATACACGATTTGCATGCGTGGGTGTTATTTATAACCTGAAAACATGGCTGGGTTGGTTGAGAATCCCTGCTGCGGAAGGATCATAGATAATCAATGTGACTAATAAATTAAGGAACAAGCTCCTTATTCATTGATGTCATAATTTTGTAATCCAACTCTTTCGTCAAACACGGTAATACTATCGCAAACATGTTCAAAACAAAGTTTACACAAAAGTAGCAATCCAAAGGAGTCTTCTGGTAGGCAGACCAAATACATTGCTTCCTTGTCATCAACCAGCAGGTGGAGATAAAGAGAACTGAGTTGTCCTCAGCCTTATTGGATGCACAGCCTCCTGGCTAACCAGTGTACTCCTCACAGCCCCTGGCTTCTGCTTGTGGATTTCGGTCCAGGCCTGGATATCTCAAGATGAAGGGTGTCTGGCTGAACGGTGCCAGCTTTAGGGGTTATACCTGGGCCCCCCCAGGTCCCTGCCTCACCCTCTTCTGGGATTCGCCTTTTCACCGCAGGTCCCTTTTCCCTATCTGCCGTTGTGCCTTATTTACTTCTCCTTTCCCATGTTAAAAAAAAAAAAAAAGGAGGGGGGCATAGTTATGAGGAGTACCGGCTTTCAACAGCGGTTTTCATCCTCGAGCTTAAGCTCCCTTGATCCTATAGCAACTGTTCCTGCTCCTTCAGTTGCCCTTCATTATTGATTGCGGGTGAGTGTTTCTTTTTTCCCTTTTGTGGTGTTAGGTTTTCGGTGCAGTTAGCGTTTTGGGCACCTGAAGGATCTGGTAAGGGCTCGGTTGAGCATTTTGGCCTAGTTCCATCGTAATTAGGGCGGGAAGCCAGGCTGTCTTCGCTCCTCTATAGAGGGCTCCAGCGGGAGAGGAATGTGGACTTTTCCCGCAAGGGTGAGCTGAGGCTAAGTTTTACCTCAGGCATTTGCGGCCATTTTGATTCGCTTGCAACGGCTGCTTGGAGCGCATATTGTCAGCTGTTTACTGAGTTTGTGTTCCTGCTTTGTGTTCCTGCCGGGTTGCTGTGGCAGTTCACTTTTCTAGGCATACTCGATGTACAGTAGTGATCGGGAGCTCTAGGGTCACCGAGTCTTATCTACCGGCAGTCAGTTTTCAGCGCGATTCAGCGGTGGATGTACCTTTGTGCCCTGACCAAGCCACATAGTTTTCTTGTCATTTAGGTGGTTTTCTTTCTCGGTGGGGAGTTGCTTACTCTGTTTACACCCTCTCTGTATTTTTCTACCAGTTTGTTTTTTGATTTTATTATTCTTCACTGTTTTGGAAACAAGGGCGGTATTTTTCCTTTCTCCTGTGGAGGTCAGGTACTGTTTGAGTGTGTGTGTGTGCACACAGGTGGCTGGGGACATTTTTGTTGTATGCCTGGCCTACTGCATATTCTGCCCTTTTACTGATGCGCTCAACTTCTTTTTGGTTGTTGGGCTATGTGATCCTGCGGCTGACTTTTTATGGTACTGTATGGGCAGGGACCTGCTATAAGGCCGGTCTAATGTGAAGACTATTGCCTGGTGTGGCCTTGGTCGGGCTGCTTTCTTTTAGCTGTGATGTTGGAATGATGGCGTCAAGTGGCCGGTTGTCCTGGCCGGGGGCCACGGTGTTGTGTCTTTCAATTAGGTGCGTTGCTGTGCTCTGTTTTGCCGGTTTGCTTATTTTCTGTTAACACAGTCAATGGACCAGTTTCCAGCAGAGATTACTATATTTCAGTGCTTTCTACCAAGCAAATCTTTGGCCTTGTCGGGGGACATGGCTGTTTTTCTGTCCTTGCGGTTGTCAGCAGGGCTGCTTTGTGAAAGTGAGTATGTAGCTTCAACATGCTGGTGTAACACTTGTCGATTGACGCTAGCAAGTCTGATTCTGTCTACACTGTGGGTTAAGCCTTCCCTTTGGTCTTAGTAGATTGAGGCACTGTTTTGGGGCTCTAATATTTAATGTTTTCTTTCAGACACGGAGTTCTCGTGGACTTTGGTGGATCCCTTTGCCCACAATTACCCCGAGCACGCAGGGCTTCTGCAGCTGCACCCACTTAGATTATATTTTAAACTAGGTGAGTGAGCATTTACTATCTCTAGCTCTCTCACCTTTAGTCTTCTACACACGGTTGAAGGTGTCTGTCATTTCCAGCTGGGCTTCTTCTTTACGATTTCCAGGGCTATTTTCCTTAGTCTTTGGGTGCAGAACTGGCTGTCATTGAGTGCCGGTTTCACGTTCTCTTATTTTCAGCATAGCACACTTTCTCTGGCTACAAGATATTTGTATTATGGTATATTGCAACAGGTGCTGTTGTTTTCTCATCTCTTACGATGACATTTTCATGTCACAGAGTCACACCGCTTGTGCTAGGCGGTCAGGTTTTCCGGCCTTTCTGTTAGGTTTCTTCGGCATACTTTTCATGTCCACAGCTTGAGGCTGGTATATTTCTGCGCCGTCATTTTAGGGTAGTCTGACTAGGCTCTAGAACCTATTAGTTTATATAGGAGCAGTATATGCCTCGATTACATGATACCCCTTCTATTTCAACTTCTTTTGCCATGCGCCGCTAGGCTTTGGGGTGTTCTGTCCCCCCTACTCGTTCATTGCAAACTTTACCTCCTGTCTTTTGACAGTTTTCTAGATGTCACGGTACCCATATAGAGGGACTCTGGGCTTATTTCTCTTTTCGCATTGACACAGGCCTCTGTCTTTCTTTGATTCTGACTAGCAGAATGTTCAAGCGTGTTAGTTAGGCAGTTTTCACCTCTTGGGGTTTGGCCTTAGGTTCTGTCCTTATCTAGGTATCAGCTTTCTATTCTACCCTTGGGTATTGTGGTTTGGTTGTGACTAGACTCCTTTTTCCTGCGTTCGCAGTTGTTTCTTTCTGGCAGATTATTGCTCTGTTTGAGTGTCTGGAGCTCGAGCGGCTGCAATTTCTGGTTGGTTTGTCTACTAGCCAGTTCTTCAGCAGCCATAGGTGTACATCTGCATTTGAGGACATGAGGTACAACTGGGGTTTAATGGTATGGTGTCTCATTTATACATTTTTGGGTACAAAGGGGATTCTCTTGACGTATCATGTGTACATTTTCACGGAATGACTGCTGTGCAGGCAGGCGCAGGGATATATTAAATGGGCTGCATGTAAGATTTTGCTTGTCCTGTCACGGTGCAGGCTCACGCTTCCTAGGCACGGTCAGATGGGGAGGCAGCAGCTCTGGATGTAGCTATCTGGTTTCGATCTATCTTGGAGATTTACTTCCTATCATGCTCTACTTGTCCGGTTTGCCATCTTTTCCCCCCCAAATACTCTGTGTGTTGTTCCCTGTTTAAAATCCATCGCACTGAATATAGGTTCATGCGTTTTACTCAAATTTTTCTTCTAATCTAATCCTTAGGTTTGTATACCGAATTATCTCCACGTTCATAAAGCTCGGCACGGTTAACAGTAGATGAAATAGGAAGGAACTACAACAAAGGGTTAGAGGTAAAAGTGAGAAGAATATTTAGAGGACTTGGGATGCCAGATATAAGAGTTTTGATACCAAAGTTGGAGAGAGGCTTACATTTTTGAGAAAAGCCAGGTTTTCTTCAAATTGAAACTTGAACTTGTTGGCCCACCCTAGGGGGAATAATACACTCTTTGAGTTATGTGATCGCTCTTTGGTGAGAGAACACTCAGGTGGTCTGGCGTCTCAGTTGGGTAAAACTACATTCTCTTTCTCAATCTAGAAGAAGTCACCACCAAACACAGTCACTTTGGACATCGTAAGTGGGACTGGTCTGAACGGGAAAAATGGGACTGGCCTGAACGGGAGCTTCTGGTTGCAGAAGGGGGGGGAAAAAAGAAGCTATCGGTATTGTTATTTCTTCTGCAGCGGTTGGGCTGCGATTATTCTTTCCACACCTTCCCGGTGGGCTCATCTTTCTCTCTTCATTTTCTGGATTTCTGGTCCGTGAGTCTGGATGAGTCTCCTTACCACTTTCTCACCTCATTTTCTCTGAGGTTACCCTAGGTACCAGCCATACCTGTTAACTATGCCACTGTTTTATACAGACCTTCTCGGTACATCTAGTTTGTCTCACACGATGGACTTCTCTGCTGTCTCACACGATGGACTTCTCTGCTGGGCAGGATTTTTCCATCTGCATATTGTCTCTTCGTTTCTGTGCAGTTTTCGCAGCATAGCCGATATAGATGGACTATATTCTATCCTCTCATTTCGGATACGGTCTAGCTAGTCCGTACGACTCTACTCGGAACTGAAATTTCAGTTGATTTGGTTCCTCTATGTTCTTCTAGCTTTCTTTGTGATTTCTGGAGTCTAGTTTGGCACCCTTTGGCGGGCCTCAGCTGCTAGAGGGTGGAGGCTGGCTTCAACCGTGCCTCTTCTGTAGCATTCTGTGTGTAGGTGTATGGGTCATTTCCTCTGTTAGGTGAGAAATTCCTACATCTGTTAGGTGAGAAATTCTTACATTTGTTCAGCAATTTGCCTCTTTTACTAGTTTGAGATGGCTCTTCTTTAGGTTGTGAACCTTCATTTTTTGTTTACAAACTCCACACCTAGAACCTTGCAAGGGGAATGGGGGGGGGGGCTGTTATATTGTGCTTTTTCCTGAATGTCATGGCTTTCCAACGGGCTAGGGGCATTGCAGGATATAGCGGATTCAGTCCTCAGTAGTTTTTTTAGGCATAATTAAGATTTGCGACAGTCTGGTGCTCCGCACTCATTCTAGCGGAGTCAGTCGTCAGGAGTTTTTATATATCTTTAGCGTCACGACAGTCTGCACTCATTCTATTCGTGGTGGGGCACAGCAGCTGTGGTTTCCACAGCATAGCCTTCTCAGGTACTGTTTGCACCTGCTTGCATGTATTCTGAGATTAGCCTTTGTCTAATTGTAGGGTACATTCACTCTGTAATTTAAAATCTCTTTGACCAAATACTGCATAGCATGAATTAGAAGTGGAAGTTTTCACAATTTCTTGGTTGTTCTCTAGGTATCCAGTGGTAGTCTGGGTGTGGGGCTTCTTATGACACGGCCGTCAGTACGTTGGGATCGGCGCAGCAGTGTTTGTTTCCCTCCCTACGTTAAGACTGCTTTGCTACATCCCACTAGTCTCTGGATTCATCTGCCGTTGATGACAAGGAAGGAAAAATTTTGTTCTTACTTGTTAATTTTCTTTCCTTTAGTCACAGCAGATGAATCCAGAGCTCCACCCTGTTTTAATGTTTGTAGCTCTTGCGCATGGTTTGAGAATGATTTTTTACGCCAGAGTTGCATTTTCAGTCGTTTGAGTATTGGTTTTTCATGGTTCATGCGTGTGGGAAAGGAGATTCTTAAGTTTGAGAGTTTATTTTTGGGATGCTCTGAGATGAACTATATTGGTTGGCCAGGAGGCTGTGCATCCAATAATGCTGAGAACAACTCGGTTCTCTCTATCGCCACCTGCTGGTCAATGGACGTAATCCCACTTGTCTCTGGATTCATCTGCTGTGACTAAAGGAAAGAAAATTAACAGGTAATAACATAATTTTTCCTTATAGTAAACGGCACTGATGGTATCTGTTAACATCAATGACCTGAAACTTTTCTGTAACCGTGTGTTTTGGCATCACATTGCATTCATTGAGGGGGTCAATTTCATTCATATACCATGTTTTATAACCAAGTGCTAATCTTAATATCAGTGTTACAGCCATACCGGGCTTCCAACCACACTAAGGTTATCTTTGTGGAATGACAGTGGTTAAAACCAAATGACACCAGTCTGCATTTTAAAACTTTTACTCAGATTTCTTAAAAGTAGTTCTCAAATCAATTTTTTATGCCGATTCTAGAAATGAATCCCATTTTTGCCTATCATGTCAGGTTTTTGCACAAAATAAGAAGTTATGTTTTCACGATTTTAACTATTGTAAGCACAAATGTATTCAAACACCAGTTCACACAAGGTCAATTTTTATTACAATTACATTTTTAAAATATTGTAAAGAACTGCCCTAATTTATTTCTCGACTACCCTGTATCAAAACAAAAAGCAAACAGCATTCCATTAATTTTCAAACTTTCTCCTCTTTGACTTCCTTACAGTAGTCGGCCATCATAGTTTCATTCCATCTCCCCCGGTTACCTCCTCTCCATCTCCTTAATATCTCGGTGAAAACATTCATCTTGCTCTTTACTATAATGTCCCAGTCGATATGGGAATGTAGAAAGTGAACTTTTACATTCATGTTACAACCCAATTTTTGAAATTTTCCAACATTTATTTCAACAATGGCCCAGGAAGGCGGTCTATGCGTCTTTTTTTTCCTCTCTCATTCATTCATTGTTTTATCAAAATCTTCATCAGTTTCTTTATTTGAGGACCCACAAAAATTCCAGCTTTCAATCTTGTGCGGTGAAGGGAAATTTCCTGTGGTAGAACCCTTAGAAACTGCTTCAAGCCCAATTTGATGTTTAGTGGTGGATGCAGGACATTTGGGGTGGGGTGGGAAGGTCTACAAGCAGGATGGCAGGATGCTTTTAGTTCCAGGCACAAAATTTCACCGCTCTTGCCAAACTCTCATACTCCAATATCTTTGCTTTGCCCGACTGTCCCATGCACATAGAAAACAAGGCATTTTTGTGAACTCAGCTTGTTGTCCTAATAATATTCCTATAACTTTGAAGCCACTGCAGATAAGCCATTTGTGTTCCTCACACTGGATACTTGTTTAAAAGTAGCTTCATGTTCTCAAATGTCTCAGGAATGGACCCATACACATTCCCATTATGCAGTAACATGCCTTTGAGGCTCCAGTTTGATGAGTCTATAAAAAAAGTCTCCACTGAATAGGATCATGTTTAGTACCATAGAAGTGCATTAACTCATTTGTTATTGCAGTAAACCAAGGAATCGTTCTGTGAGAATAAAAGAACTAGCTCTTTTTCTCTGTGTCTGTACCGTCGGTTCCAGAAGATTCTTACTTTTAAGCCGGGAGCCAAGTAATTCTGCAGATTCCTTAGGCAAATTCAAATCACGTACTAGATCGTTAAGTGCACTTTTGAGAGAAACCGTCGTGGAGTAAAGTCGTATTCAGGCTGGTAGACATCATCGGCATCGTCTTTGGTGATTGCGTCAAGTTCACTTACAGCATCATCTTCTGACAGCTGTATTTGAAATGATTTTTTTTACTATTTTGTTTGTATTTGAAATTTAATAAATATGATTTACATTAAAACAGCTGGAGGAAGAGGTGCACGCAGGTCTTTCCATCCGGAACTGGCCTAATGGCTGAAGGAATGCTTGGATACACAATGGTTCTTATTTTCTGAATTGCACCCCTGAACATTAACTAAACAGAAATAACAGTCATTAAGGTGGTCTTTAGGTTCCCTCCACACACTAGGAAATGCAAATTTTTTTCCTTTTATCCTCTCTACATAACAGCAGCAAACTTTCTTTGGCGCCCATGCCTTACGCCAGTCACCAAATTTCACTTTAAAATAAGCATAGTAAGATTTTTTTTCATAAAGCCTGTTATATCCGTTCTTTGCTTAAGCACTGTATAATTTCCACAAATGTAACAGAAAACATTCGGATTGTTCACACACTTGTGTGTAAACCAGGGGTGCCCAAAAGGCATAGTAACATAGTAGATGACGGCAGATAAAGACCCGAATGGTCCATCCAGTCTGCCCAACCTGATTCAATTTAATTTTTTTTTATTTTTTTTTATTTATTTTAATTTTTCTTCTTAGCTATTTCTGGGCAAGAATCCAAAGCTTTACCCGGTACTGTGCTTGGGTTCCAAATGCCAAAATCTCTGTTAAGACTTACTCCAGCCCATCTACACCCTCCCAGCCATTGAAGCCCTCCCCTGCCCATCCTCCACCAAACGGCCATACACAGAACAGACCGTGCAAGTCTGCCCAGTAACTGGCCTAGTTCAATATTTAATATTATTTTCTGATTCTAAATCTTCTGTGTTCATCCCACGCTTCTTTTAACTCAGTCACAGTTTTACTCTCCACCACCTCTCTCGGGAGCGCATTCCAGGCATCCACTACCCTCTCCGTAAAGTAGAATTTCCTAACATTGCCCCTGAATCTACCACCCCTCAACTTCAAATTATGTCCTCTGGTTTTACCATTTTCCTTTCTCTGGAAAAGATTTTGTTCTACGTTAATACCCTTCAAGTATATGAACGTCTGAATCATATCTCCCCTGTCTCTCCTTTCCTCTAGGGTATACATATTTAGGGCTTCCAGTCTCTCCTCATACGTCTTCTGGCGCAAGCCTCCTATCATTTTCGTCGCCCTCCTCTGGACCGCCTCAAGTCTTCTTACGTCTTTCGCCAGATACGGTCTCCAAAACTGAACACAATACTCCAAGTGGGGCCTCACCAATGACCTGTACAGGGGCATCAACACCTTCTTCCTTCTACTGACTACGCCTCTCTTTATACAGCCCAGAATCCTTCTGGCAGCAGCCACTGCCTTGTCACACTTTTTTCGCCTTTAGATCTTCGGACACTATAACCCCAAGGTCCCTCTCCCCGTCCGTGCATATCAGCTTCTCTCCTCTCAGCATATACGGTTCCTTCCAATTATTAATCCCCAAATGCATTACTCTGCATTTCTTTGCATTGAATTTTAGTTGCCAGGCATTAGACTATTCTGTTCCTGAAGTATTTAGGCAGCTGACCTGTACAATTCTTACTCCAACATAACTTAATTAATACCTGTTAATCACTAGCTCTTAACTCTGTTTATTCCACTCAAGTTGTACCATCTTTTCATCATTGTAAACCGCAGAGAACTTCACGGTCCTACGGTATATAAACTGTTATTTTGCAGATCCTTTTTCATATTTTCCACTCCCTCTTCGGTGTTTACTCTGTTACAAATCTTGGTATCATCTGCAAAAAGGCAAACTTTTCCTTCTAACCCTTCAGCAATGTCACTCACATACATATTGAACAGGATTGGCCCCAGCACCGAACCCTGAGGGACTCCACTAGTCACCTTTCCTTCCTTCGAGCGACTTCCATTAACCACCACCCTCTGGCGTCTGTCCGACAGCCAGTTTCTGACCCAGTTCACCACTTTGGGTCCTAACTTCAGCCCTTCAAGTTTGTTCAACAGCCTCCTATGAGGAACTGTATCAAAGGCTTTGCTGAAATCCAAGTAAATTACATCTAGCATATGTCCTCGATCCAGCTCTCTGGTCACCCAATCAAAAAATTCAATCAGGTTTGTTTGGCACGATTTACCTTTTGTAAAGCCATGTTGCCTCGGATCCTGTAACCCATTAGATTCAAGGAAGTACACTATCCTTTCTTTCGGCAAAACTTCCATTATTTTACCAACAACTGAAGTGAGGCTCACCGGCCTGTAGTTTCCTGCTTCATCCCTGTGATCACTTTTATGAATAGGGACCACATCCGCTCTCCTCCAATCCCCAGGAATCACTCCCGTCTCCAGAGATTTGTTGAACAAGTCTTTAATAGGACTCGCCAGAACCTCTCTGAGCTCCCTTAGTATCCTGGGATGGATCCCGTCTGGTCCCATTGCTTTGTCCACCTTCAGTTTTTCAAGTTGCTCATAAACACCCTCCTCCGTGAACGGCGCAGAATCTACTCCATTTTCTCGTGTAACTTTGCCAGACAATCTCGGTCCTTCTCCAGGATTTTCTTCTGTGAACACAGAACAGAAGTATTTGTTTAGCACATTTGCTTTCTCCTCATCACTCTCCACATATTGTCACTTTACATTTTTTAAAGACATCAATAAATACCACACTCTCTTCTATCTTAATTTCACTTGTTGCTTATATCATTTGTTAGCAATTGGTTCTCATGTATTCAAGTTCCTACCATATATACCTGGCTTGGATTGAAAAGTTTGAGCTATCGCCATCTTACAACAGTATTATCGGTGTTCAAAAATCAGCACAAAAAGAGGAAACATTACATAAAGCGCACAGAGGAATGAAGGCGGTCAAAGAAAGGAGTTGTCACCAGACATCATGCAGCAACCTGGAAGGCTCAACCTGGCCAAGTTTTAGGCTAAACAGCCTTCATTTGGGGGGGGGAGGGGTTTGCACACTCAAATTACACGGTCCTGATGGAAAACATTTGTTATTCCTTATAGAATTGCTCCAACACTGAGAGTTTTGCGATTTGTGCATTGTTTTCTGGGCGGATCATGTAATCTTGCTGTTCAGCGGATACTTGGTCAGGTTGGACCTTCCATCCCAGTAAACAGTTGTTGCTTGATCCTCTAGTGTTTAAAAATCAACAGCTACTATCCACATGGCACATTTTGACAGAGATTTTCAGACTGAAATACTGTGAGTCAAATCAACTGTGGGTACTTGAAAAGAATATGAAAATGTACTTAAGAATGGTCAAAGTTTCCTGCTATGAGTACTTACTGATACTTAAGTTAATACATATGATTTTTGTTTCTGGTCTTCATCTACTTTGGGATATTAACTGCCCAGTTCACTGGTTATGGAACATAGTAACATAGTAGATGATGGCAGATAAAGACCCGAATGGTCCATTCAGTCTGCCCAACCTGATTCAATTTAAATTTTTTCTTCTTAGCTGTTACAGCTATACTCGCTCGAGGAGCGCAAAGAGAGGGGAGACATGATCGAGACATTCAAGTATCTTACGGGACGCATCGAGGCGGAGGAAGATATCTTCTTTTTCAAGGGTCCCACGACAACAAGAGGGCATCTGTGGAAAATCAGGGGCGGGAAACTGCGAGGTGACACCAGGAAATTCTTTTTCACCGAAAGAGTGGTTGATCGCTGGAACAGTCTTCCACTACAGGTGATTGAGGCCAGCAGCGTGCCTGATTTTAAGGCCAAATGGGATAGACACGTGGGATCTATTCACAGAGAAAGGTAGGGGAGGGTCATTAGGGTGGGCAGACTAGATGGGCCGTGGCCCTTATCTGCCATCTATTTCTATGTTTCTCGGAACCTCAGATATTCTCTTCCTAGGACTTGACATATTAATTCTACAGCATACCTCATTAACAGACAGGAGAGTTTGCTTAAACGGCTGGTACCTAGTTAGCTGAGTGAGTTTTATGTGTGTGTCTTAGGTGCCATTGACTCGGGTTTGACCATCTTTTTGAATCTTTATTTCTATTAACACTGAGGTGAAAGATGCTTATGTGCAGCGCTATTAACTACTGTACACAAGCCTTTATTAAAAAATAATTTTATACCAGATGCACAATGATGTGTAAAATACATTAGCCCAAATTAATCCTTACAGTAATTTTTAAGCAAAGGCCGTTTGGGGTCATGACGCCAATAATGCCTCTCGACATTCTGATTTGATTTGGGAAAATCAATTCGATTAAAAAAAAAATCAGTGACTGACCCTCCCTGTACCTTCCTAAAGCAGGAGTGGCAGCGTTGCCTCGTGCTGGCCATCCACTGGCGTTCCTGTTTTAAGGGGGGGGGGGAAGGATCAGTCGGGAAAGCCTGCATGTTTGCCCAGCTTCCCCGTTCTTACCTTAAGATAATACGACAGCCTGCAGGATCGCTGTAGCGATCATTGCAGATGTTATCATCCTCAGCGGCACGTTCCCTCTGCTGTGGTCCCGCCTCCCCCCCCCACCCGACATCTTATCTTAAGGTAAGAGTGGGGAAGCTGGGTGAACATGCAGGCCTTTGGGGGAGGAGGGGGGCTGTGGTGTAGAAATACTGGATAGGAGGGTAGTTGGGATGAGATAGGGAGAGCTCATGGACCCTGGGGTGGTGGGAAAGGAGGGAGAGATGCTGGATCTGGGGCTGGTGGGATTCATTGCTGCAGCTGGAGATGAAAAAAAAGGAAAGATGCCAGACCTCCAGGGGAGGACAGAGATGGAAGATGGATGGTTAGCACGGAGAAAGAAGGAGACCCTGGGACCAACATGATTTGAATAATGACCAGACAACAAAAGGTAGAGAAAATTATTTTAGTTTCTGTTTTGTGATTACACTATGTCAGATTTGAAATGTGTATCCTCCCAGAGATGTTGTTAAAGCACGAATGTAAGCTAGGATTTAAGAGAGAGAGAAAGTGTTGGGATATTTGAAGAAAAAAAACAAAACACCCCAATAGGGCAGGAAAATGGAATAGAAAGAAAAAAAAAAATCAATTCAATAGGCTGAATCGAATTGAAATTTTTTTTCCTGAATCGGGCAGCACTACTGAGTACTGTATGTACGCTCCACCGTTCAAGCAAATTGTAATATACAGGAGACAGTAGAAAAGTTCTTAGGGACATCTATCTGATTTAGGAAACAGTATTCTGGCAGTTGTCATTCTTCACTTGTTTGGGCAGCTAACCCTCATGGCAAGGCAAGGGGGGAAGGTCTTTAGTTATCTTTCTGTAAAATAAGGAAAATACATGTACCTTGCTGAAGCACAACAGAGGAGTTTAAGATTTATAATGGATGAAATAATGGACATGTGGCTTTAACATCACTGAAATTTCAAAACAGGCAGCTGAAGAAACCAGAGGAGGATTAATGTTAACCTTCCATGTAAAGTTTAAAGGGATCAGTAGCGCAGGATGCTGACTTCTAGATACACTAGAAAGGTAGTTTCTCATTCTTCATTATGGTCTCAAGTTTTACAACCCATTTACATTACATTAGGGACTTCTATTCCGCCTATATCTTGCAGTTCAAGGCGGATTACAAAAGAGCTAACTGGACATTTCCAGTGAAGTTACAACAGTTTTGGTTTGTTTTTTTTTTGGTTACAAGGGAGGAAAGGTACCTGGATTAATTCCGGAAGAACTTGCAAATTGGATATTAAATTGACTGTACATTACTGTGTGATATAACAAATAGATTACAGTTAGAGTACAAATAAGATTACGTTACATTTCAGGGATCTGAATACTTGGTTGGTGTTTTGGGGGAGGAAGAGATTATTTAAGTGGAGGTTTTGGGGGAGAATTTATCTAGGAGGAGGGGGAAGGGTTGGGTTAAGATATCTGGATACATTTTTTAAAAAGTAGGGTTTTGATTTCTTTTCGAAAAGTTTTGAAGTCGCCCGTTGCCGTCAACAGATTGGAGATGGAGTGGTTAAGTTTTGCTGCTTGCGACGCCAGAAGGTTATCAAACATCTTTTTGCGCTGAGTGCCCTTGAGTGGAGGGAAGGCAAAAGGGTTCGGATTGAGGTGAGGATCTGGTTTAGGCGGTTGTTTAGATAGGGGGCACCCCCCCTATCTAATGCTGAGTCGTTTAATGCTTTGAATAATAGACAGTAGAATTTGAATTGAATTCGTGCTTGCATAGGTAGCCAGTGAGAGTCTAGGAAGGCAGTTGTAATATGATCATATTTTCTCAGGGAGTAGATCAGTCCGAGGGCAGTGTTTTGTATAAAAACAAGAGACTATTAGCTAAGATGCTTTCATGGACTGTTCCTGCTAACATTTTCTTTGAGTTTAATGTATTCTAGCTGGAAACAAAACCAAACATTTACTAGCATTTTGAACTTACCACTAATGCTTGTTTTCTAATTGTTCTTTAAACTGATGGCAAAGTAGGGTTTCTTACGGCACCCAGACTTCTAAAAAGTAGGTAGCAGATTTTCTCTGTGAACTGTATAAAACTGTTAATAGTATTATAGCTGTGCTCTTGTTTCTCTTCTCACCATCTAAACCAGGGGTCTCAAAGTTCCTCCTCGAGGGCCGCAATCCAGTCGGGTTTTCTGGATTTCCCCAATAAATATGCATTGAAAGCAGTGCATGCACATAGATCTCATGCATATTCATTGGGGAAATCCTGAAAACCCGACTGGATTGCGGCCCTCGAGGAGGGACTTTGAGACCCCTGATCTAAACCATCTTCCTGTCTCCACTGACTAATTAGCTCCAACCTATAGACTATTGCAATGACTCTGCAGTTAATGAAGTCTACTATGCTTGTGTGTGTTCAGTCTCAACCTGCTTCTACCGGCACCCAGACCTCTTTCCCTCTTTTGGGCTAACTTCTGAAAAGGAAGTAGCAGATAACTTTTTGAACTGTATGAATCTGACAAATGTTGTTTAGAAGTGTTAGCTCTGTTCTTGTTCTCACTCTCTCTATCATCTAAACCATCTTGCTGTCTCCAATGACTAATCAGCTCCAACCTGAAGTCTACTGAAATGACGCTGCACTTAATGAAGTCTACTTTGCATTAAACCATTAACTGCAGTCTCAACCTGCTTCTACCAGCACCCAGACCTCTTTCCCTCCAGCTCTCCTCTTTTGGGGCTAATTTCTGACTCTACATTTGAGAAATACTTATTTTACAAAGGAAATACTTAGAAGCACAAACAAACCAGAAAGTTAAGACTTACTTAGAAGCACAAACAAACCAGAAAGTTAATGCTTAGAAGCACAAACAAACCAGAAAGTTAATAGTTAGAAGCAAACCAGAAAGTTAATACTTAGAAGCAAACCAGAAAGTTAATAGTTAGAAGCACAAACAAACCAGAAAGTTAATAGTTAGAAGCAAACCAGAAAGTTAATACTTAGAAGCAAACCAGAAAGTTAATACTTAGAACCAAACCAGAAAGTTAATAGTTAGAAGCAAACCAGAAAGTTAATAGTTAGAAGCACACCAGAAAGTTAATAGTTAGAAGCAAACCAGAAAGTTAATAGTTAGAAGCAGAAACAAACAAGAAAGTTAATACTTAGAAGCAAACAAGAAAGTTAATAGTTAGAAGCAAACCAGAAAGTTAATAGTTAGAAGCAAACCAGAAAGTTAATAGTTAGAAGCAAACCAGAAAGTTAATAGTTAGAAGCAGAAACAAACCAGAAAGTAGAAACAAACAAGAAAGTTAATACTTAGAAGCACAAACAAACCAGAAAGTTAATAGTTAGAAGCACAAACAAACCAGAAAGTTAATAGTTAGAAGCAAACCAGAAAGTTAATACTTAGAAGCAAACCAGAAAGTTAATACTTAGAACCAAACCAGAAAGTTAATAGTTAGAAGCACACCAGAAAGTTAATACTTAGAAGCAAACCAGAAAGTTAATACTTAGAACCAAACCAGAAAGTTAATAGTTAGAAGCACACCAGAAAGTTAATAGTTAGAAGCAAACCAGAAAGTTAATAGTTAGAAGCAGAAACAAACAAGAAAGTTAATAGTTAGAAGCAAACAAGAAAGTTAATAGTTAGAAGCAAACCAGAAAGTTAATAGTTAGAAGCAGAAACAAACCAGAAAGTAGAAACAAACAAGAAAGTTAATACTTAGAAGCACAAACAAACCAGAAAGTTAATAGTTAGAAGCACAAACAAACCAGAAAGTTAATAGTTAGAAGCAAACCAGAAAGTTAATAGTTAGAAGCAAACCAGAAAGTTAAGTTAGAAGCACAAACAAACCAGAAAGTTAATAGTTAGAAGCAAACCAGAAAGTTAATACTTAGAAGCAAACCAGAAAGTTAATACTTAGAAGCAAACCAGAAAGTTAATAGTTAGAAGCACAAACAAACCAGAAAGTTAATAGTTAGAAGCACAAACAAACCAGAAAGTTAATAGTTAGAAGCAAACCAGAAAGTTAATAGTTAGAAGCAAACCAGAAAGTTAATAGTTAGAAGCAGAAACAAACCAGAAAGTAGAAACAAACAAGAAAGTTAATACTTAGAAGCAAACCAGAAAGTTAATAGTTAGAAGCACAAACAAACCAGAAAGTTAATAGTTAGAAGCACAAACAAACCAGAAAGTTAATAGTTAGAAGCAGAAACAAACCAGAAAGTAGAAACAAACAAGAAAGTTAATAGTTAGAAGCACAAACAAACCAGAAAGTTAATAGTTAGAAGCACAAACAAACCAGAAAGTTAATAGTTAGAAGCAGAAACAAACAAGAAAGTTAATAGTTAGAAGCACAAACAAACCAGAAAGTTAATAGTTAGAAGCAGAAACAAACCAGAAAGTTAATAGTTAGAAGCACACCAGAAAGTTGGATACTATTTTCAATAGTGCCTTGATGGGGAAAATGGCAAAAGCGCTGCTGATAAAAGAAAACATCGATAAACATTTGGAAAGAAACAAACTTCTGATATCAAGCCAACACTTATTGCACTTCTTCCAAGGAATCGACAAACAGATGGACAAAGGAGAGACCCCCCCATAGACATCATATACCTAGATTTCCAAAAAGCCTTTCACAAGGTGCCTCACGAGCGTCTACTCCAGAAACTCATAGATGGATCAGAAACTGGTTGGCGGGTAGGGGGTGAAGGGCCACTACTCGAACTGGAAAAGGGTCACGAGTGGTGTTCCGCAGGGCTCGGTGCTACTATTTAATATATTCATAAATGATCTAGAAATAGGGACGACGTGTGAGATAATAAAATTGCAAAGGGACCTGAACAAATTAGAGGAATGGGCGACGAGATGGCAAATGAAGTCATGTGGGAAGCAGAAAAGCACAGTTACTTACCGTAACAGGTGTTATCCAGGGACAGCAGGCAGATATTCTTGACTGATGGGTGACGGCACCGACGGAGCCCCGGTACGGACAATTTTAGAGGGATTGCGCTCTAAGAATTTTGAAAGTTCCGGTAGGCCGCACCGCGCACGCACGAGTGCCTTCCCGCCCGACGAGGTGGGAGGGACGCAAGAATATCTGCCTGCTGTCCCTGGATAACACCTGTTACGGTAAGTAACTGTGCTTTATCCCAGGACAAGCAGGCAGCATATTCTTGAGGGATGGAGGGAAGGTTGGCCATTAGGAAAATAAATTTTGTAAAACAGATTGGCCAAAGTGTCCATCCCGTCTGGAGAATGCGTCCAGACAATAATGTGATGTAAAAGTGTGAACTGAGGACCAAGTAGCAGCCTTGCAGATTTCTTCAATGGAAGTAGATCGGAGGAAAGCTACAGACGCTGCCGTAGCATAACAGAAAGAAACGCAAACAGCAAGCCAATTGGAGAGAGTGCGTTTAGATACAGGATGACCCAACTTATTAGGATCAAAGGACAAAAATAGTTGAGGAGATGATCTGTGGGGCTTAGTACGTTCAAGATAGTAAGCCAGAGCGGGTTTTACAGTCCAAGGTATGCGAAGCCTGTTCACCTGGATGAGAATGAGGCTTTGGAAAAAATACAGGTAGGACTATGGACTGTTTAAGATGAAAGTCAGACACAACCTTAGGAAGAAATTTGGGGTGTGTACGGAGAACCACCTTATCGTGGTGATAAACAGTGAAAGGTGGATCGGCCACTAGTGCATGCGGTTCACTGACCCTCCTGGCAGAAGTGAGAGCTATAAGGAAGACCGCTTTCCAGGTAAGAAATCTGAAATGCGCTGTGGCCAAAGGTTCAAAAGGAGACTTCATTAAAGCGGAAAGAACCACATTGAGATCCCAGACCACAGGAGGAGGTTTGAGAGGTGGTTTCACATTGAAAAGGCCCCTCGTGAACCGAGAAAATAAAAAAGGATGAGCCGAGAGGGGTTTTCCATGAATTGGCTCATGAAAGGCAGCAATGGCACTAAGGTGAACTCTGATAGAAGTAGATTTGAGACCAGAGTCAGACAAGGAAAGAAGATAGTCCAACACCAGTCCCACTGCTAGAGACATGGGATCATGGTGATGTAAGAGGCACCGGGAAGAAAACCGAGACCACTTCTGTTGATAAGCATCAATGATAGAGCGGACAGGCTGAGAAAGGAGTGAGTGAGCCAAAGTTAGCCCGACAGATACCAAGCTGTCAGGTGCAGATACTGTAGGTCTGCTGATGCTGAGAAAGCAGAGAAGGAAACAGTGGAAGAGGTATGGGTTCCCTGGAACTGAGTTGAAGTAGAAGGGAATGTTACCAATGTTGCCTGGGCCACCGTGGAGCGATGAGAATCATGGTGGCTCGTTCCCTCTTGAGCTTGAACAGTGTTCGCAGCATGAGCGGTAGAGGGGGAAAAGCATATAGGAAGAGACTGGTCCGATCCAGGAGAAATGCATCGGGCGCCAGACGGTGAGGAGAGTAGAGTCTGGAGCAAAACAGGGGCAGCTGATGGTTGTGGGGAGCTGCGAAAATGGTCTGAAGAGTCGCATTCGTGAGGTTGGAGAATTCTGCTGAGATTGTCCGCTAAGGAATTATGTTCCCCTTGAATGTAGATAGCCTTCGGGAATAAGTGACGAGCTGTCGCCCAAGACCAAATCCGTTGGACTTCCTGACACGACAGGCGAGAGCCCGTTCCTCCCTGTTTGTTGATGTACTACATTGCAACTTGATTGTCTGTGCAAATGAGTAGTACTTGAGGAAAGAGAAGAATAGAACATCGCTCGTAGTTCCAGGAAATTGATGTGGTGTTTCTTTTCCTGGCCAGTCCAAAATCCCTGAGTTTGGAATTCGTTCAAGTGAGCTCCCCAGGCGTAGGGGGAGGAATCTGTGGTGATGACTAGTTGATGAGGAGGTAGATGGAACAGCAGACCTCTGGATAGATTTGAAGATGTCAACCGCCAAAGAAGCGACTGTCGAAGAGACGAGGTCGCAGATATGTGTTGTGAACAAGGATCCGTCGCTTGGGACCGTTGGTTCGCTAAGGTCCCTTGAGGAGTACGCAGGTGGAGACGTGCGAAGGGGGTGACGTGTACTGTCGAAGCCATGTGCCCAAATAGCACCATCATGTGATTCGCAGAAATGGTAATCGGTTGGATGGAAGAAACGCCCTCATCAGAACAGTGTCCAGAACGGCTCCAATAAATTGAAGTCGCTGGGTCGGAATGAGGTGAGACTTGGGTAGATTGATTTCGAACCCTAATAGTCGAAGGAAGTGAATGGTCTGATTGGTGGCAAGCAGAACCGCCTGAGGGGAATGAGCTTTGATCCACCGGTCGTCCGGATAAGGGAAGACTTGAAAGTTGTGAGAGCGGAGATAGGCCGCTAGCACAATCAGACATTTGGTGAATACCCTGGGAGAGGAGGCCAGGCCGAAGGGTAGCGCTTTGTACCGATAATGATGTCGATTGATGAGAAAGCGCAGATATTGCCTGGACGTCAGATGGATAGGAATATGTGTGGAAGCCTCTTTGAGATCGAGGGAGCGTAGCCAGTCGCCCTGAGCGAGAAGAGGGTAGAGGGTGCCGAGAGAGAGAGCATTTTGAACTTCTCCTTGACCAAACATTTGTTGAGATCTCTGAGGTCTCCGGTCTTTTTGGGAACTAGAAAGTACCGGGAGTAAAAACCCTGACCTCGCTGATCTTGAGGAACTTCTTCAATGGCATTGAGAAGAAGGAGGGATTGAACCTCTTGAGCGAGAAGGAGGGACTGAGACTTGTTGGAAGCAGACTCTTTTGGCAGGCCTAACGGCGGAGGAGTCTGAAAATTGAGGGAGTAGCCGTGGGCTAAGATCGAGAGCACCCACTGGTCGGTGGTGATTACCTCCCGTCGAGAGTGAAAAATGGTTAATCGACCTCCTATGGGCTGTGGAAGAGGACAGGAGGGAGGGAGACTGGCAATGCCCAGGAGAAGGGAGTCAAAAGGGCTGAGTCAGCTTAGTCTGAGTGACAGGCTTTATATGGTAGGCGGCTGTTGCTGACGTGCTTGTTGGTGCTGTTGCCGCTGCCTCCGAGGTTGTGGAGGTTGAGGCTCAACTGGCCGAGCAGAAACCCGCCTCTGATATGATGGCTGCTGTCTAAATGGACGAGGAGGAGGAGGCAGCTTCTTTTTATTTTTCAGCCAAGTATCCCACCTCGTCTCGTGGGCAGAGAGCTTTTGAGTGGTGGTATCCATAGATTCTCCAAAGAGCTCATCACCCAGGCAGGGAGCGTTGGCAAGGCGGTCCTGGTGGTTCACATCAAGGTCGGAGACTCGGAGCCATGCCGATCGTCTCATCGCTACAGACGTAGCCGTGGCTCGGGATGTGAGTTCAAAAGTATCATAGATGGACCGGACCGTGAACTTCCTGAGTTGTAGGAGACTGGAAGTGCATTGTTGGAATGCAGGAAGCTTACGGTCAGGAAGATACTTTTGAAAAGAAGAGACTTGCTGAATCAAATGTTTCAGATAAAAAGAGAAGTGAAACGCATAGTTACCTGAACGGTTGGCCAGCATTGCATTTTGGTAAAGTCTTTTACCAAATTTATCCATGGCCTTGCCCTCTCTGCCAGGAGGGACAGAGGCATATACACTAGAGCCTGCCGATTTTTTGAGGGTGGACTCCACCAGCAGAGATTCATGGGGCAGCTGGGGTTTGTCAAACCCTGGAATAGGAATCCAGCTTCCTAGGGGCTCCTGGAACGGTGAGAGGAGTTTCTAAATTTTTGTAAAAAAAGTTTCCCTCGAGATGTCACGGAGGGGTAACTTTAAAAATTCTTTCGGACGCTGGTCAAAATCCAAAGCATCAAGAAATGCTTTGGATTTTTTAAGAGTCAGACTCTAGAGGGATGGAAAGGGTGTCCGACATCTGCTTAAGAAACTTGGTGAAGGACGAGTGCTCTGGCTTACCAGCAGGATCCTGCACCGATGTAACATCCTCCTCCGAGGAATAATCTGCCTCGGTACCGAGGGGGGTCATCGGAATCGTCCCACAAATCAGGGTCCCGTACCGATGACAGACGGCCCTGAGAAAGTGGGGTAGAAGGTTCGGTATGCTTGGTTTTGCGTACCGATTTACCAGACCTCGTGGACACCGTACCGGGTGACTGTACAGCAGTACGCGTGTCAGAGAACGGCACCGGCTCCAAAGTCGAGTAAGCAGTGCGTCGAAGAGACTTCGGTTCCGCCGAGAGAACGGGCATAGAAACAGATTTTTGCGGTGCCGCCAACATCGATGCCGACAAAACAGGCTGTTCGACGATCGGCACCGAATGCTCAGTAGGTACCGACGCTGGAAGGCTCGGAGTCAGCAGAGCCGGGAGCGAGTGTTGTAACTGCTCCTTAAGCTGGACCTGAAGGATGGACCTGAAGGATGGATGCTATTCTCTCATCCAGAGACGGTCCCGATGGCACCGGTACCGCTTTTTTCTCGCTCGGTACCTGCGGTGCAGCTCGACACTCAGGCGAAGTCGATGCCGATGAAGAGGCAGTGACTTCAATAGGAGTGGAGCGTTTGCGAGGCCGGCGTGCAGTCTGCAGGACTTGGCTCACTGCTTGTTCGACTGGCGGGCTAAGGACAGTAGGGGATGGCTTCTTAGCCGGCTTACCTACAGGGTGCGACACCGAGGATGGATCTTGCGGTGTCAAAGTCACCGGTGCCGATTTGGAGGAAGATGACGGTGTCGATGTCGGGGGAACTTCCATGGCGGCACCGAAAAGAATTCGCTGTTGAATTTGGCGATTCTTTAGAGTTCTCTTTTGGAGAGAACTGCAGCAGGTGCACGTTTCTGCCCTATGGTCCGGACCCAGACACTGAAGGCACCGCTTGTGCGGGTCGGAAAGAGAAATAGGACGTGCACACCGCTGACACTTCTTAAAACCCGGTGAAGGGGGCATGAAGGGAAAAATGGCCGTAGCAAAATTGAAGCCCGAGGCTTCGATGGTGCCAACAGGCCCCGCCGGGGCTGACCGGAAAAAAGTCTAAAAAAAAAATGGACTTTTTTTTTTTTAAATAAAAGAAAGAAACGATAAGGTGAATAAATGACGACAAGAAAATAACGCGAGCGGAAAGGCGAGAAAAATTTGAAAAAATTTTCCAACAGCAGTTGGAACACGCGTCTTCTTAGCTCCGCGGAAACTAAGAAACCGGAGACCGCGCGCCTCTGTCGGGCGGGAAGGCACTCGCGCGTGCGCGGTGCGGCCTACTGGAACTTTCAAAGTTCTTAAGAGTGCAATCGCTCTAAAATTGTCCGTACCGGGGCTCCGTCGGTGCCTTCACCCATCAGTCAAGAATATGATGCCTGCTTGTCCTGGGATAACCTGAGGTACAACTATAGGATGGGAGGAATGTTATTGAATGAGAGTACCCAGGAAAGGGACTTAGGGGTAACGGTGGACATGACAATGAAGCCGACGGCACAGTGCGCAGCGGCCACTAAGAAAGCGAATAGAATGCTAGGTATAATCAAGAAGGGTATTACAACCAGAACGAAAGAAGTTATCCTGCCGTTGTATCGGGCGATGGTGCGCCCGCATCTGGAATACTGCATTCGGTATTGGTCGCCGCACCTCAAGAAGGACGTGGCGGTACTTGAGAGAGTCCAAAGGAGAGCGACGAAACAGGTAAAAGGGCTGGAACGCTGCCCGTACGCCGAGAGGTTGGATAGGCTGGGGCTCTTCTCTCTGGAAAAAGGAGGCTCAAGGGAGATATGATAGAGACCTTCGAGATCATGAGGGGCATAGAGAGGGTGGAAGGGGACGACGAGTACGAGGGGGCATTCGGAGAAACTGAAGGAAGGGAGATAGGTTCAAAACAAATGCAAGGAAGTTTTTTTTCACCCAAAGGGTCGTGGACACTTGGAATGCGCTACCGGAGGAAGTGATCGGGCAGAGTACGGTACAGGGATTCAAACGGGGATTGGACGGATTCCTGAGGGATAAAGGGATCGTGGGATACTGAGGGAGCAGCTGGGATGTAACACAAAGTATAGAAAGCTAACCGGGTAATAAGTATAGAAACCCAACCAGGTCGTACGTGTGCAAGATCGGAGGGTTAGGACTTCGATGGGAAGATAGGACTTCGATGAGAAACCAAGGCGGCGAGGGAGCCCCTTCTGGTGATTCAGACGGGTCGTGACCTGTTTGGACCTATGGTCTTACCCGGCGGAGGCACCGCTTATGTTCTTATGTTAACAGAGATGCCAGTTCTGGCCCGGTCTTTCACCGGGGCGGAGACTGACAAGAAAGAGAATTAAAATCAGAAAGCAAAAAAAACCAAAAGTTGTTAGGACAGATGTGGCGTGTCTTAATTGAGTGACTGTTTTAACTTTAGACCGTGCTTGTCTTCAGAGCACCTCAAATATTAAACCAAATTTTCTTACGTGAGACGCTCTCTGGCGAGCCCCTAATAGCAAATCGTAAAATGCAAACCGGCGCAGGTACAACTACAAAGCCTTTTGATTCCTATCTCACCCTGTCTATAAAATCAAAAATACAAAGCCTATTGATAAGTAAAATCTCACCGAGTATAAAATCCATAATATTACTAGAACTTCGGTCTAAGAGTTTCCCGACGTCTTTTCCTTCCTATCTTGCTCTGTCTATACTCGGTCATCGATCAAAATTGTACCAGAAAAAAATTAAGTTCTACTTACCCTGCTGAAAATGTTGTCGAGGAACTGAGACGAGCCCCCCCCCCCCAAAATGTAAGGTTCGATACCCTCATTGAAGATTCATTGGCGGTAAAATTACTGACAAAGAAAGCTAAGAGTACTTACGTAAAGAATACATATATTATGCAGAAATAGGCTTAATCTTACAGAAAAGCAAGAACATAAGAACATAAGAACTGCCATCTCCGGATCAGACCTTCGGTCCATCAAGTCCAGCGATCCGCACACGCGGAGGCCCCGCCAGGTGTACACCTGGCGTAATTTATAGTCCACCATATCTTTATATGCCTCTCTTAAGGAGATATGCATCTAGTTTGCTCTTGAAGCCTAGGACGGTCGATTCCGCAATAATCTCCTCTGGGAGGGCATTCCAGGTGTCAACCACTCTCTGAGTGAAGCAGAACTTCCTGACATTAGTCCTGAACCTGTCCCCCCTTAGCTTCATTCCATGTCCTCTAGTCCGTGTCAAATTGGACAGTGTAAATAATCTTCTCTGCTCTATTCTGTCGATTCCTTTCAGTATTTTGAAGGTCTCGATCATATCCCCACGCATTCTCCTTTTCTCAAGGGAGAACAATCCTAGTGTTATAAGTCTATCCTCGTATTCCAGTCTCTCCATACCCTTCACCAGTTTTGTTGCTCGTCTCTGCACCCTCTCCAGCAGTTTTATATCCTTCTTTAGGTAGGGAGACCAATGTTGGACGCAGTATTCCAAGTGTGGTCTGACCATTGCCCTATAAAGCGGCATTATAACTTTCTCCGATCTACTCGAGATTCCTTTCTTTATCATGCCCAACATTCTATTTGCCTTCTTTGCCGCTGCCGCGCATTGTGCCGACGGCTTCAGGGTCCTATCTATCAGTACACCCAGGTCCCTTTCTTGTTCACTCTTCCCCAGAGTTGCACCTGACATTGTATACTCGTATTCCTTATTTTTATTGCCTAAATGCATTACCTTGCATTTCTCCACATTGAACTTCATCTGCCATTTCTCCGCCCATGTTTCTAACCGACACAAGTCGCTCTGGAGTTTCTCTCTATCCTCCTGCGATCTGATCGCCCGGCATAGTTTTGTATCGTCTGCAAACTTGATGATCTCACTGGATGTTCCTTCCTCCAGGTCATTGATATAAATATTAAAAAGGATCGGCCCAAGTACCGAGCCCTGGGGTACACCTCTAGTCACTTTCTCCCAGTCGGAGAACTTCCCATTTATGCCCACTCTCTGCTTTCGGTTTTCCAGCCATTTGCCTATCCATCTTTGTATATCTCCCTCTATGCCATGGCTTTGTAGTTTCCTGAGAAGTCTTTCGTGTGGAACTTTGTCGAACGCTTTCTGGAAGTCCAAGTATATTATGTCCACAGGCTTCCCACTATCAATTTGCTCGTTTACGGTCTCAAAAAATTGGAGTAAATTCGTCAAACATGATTTCCCTTTCCTGAATCCATGTTGACTGGGTTTCATCAAGTCGTGTGCGTCCAAGTGCCGGACTATGCTATCCTTGATCAGTGCTTCAACCATCTTGCCGGGGACCGACGTAAGACTCACAGGCCTATAGTTGCCCGGTTCCCCTCTCGATCCTTTTTTGAAAATTGGCGTGACGTTCGCTATCCTCCAGTCGTCCGGTATCTGTCCAGTTCTGATTGTCAGGTTTGCAAGTTTGTGCAATAACTCTCCGATTTCAACCTTCAATTCCTTTAAGACTCTCGGGTGAATTCCATCCGGTCCAGGGGATTTGTCACTTTTAAGTTTGTCGATCTGATAGTATATCTGGTCTAAGTCCACTTCAACTGTGGTGAGGCTGTCCTCTATTTCTCCTGGAAACACTTTCTCTGCTTCAGGTATTGTTGAGGTGTCTTCCTTCGTAAAGACGGACGCAAAGAAGGAATTTAGTTTGTCTGCGATTTGTTTATCTTCCTTGATGTACCCTTTTCTTCCCTGGTCGTCCAGGGGTCCCACTGCCTCTTTTGCAGGTTTTTTCCCTTTCACGTATCTAAAGAAGGGCTTGAAGTTTTTGGCCTCCTGGGCTATTTTTTCCTCATAATCCTGTTTGGCATCCCTCACCGCCTTGTGACATTTCTTCTGATCATCTTTATGTTTGTTCCAGGCTTCGGTTGTCTTTATGCATTTCCATTTTTTGAAAGAGTCCTTCTTTTCTTTTATGGCTTCCTTCACCTGTATGGTAAGCCATGCCGGTTCTCTTTTGCTCTTTGTTCTCCCATCTTTATAAAGATACATCAAGCGTTACAATTAATGAGAGAGGGGAGGAAGGATGTTCCAGAGAAGGGGGGGGGGGGGGGAGTTCTAATCTCCCATATTTATAAGTTTGAGGCTTGTTATCAAAATAGAATCTATTGAAGTTAAGTACCCCTATCTTTTGTAAATTGCTTGAAACAATGGTTAATAAGGTGACTGGAGAAGAATAGAGGGGAACCCTGTCCCTTACAGACTGGAGTCAAATGTAATTTCCAGTTTCACTCCAACAATGATTTCTGATGAAAAAATATGACCGCATCACAGAAGCATATCACGACTCACACTGGCTCCCGATACAAGCAAGAATATACTTCAAATTCTACTGCCTACTTTTCAAAGCTATTAATGGAGAAAGCCCATCCTACTGGAACAACCGATTAACTCGATACACCTCAACCAGACACAGGAGAACCCGCTCGCTATTCACACGCCCGCCAACCAAACATGTCAAACGAAGAAAACTATATGACGATCTAATGGCCGCCAAAGCAGCAAAACTAGACAGACAAATCACCAATCGGCTGCCTTCGACCACAGACTACAAAACCTTCAAAAAAGAAACTAAAACCCTACTCTTCAAACAGTACGTAAAACCTATTTAACACGACCGGTTCCTTCCCAATCTCCACCTACCACCCCCAGCTACCCCTTTCAAATCTAAAATGTTTCTAATTACCCAACATGTATCGCCTCAAGTTCCCGACAATTCTTATGTAAAGTTACAATTCTTATAACCTCCTGGTAATGGCATAATAGAAAGCACTAATGTAATGTACCCTATTTGTGTTAGACCGTGCGGCTGGCCTTACTATGGGCTAGATTCACAAAGCAGACCGCGTACCGATCGGTTTACAACCCTTTAGCGACCAAATTTCCCTCCGGCCCGATTCGCTTACCTCTCTGCCTACCGTCCTCCGATCCGTGCAAAGTAGGCAGGGACGCGATTCACAACACAAAATTTCACATCCGACTGGGCTGGCCGATCAACTGAAGAAGCGATTGCTGGGGACCAGTTGAAAACATATTTCCGACCCTGCTCTCTGTCCTGCTCTGCAATCTCTCCTGCTATGCCCGCATCTCCTGTTTCCTGCCTCACCCCAAATACCGCCCTGCACTGCGAGCCCGTGGTTTTAACCCATGGGCTTTAAGCGGGTTAAAACCATGGGCTCGATTTTTAAAAAATTTAAAATATGCCGGGCCTGGCTTTCTCCAACAGTTTTGCATTCCCCTTCCCTAGAAAAAAAATTTGAGAATTACCCAGATCGGGACCGATCAGGCAGGTTTGTGAATCTAGCCCTATATATCTTAAGCTGTCCGTCTTAACCGCCTGACATTAACACATCTTAGCTGTACCGAGGTCCTTTGTCATTTAGGCATTCTGGGACAATCTAAGTTGCAAGAGACTGGCAGTGCATTGTTGGAAAGCAGAAAGCTTGCGGTCAGGAATATATTTCTCAAAAGAGGCCATCTGCTGAATAAGATGTTTCGGGTAAAAGGAAAAGTGAAACGCATCCATGGCCTTGCCTTCTCTGCCAGGAGGGACAGAGGCATAGACACTAGAGCCTGCAGATTTTTTGAGGGTTGACTCCACCAGCAGAGATTCATGTGGAAGCTGAGGTTTGTTAAACCCTGGGATAGGAATAACTTTATAAAGTGATTCCAATTTCCTTGGAGCTCTTGGAATAGTGAGAGGAGTTTGCAAATTTTTGTAAAAAGTTTCCCGTAAGATTTCATGAAGGGGTAACTTTAAAAATTCTTTGGGAGGTTGGTCAAAGTCCAAAGCCTCTAGGAATGCTTTTGACTTTTTAGAATCAGACTCCAAGGGGAGAGAAAGGGTGTCTTGACATCTCCCTCAGAAATTTAGTGAAGGAAGAGTGCTCTGGCTTACTAGCAGGATCCTGCACCGATGGGTCAGCCTCATCCGATGAAAAATCCTCCTCGGTACCGAGGGGATCATCGGAGTCATCCCATAAATCAGGGTCCCGTACCGATGGGAGACGGCCCTGAGACAAAGGAGTAGAGGATTCGGTACGCCTGGTTTTGCGTACTGATTTGCCTGAACGCATCGACACCGTACCCGGTGACTGTAAAACGGGACGGGTGTCAGAGAGCGGTACCGGATCAGAGGCCGAGTGAGCTGTACGTCGAAGAGACTTCGGCTCTGCCGATAAAACAGGCATAGAAATGGAAGAGGCAGATTTAAGCGGTGCCGATAACGTCGACGCCGATAACATAGGCTGGTCGACTATCGGTACCGCAGGCTCAGTGGGTACCGACACCGGAAGGTTCGGAGTTAGCAGAGCCGGTGTTGCAATTGCTCCTTAAGCTGGACCTGAAGGATGGAGGCTATACGTTCATCCAGAGACGGTCCCGATGGCACCGGTACCGCTTTTTTTCTCGCTCGATACCTGTGGTGCCGCTCGACGCTCAGGCGAAGTCGATGCCGATGAAGAGGCAGTGACTTCTATGGGAGCGGAGCGTTTACGGGGCCGGCGCGCAGTCTGCAGGACTTGGCTCACTGCTTGTTCGACTGGTAGGCCGAGGACAGAAGGGAATAGCTTCTTAGCCGGCTTACCCGAAGGATGCGACACCGAAGAGACCTCTTGCGGTGTTGAAACCACCGGTGCCGATTTGGAAGAAGTCGCCGGAGTCAACGCCGGTAGAACTTCCATAGCGGCACCGAACACAATCCGCTGTTGAATTTGGCGGTTCTTCAAAGTTCTCTTTTGAAGAGAACTACAGCGGGTGCACGTTTCTGCCCTATGGTCCGAACCCAAACACTGAAGGCACCGCTTGTGCGGGTCGTGCACACCGCTGACACTTCTTAAAACCCGGTGAAGGGGGCATGAAGGGAAAAACGGCAGTAGCAAAATCGAAGGCCGAGGCTTCGATGGTGCCAACAGGCCCCCCGCCGGGGCCGACCGAAAAAAGTAAAAAAAAAAAAGACTTTTTTTTTTTAAAGAAAATAAGAAAAGAATAAAAAGTGAATAAATTCACGAGAAAAATTACGCAAGCGGGAAGGTGAAAAAAGAGAGTCCAACAGCGGAAACTAAGAAACTGGGGAAGGCACGCGCGGTGCGGCCTAGATAGAACTTTCTAAGTTCTTAGAGTGCAATCACTCTAAAATTGTCCGTACTGGGGCTCCGTCGGTGCCGTCACCCATCGGTCAAGAATATGCTGCCTGCTTGTCCTGGGATAACACACTTTACTAAAAACAAACAAAATAATACATGGTGCTTAAAATAAACAAGCCTTTAACGAGACTCCTACAGTGTATAATGGGAAAATAGTATAATATGTCACTGCGCTCTAAAAGGGAACAAAAACATTCAAAGAGATATAATCAGAAACTCTCACAAAAAGTTAGGAGCAGTTTGTGTTCAACTAGGAAGTGCAAAGGTCCTAAGGGTTTGCAGGTTTGACAGTAAGGGAAGCTGGCGTGGTGCTAGCAACAAGTTATATACACAAAGAACTCTAAGCCTTTTGTTTTTCCCCATTCAAACTCATTTAATATTAAAACTTCATAATTACCCAAATAAAGATTGCATTGTAATGTATTGTACTGTCCTCTGCAAACTGATTAAAAGCAGTACTATATACTCTCTCTATATGTATTTCCCCTCTTGTAAGAAGAAAAGGAGGAACGTCTAGGAATGCTTGCCTTACGGGTGGAAGGAAAACAGAAAATTAGACGGTATGCATACCACAATTAGAATAAAAGAACATAACCACAGTTCCGCTAAATATAAACTTATTAAGAGAAAGACTTGCAAATTCCTGACACGGGATGAGCGTTGTGCAACTGCATCAAAGTATTGTTTTCTAATACTTCCCTTTCTTTTCAGCTAAGCGCAATATACAAAACAAAAAAGAAACAGATCATCTCCTTTCAGACATGCAAAATGGGTCCTCCAATTAAGATTTCATTCTGGACGGAGAGCTCTCCCCATCTTTGGTAACATATGCCTTACCCTGTTATTTGAATATGAAAATTACTGTGCACCGTGGTATGTTCAGGATTAAGACATGCATTCTTATCTATGCAGATTCCAAAGCAACTTGGTTAGCAAATACTATCTTCCTTGCTTCTAGCATGTGTTCTTGCTAACGGATTAACTTACAGAAATGCATTTTAGGTAATATTTACACTCTAAAAGGACAAACCTTTATGTGTCTTTGATGTTGGAAATCCTGTTGATATTAGCTCAACTACTAAAATTTACTTCCCGCCGTTTTTTCTCTGTTCAGCTTACTATTCTGTAGCATAAAGACCGCCCTCAAAAATATGCCTGAACACAAAGTATGTACCATCCTTTAACACGATGGAAGTTTTAGGAGGAAATATAGTTTAAGGAGAATAAAGAAGTCAGGCATCGGTTCCCTTATATTTTAATAATATATGTTCACCATGATGCACGCTGACAGAAAATGGATATAAACAGTTAATAGTGATGGATTAGATTAGAGTTTGGTTACCGGGGATGTGCGTCTACATCCTTCTCCGTGTGTCCAACCTAAATCATTTCATTTCTCCCTTATAAATAAGCGACACACCCGAGCTCTCTCTCTCTTCTTTCTCACCTACTTTCTAGTTCAAATCCGTCTTAACTCCTAAATTTATACTCTGAATTTCCCTAATTCGCTCATTGGTACTGGGCCATAGCCCGGAAAGGCTGCGGTGTATTTAGAAATGCTCTCTTTTATGGAGAAGAGAGGTTGGGAAAGATAGATTGAGGACATAAATTTCATGGGCGTTCAGTAGAGGTCACTGGCATAAAGACCGCCCTCAAAAATATGCCTGAACACAAAGTATGTACCATCCTTTAACACGATGGAAGTTTTAGGAGGAAATATAGTTTAAGGAGAATAAAGAAGTCAGGCATCGGTTCCCTTATATTTTAATAATATATGTTCACCATGATGCACGCTGACAGAAAATGGATATAAACATTTAATAGTGATGGATTAGATTAGAGTTTGGTTACCGGGGATGTGCGTCTACATCCTTCTCCGTGTGTCCAACCTAAATCATTTCATTTCTCCCTTATAAATAAGCGACACACCCGAGCTCTCTCTCTCTTCTTTCTCACCTACTTTCTAGTTCAAATCCGTCTTAACTCCTAAATTTATACTCTGAATTTCCCTAATTCGCTCATTGGTACTGGGCCATAGCCCAGAAAGGCTGCGGTGTATTTAGAAATGCTCTCTTTTATGGAGAAGAGAGGTTGGGAAAGATAGATTGAGGACATAAATTTCATGGGCGTTCAGTAGAGGTCACTGGCATAAAGACCGCCCTTAAAAATATGCCTGAACACAAAGTATGTACCATCCTTTAACACGATGGAAGTTTTAGGAGGAAATATAGTTTAAGGAGAATAAAGAAGTCAGGCATCGGTTCCCTTATATTTTAATAATATATGTTCACCATGATGCACGCTGACAGAAAATGGATATAAACAGTTAATAGTGATGGATTAGATTAGAGTTTGGTTACCGGGGATGTGCGTCTACATCCTTCTCCGTGTGTCCAACCTAAATCATTTCATTTCTCCCTTATAAATAAGCGACACACCCGAGCTCTCTCTCTCTTCTTTCTCACCTACTTTCTAGTTCAAATCCGTCTTAACTCCTAAATTTATACTCTGAATTTCCCTAATTCGCTCATTGGTACTGGGCCATAGCCCGGAAAGGCTGCGGTGTATTTAGAAATGCTCTCTTTTATGGAGAAGAGAGGTTGGGAAAGATAGATTGAGGACATAAATTTCATGGGCGTTCAGTAGAGGTCACTGGCATAAAGACCGCCCTTAAAAATATGCCTGAACACAAAGTATGTACCATCCTTTAACACGATGGAAGTTTTAGGAGGAAATATAGTTTAAGGAGAATAAAGAAGTCAGGCATCGGTTCCCTTATATTTTAATAATATATGTTCACCATGATGCACGCTGACAGAAAATGGATATAAACAGTTAATAGTGATGGATTAGATTAGAGTTTGGTTACCGGGGATGTGCGTCTACATCCTTCTCCGTGTGTCCAACCTAAATCATTTCATTTCTCCCTTATAAATAAGCGACACACCCGAGCTCTCTCTCTCTTCTTTCTCACCTACTTTCTAGTTCAAATCCGTCTTAACTCCTAAATTTATACTCTGAATTTCCCTAATTCGCTCATTGGTACTGGGCCATAGCCCAGAAAGGCTGCGGTGTATTTAGAAATGCTCTCTTTTATGGAGAAGAGAGGTTGGGAAAGATAGATTGAGGACATAAATTTCATGGGCGTTCAGTAGAGGTCACTGGCATAAAGACCGCCCTTAAAAATATGCCTGAACACAAAGTATGTACCATCCTTTAACACGATGGAAGTTTTAGGAGGAAATATAGTTTAAGGAGAATAAAGAAGTCAGGCATCGGTTCCCTTATATTTTAATAATATATGTTCACCATGATGCACGCTGACAGAAAATGGATATAAACAGTTAATAGTGATGGATTAGATTAGAGTTTGGTTACCGGGGATGTGCGTCTACATCCTTCTCCGTGTGTCCAACCTAAATCATTTCATTTCTCCCTTATAAATAAGCGACACACCCGAGCTCTCTCTCTCTTCTTTCTCACCTACTTTCTAGTTCAAATCCGTCTTAACTCCTAAATTTATACTCTGAATTTCCCTAATTCGCTCATTGGTACTGGGCCATAGCCCGGAAAGGCTGCGGTGTATTTAGAAATGCTCTCTTTTATGGAGAAGAGAGGTTGGGAAAGATAGATTGAGGACATAAATTTCATGGGCGTTCAGTAGAGGTCACTGGCATAAAGACCGCCCTTAAAAATATGCCTGAACACAAAGTATGTACCATCCTTTAACACAATGGAAGTTTTAGGAGGAAATATAGTTTAAGGAGAATAAAGAAGTCAGGCATCGGTTCCCTTATATTTTAATAATATATGTTCACCATGATGCACGCTGACAGAAAATGGATATAAACAGTTAATAGTGATGGATTAGATTAGAGTTTGGTTACCGGGGATGTGCGTCTACATCCTTCTCCGTGTGTCCAACCTAAATCATTTCATTTCTCCCTTATAAATAAGCGACACACCCGAGCTCTCTCTCTCTTCTTTCTCACCTACTTTCTAGTTCAAATCCGTCTTAACTCCTAAATTTATACTCTGAATTTCCCTAATTCGCTCATTGGTACTGGGCCATAGCCCAGAAAGGCTGCGGTGTATTTAGAAATGCTCTCTTTTATGGAGAAGAGAGGTTGGGAAAGATAGATTGAGGACATAAATTTCATGGGCGTTCAGTAGAGGTCACTGGCATAAAGACCGCCCTTAAAAATATGCCTGAACACAAAGTATGTACCATCCTTTAACACGATGGAAGTTTTAGGAGGAAATATAGTTTAAGGAGAATAAAGAAGTCAGGCATCGGTTCCCTTATATTTTAATAATATATGTTCACCATGATGCACGCTGACAGAAAATGGATATAAACAGTGATATAATAGTGATAGATTAGATTAGAGTTTGGTTACCAGGGATGTGCATCAAAGCATTCTAAAAAGCAGCACCACAATAGCCATTTTCTTACTTTAACGCTTCGTATTATTTTGAAAGCACAAAGTAGTAACACAAACTAAATTTTAATTATTAACTGTTATACCAACCTTAAGAACTGGCAGCCGTACGATACGTCCTCATACTACTCCCCGTCTTTTTTTTTCTTGGTAAACTACAAAAGAACAGGAGACAAGCTCAGCGCCCCGGGACTGAGCGATGATAATAGCATCAAACCAGGAAAGAATTCATGGATACAAATTCTTTTTTTTTTCTTCACTGATTTTCTAAACTTGAAAAGTGCAATACACAAATATAAGTTAATGAAAGCACATTCAACTTACAAATATGCATAACCAACCATTTTCTTCCCTCCCCCCCCCCCCCCCCCCGGAAAACACAGTCTCAAAGTGTTTGCAAAATCTTTACATTAAAGCATTCAAGCTTTTAAGTAAACATTCAATTTAGAGATTACTGGAACAGCCAGTGCCCTTTCTCAGCAGCACCCTAGCAAACAGTTCCAGAAAACCTTTTAAATATTCTTTGATTCCGTTATAGATTTTTCATTGCACTTTCCACACCTGTGTTACTCCAAAATTAAGTTTCCACATTCCGTGTTCCTGTACCTTATCACTTTGCACAAGCTACTTTATAATATCCGTCTCTGTCCGTGTGTGATAGTATATACATCAGTTTACACAGAATTTTATTTTTGCCCAAAGGATCCCCTGAGGAAGGCTCGCTGTAGCTGAAACATGGCTCGTGTTAGGTTCCGTACTTTTCTACACCAAGTTTTTAGATTCAATTGTAACATGTACTGTATATTCAATTTGGGTTCTGTTTTTCCAGATCATCTGTTCCACTTGCCTACTATTGTTTTGTGGCATCTGTTCCCTTCAAACAACAGAAAACAGCTTAATTCTTTCATCAGGAATATTCAAATTGGCCAGAGGCAAATTCTCCGCAATAAGCTTTTAAAAAGGCAACTTCTGTAAATTAGGCTAATCTGGGCTTGCTATGAAAAAAAGGATGTGACGACTTGTACAGTCTTTATTATTGTTTGAACGTTATTCACTGATCTACAAAACACGCTAGACATTTTTTTTAACTTGTAATACATTACGTTTTTGACAGCAGATGTGAAAACTAATGAGGCAGTGGAGTAGCGGGCTACCGTGCCATAATAAGATACACTGGTCATAGTTAGTAAGACATTGACAAGTATAATCACCGCAGTATTTTTCAATGTCCCAACAAATTCTGTATACTTGTTTAATAAATCCTCTTTAGGGCCTCAAATTTGCCATAGGTGCCACATTGCTGGGGTCACCGTTCAACTTTGGCTATGGCCATGGCCAATAAGATATACAGCAAGATCAAAAACTAAGCTATACGCTCAGGAAGATTAAAAATTGTTTAAAAAGAAGCAGACTTAAAGGTATTTTTCACATTACCTTGCTCGGGTATTTTAGTCAAAGGATCCAACACAGGAGTAACGATTCCTTCTTCATTCACCTGTATCTTCCAAGCTACTATTAGTTCACATCTATAAAATAAATAAATAAATACATAAATACACCCCCCCCCCCCAAAACAAACCCCAAAACCCTACACAAAACAATGCAGTTGAACATTTGTAAGGAATTAAATAATACAGACAAAATTTTAATTCCATTCTTTAATCATCAATGTTAAAACAAATACAACATAAAAAAAACGCAGGACCAGAGAAGCACTATCTACAAGAAACAGCTTTTATAGTCAAGTTTTCAGTTCAATAGATGAAACATTCTAGCCTGTAGCGTTATTTCCCTATGGTTTAGAATGTCTTGCCTATCTACTGGAAGAGAGCTTACCAGGGTAAGTACATAATCTCCTTTTACATATGCTGACAGTACAGATCTCAAGAGCCCATATTTTCTTAAATATTGAATAGCTAATAAGAATAGCCTTACTGGGTTAGACCGATGGTCCATCAAGCCCAGTAGCCCCTTCTCACAGCCAGTCCAGGTCCCTAATACTTGGTAAAAATCCAAAGAGTAGCAATGTTATATGCTACCGATCCAGGGCAAGCAGTGGCTTCCCCATGTCTTTCTCAATAACAGACTATGGACTTTTCCTCCAGGAACTTGTCCAAACCTTTCTTCAATTAGCTATGCTAGCCGATCTTACCGCTAATTTCTTCCTATTGGTTTTAAAAATATTTCCCTGTAACTTCATTGAATATCCCCTAGTCTTTGTAATTTTTAAAGAAGTGAAAATTCTACTCCATTCAGGATTTTGTAGACGTCAATTGTATCTCCAGAAATAAAAATGAGTTGACTCATCTTTTTATCCAAGGATTATACTTGAAATTATATAAAACCAGAGTTTCTCAAACCAGTCCTCGGAACACACCCAGCCAGAAAGGTTTTCAGAATATCCACAAAGAAAACATAACCTGTTAGGTATGTCCTGAGGAGTAGGTTGAGAATCCTTTTATTAAATACATTTTAGTTTATAATCCAGCTAAAACTCTTTCAGCTATGACATTATTTTCGTATGCACTAAAATGCCTTACCCAGAAAGCTTTGGATTCCTTAGAACCATGGTGTCTATTTGTTTTTGCTATCCTCTGTATTATCTGTAATTTTAAAGATATGTTCATCGCTTAGAAATTACTTGAATAATAAACTTGAAACTTAGTCTGCTGAAGAAGAACCTTCAGGAAGTCGAATAATTTCTGGATACCTTCCCTACAAAACAAAAATCATATTATTAACGTAGAAATCTACTAAAGTAATTGTGTAATTGCTCTAATGAGGAATGCCATGCCTTTTTTTTTTTTTTTTTTTTTATTGACATTTATGTATTTTATTCAAATTCTCATTTTTTTTTTTTTAAATTTTTATTTATAAATTTTCCATTCTTACAACATCTGAATCATAGTAAATATTATTAATTATTACATATCTAGTATATTGTCATTAATAATTCATAGTATTTAAAATATAATATGATAAAGATTATACATTAACATAAAAATATAAATCCCTCCCCCTTTTTGTATAACATGTTTCCAATAATTAATCAAATCCCACCCCATTCATATATAATTTTTATCATTGTGCTAAGAAATCTAATCATTAGAATAATTAGTCAATGGTTGCCAAATTTTCTTGAAATTAAGAAAATTCCCTTGTTGTAACGCTAATTTTTTTCCCATTTTATATATATGACAGACCGAATTCCACCAGAACGTAAAATTTAATTTGGTATAATCTTTCCAATTTTGAGTAATTTGTTGCATGGCGACTCCTGTTAGTATTAGTAATAGCTTATTATTATTTGCTGATATCGGACTCTTAGTTCTCATTGCAGTGCCAAATAATATGGTATCATATGAGAGTCCTACATAATTCTCTAGTAACTTATTAATTTGGGGCCAAATTGAATTCCAAAATGCGTTTACACAGGGACAGAAAAAGATTAAATGATCTAACGTCCCTATTTCCATTTTACAATGCCAGCATCTATTGGATCTAGTACTATCTATTTTTTGCAGGCGCGTTGGGGTCCAGAACACTCTATGTAATAAGAACAACCATGTTTGATTCATAGACGCTGACTTTGTAGATCTTAATCTCCAGGACCAGAATCGTGGCCATTGAGACTCAGAAATTGTCTGACCAATCTCAATACTCCAAATATCCCTAAGACCTGTTTTCTTTTTTTTATTTAAAAATCCGTATATCAATTTGTACCATTTTGCGGCTTGGTGACCCAAAAAATCCGCCTGGAAACATAGAACCTGTAAACTATATTGATTATTTAGATTTTTCCATTCAGGGAACCCTACCTGAATGGCCTGCTTCAATTGCATCCATTTAAAATATTGTGTTTTATTTAATCCAAATTTATTTTGCAATTGTGAAAAACTAAGCAGTGAACCTTCTGATATGACATCATTCAATGTTCGTATTCCTGCATTTATCCATTGTTTCCAGACGATTTTAAATCCGCCAATTCTGATCCTGGAGTTTACCCATATTGATTGATTTAGAGATTTAGCAATAGGTTCTGGTGACAGATTACTGATGTATCTCAATGTTTTCCAAGTGTCAAATAAAATTCTGTGGTCTTTGTATCTTTTAGGCATTGTTATAGTTATTAACTGTTCTGGATGTAAAGGGAACAGGAGCCGCCATTCTAAATACAGCCAATCTGGTACATTTTCCAAAAGATCTGGGAGGATCCAATACATACCCTGTCTTAAAATATAGGCTTGATGATACCTATAAAAATTTGGAAAATTTACCCCCCCTTCCATAATTGGTCTTTGTAATGATACTAAAGCGATTCTTGGTCTTTTCCCACACCAAACAAATTTTGTAAGAACATTGTTAAGTTTTTTATAAAATGACCCCTGGAAAAATATTGGAATCATACTCATTTGGTAACAAACCACAGGCAATATCATCATTTTAATTGTTTGAATTCTTCCCCACCAAGAAAGATGTAATGGATTCCATTGCTCACACATTTCTGTTATTTTTTTCAATAAAAGTTTTTCATTCTCTTTGACTGTGTCTTCAATTGTATTTTTGATCATAATTCCTAAGTATTTTATTCCATCTTCTTTCCAAATAAATGAATATGGATCAAATAATCCTTTGGTACAATGAACATTGATTGGGAGAATTTCAGATTTGTTCCAATTAATTTTATATCCAGAAAAAGTACCATATTTTTCTATTAAATTAAGTATACATGGAATAGTAGTTTCCGGTTCTCTTAAATATAATAATATATCATCTGCATATGCAGATAATTTAAATTCAAAACTGTTAAATGATATTCCCTTTATCTCCTTAGTTTTGTTTATTGCAATTAATAAAGGTTCTAGGACAATATCAAAAAGTAAAGGAGACAGAGGGCATCCTTGTCTAACTCCCCTATGCAAGTTAAATCTATTTGATAAATTATTGTTAATATATAATCTTGCTCCAGGAGAGCTATACAATGTCTGAATCATTTTAATAAAACCGGATCCTATACCAAACCATTGTAAAGCTTGGTATATAAAATTCCATTCCACTCTATCAAAGGCTTTTTCTGCATCTAAAGATATTAAAAAAGCTGGATCATTTATTTTTTTTGCTAAATTTAATGAGTGGAATGCTAATCTAGTATTATTTGATGAATGTCTTTTAGCAATAAATCCTGTTTGATGAACATCAATAATGAAAGGAAGAGCTTTTGCCAATCTTAATGCTAATATTTTAGCCATCAATTTGTTATCCACATTCAATAATGAAATAGGCCTGTAATTTGAAACCAGAGTAGGATCTTTGTTTGGTTTTGGTAAGACTATAATTATCGATTCTGCCATAGTACCAGAAATATTTTCATTCTTTATTTGATATTGATACAAATTTAACAGATGTGGTAATATGATATTTTGGAAAAATTTATAAAATTCAACCGTATACCCATCTCCACCTGGAGCGGATCCAACTCTAAGAGACTTCAATGCTGTTTCTAACTCTTTTAAAGATATAGGTTCTTCTAAACTTCCTTTTATATGATCTGGAATATTTGGTCCAATATATGAATTTAAAAAAGTTAATCCGTCTTGTTCTTTATTTTTATAAGAATTGGAAGTGTATAATTCTTTGTAAAAATCAAGAAATTGTGTTATAATATCTTTTGTGTTGGTATGTGTTTTACCTTGTGTATCTTTAATTGCAATAATCTTAGATTTTCTTTTCTTTACTTTAAGAAAATTTGCTAATAATTTCCCAGCTTTATTTGAATTTCCATAATATTGTATTTGTTTATTGAAAATGTCTTTCCTCACAATTTGAGAAGAAATCTCATTATATTTAACTTTTAATTTTAATATTTCTTGTAATGTATTATTTTCCCATTTCTCAATTAATTTATTTTCTAATAATTTAATTTGCTTTCCCATCTCAAGAAATTGTTTTTTTTTTTTGTTTATTAATAAATGTTGAGTATGAAATAATATTTCCTCTCATAGTTGCTTTAAAAGCATCCCATAAGATCTCAGCATTAATAGTATCTGATTCATTAAATTGAAAGAATTCTTGCATTTTTATTTTAAAGTCTTCAATAAATTTTGAATCCGCTAGTAAATCATTATTAAATCTCCATACTGAATCAAAGTTTTCAACATCATAATTTTGAAGATTAATCCACACACCAGCATGATCTGAAATTATAATGGGATCAATTGTTGCTTTTAGTACACGCTGCGCTATATTATTAGAAACAAATATATAATCAATTCGTGAAAAAGATTTATGGACCTGAGAACAAAAAGAAAATTCCTGATCATTAAAATGAAGAATTCGCCATATATCTACTAAATCACAAGATAGTATCAAATTATCTAAGCCTAATGATTTCATAATTTTACTTGGTTTTTTATCCAAAATCGGATCCATTACAGCATTGAAATCCCCTGCTACTATTAAATTAGATGTAGCCAGTGGTAAAAGTAATTGTTGAATTTGTTTAAAAAACTCCATTTGATTCGTATTAGGAGCATATAAATTGAATAAATTCAGGGTTGTATTTCCCAGAACCATTTCGATATGTACCCATCTACCTAAGGGATCATAATTAATTAATTTAAAATCTGCATTACATTTTTTGTTTATTAGAACAGCCACTCCAGCTTTTTTCTTTGAAGCAGGTGCAAATAAACATTTAGAAATCCAACCTCCAGATAGTTTTTTTGATTCAATTTCCGAAAGATGGGTCTCTTGTATGAAGTAAATGTCCGCATTTTGATTTTTAAGGAACGATAATAATTTCTTTTTCTTAATAGGATGATTTAAACCATTGACATTCAACGAATACATTTTTATATCCATCTAATTAATAATTATGTTTTAACCAATATTCTATAATAATTTACAAGATTAGTTCCTAGCACATTCAATAAAAATTTATCTCCTATCCCACCCATTATTTTCCCTCCCTCCCCACCCATTATCATATTCTGATTTGGAACACGCATTGGTCATGCAAAACCTAAATCTCCATCTCCAGGCAACTAATAATTCATTATATTATTTAAAAACATATTTCTAAATTCAGTACATTCTTTATACTTCCACCCTTATATAATTGAAAATTATATCCATTTAATCTATAAAATTTTATAAATTTACTGAGAATTATATATATTTGATTCATAAAATTAAATTCAATATCATGCATACATGTAATATATTATTCTTAATAAATAAACATATTACAAATATATCTCTTATTCTCTATATATCTGTTATTCATCATGTAAATTAAATATATCCATTTTTATAAATATATTAATATTAATAATAAATACATTTCAATCATTTTCATAGATAATCTTCATAATGAATTAATTTGAATGAATACTTG
This sequence comes from Geotrypetes seraphini, assembly GCF_902459505.1. Taxonomy (NCBI): domain Eukaryota; kingdom Metazoa; phylum Chordata; class Amphibia; order Gymnophiona; family Dermophiidae; genus Geotrypetes; species Geotrypetes seraphini. Next base: position 45,104,599 of record NC_047100.1, read on the forward strand.
AATAGAATATACATTTTATATCAATAAATAAGTTTTATAATAAATTCCTATTTTATTAATTATCTACCAATCAATTACTTAATTCATTATTTTTCCATAATAAGTTAATATAACTGAATAGTTGAATTAAATATAAATTTTATAGTAGACACCTATTTTATTAATTAATCCATTCAATATTCAAATTATTATCTTGTATATATTTCATAAAATTACAATCTTCTTACATAGAATTAAAATATTATTTTTATAATAAATTAATATATTTCTTTTTTTTTTTTTTTTTTAGTCTTATTCTCAATATAACAATAACAAATTTTCCTTTCAATATTATTAATAATAAATTCATAGTAAATCATTTTCATTATTCAATAATCATAATAAGTTAATATACTTATATAATTAAATATATATAATAAATTAAATAATTCTCTATTTTGATTAAAATATATATTTTATATAAATATTATTAGTTTTATAATTTATTTATTTATATTTTAATTAAAAATTTTTTTTTTTTTTCACTAGTATTAATGAATGTGGATGCTATTATTTTATTAATAATTAATTTGATATAATAATATTATATTATTGCATCCACTATATCAGTAAATTATCTTTCCAGTTAGTAACATTTCTTAAGTCTTAATTTTTTTTTTTTAATAATCTTCTTTATTTTCCCTTTTTTCCATCTTCTTTCTTCTTTCTTCAGCTGAATTGTTCCTTTTATTCTGTTTTTTATGCAAACATAGGTTCTTCTTGTGTCAAAAATTCCTTCAGTTTTGCAGGGTCTTGAAAATATATGGACTTATTTCCACTAGATACTCTCATAGTGGATGGATAATATATTCCATATATGTAACCTTTTTCTTTCAACTGCTGTCTGTATGTGAGGAATTGTTTTCTTATGTTTGCAGTGTATTTGGCAAAATCAGGAACTAAAATCAGTTTTGATCCTTTATAATTCAAGTTTTTATTTGCTTTTGCCATTTTTAATATTTCCTGAGCATGTTGGTACCTTAAAACCTTGAATATCAAAGGTCTTGGAGCTGCCTGGTTTACTGGCTTTCTTATGGGGATTCTGTGGGCTCTTTCTATTTCTAACGGCCATTTTGAATTGAGCTGAAGCAGTTTAGGTAAAAGATTTTCCAAGAATTGTACAGGATCTCCCCCTTCAATATTTTCAGCCAGCCCTAAAATTCTGATGTTCTTTCTTTTTCCTCGGTTTTCCATGTCCACCATTTGATTTTTTAAAGCTGCTACTTCTTTTTTATCTTTATCATATTCTTGTGTGAAGGATTCAAATTTCTCCATTTTTTCTTCCATCACTGCCATTCTCTGTCTTTCGGTTTGGATTTCTTGTTTCATGTTAAGAAGTTCTTCTTTAACTTCAGAGATTTTATTGGCATTTTCAGTCAGCATCAGTTTTATTTTGAACAGTTCAGTCATAATATCGGACTTTTCAGTGAGTTCTTCAGTTTCCATCGGGAACGGCACACTCGATGGTGACAGAGGAGTTACTTTTGTTCTTTTTGCTGAACTTCCCGATGTTGAAGGTTTTTCAGCTTTTCCCTGCTTCATACTTGCCATTTCCGACGTTGTTTTATATATATTTTATAGCGGTTAGGCAAAGTGAAAGTTTTATTTTTTTTCCGTTTGTTGCCTGGATACGGGAGCGCTGCGGGTTAAGCTGCCATATCGTGCGCGCTCCAAGCCACCGGAATGCCATGCCTTATGTTGCTGCTATTATTCTGCTTTGCTTCTAATTGGAAAAATATGGCAATCGTATCTATAATAAAACCCTAGCCACACATGCGCGCTTGAAACCGCCGAGCGGGGAAGCGTCTCAGCGCAGTGGCAGCACTGTAAACAGGCCGTTCGCAGCAAGCCCTGGCAGGGCCGTTTCTCTGCCGCATCACTTCAGATGAGGTAGAAGAAAGGCCCTGTCAGGGCTGACTGCTGAAGACCACCACCCTGTTAATAGGCCTTCGATAACTGACCTCACGACACTCAATATGCCGGTATAAGTAGTATATATTTTATTAACAACAGCAGCTTACAAGAATAAATCTTTCAGCATATGGCGTAGCAGAGCATGGGTATATCAAGCCGGCTTGAAGACCTGGAATCTGTTCTGTCCGTGTCATCAAAAAACGGTCCTTTATACATTTTTGACAGCCTGAGACCACCTTGGTAGATATTACATTTCTAGTTTCAATTGGTTACTTACATTTGTCATTTCCACTTATCAGTTTATTGATTGGACAACATTTTTACTTTTCCGAGTCATACTGCGCGTGACGCCCTGTTTACTAAAAAGTTACCTATTTCCCGACATATGTCTTTTTAATATCAATTTTTCCGAGCAAGGCCTGCCCATTCCAGGACTTATCTTGCGTAGTAGTCAATTTTATATTTGCTTCTCTATTTTTATGATACATCAGCAGATGTTGTGCTCGTTTCTATGTGAAAGGATAAGTTTTGCTTGACTTGCTTATTTCAGCAAACACAGAGATTGTGTTAAGAGCTGACAGTCTCAGGGTGTCTTTCAGGCCTGTAAAATGTATTGTCATTTTCCTATTAATCTGGGGATTTCAAGGGGTCTGTCTTCACCTCCAGTATCACGGAGGTCTTACCTTCTTCACCTGTACAGGCCTTTTCTCCCCTCCTTCCTCTCTTCAAAGCCTCCCAAGGCTTCGACACCCCAAGGTCATGATGGTCGCGGAGTAGGGTGGCTTAGGGGCCAAGCACCTGAAAAATTGAGCTTGATAAAACATTAAAAGGACAAGTGTCTAACCCACCCAAACTAAACTAAAGGGACAATCGCTACAATATGACTCGGTAATTATAAGAAATCAAATAATCAATAATAAAAGAATCAATACAATAAAATTCAACATTCATTGTAATATAATTTCGTAAGTAAATGTGTTTGTTAAAGATGGGATTTTATAACTGAGTATCTTGAGAATCTAATGTGTTTTGAATCTCTTTGTGCGGACGCATAATCTGATATTCAGGGTATGCTGATTGTGGAATACGTTCACAATATATATGAGTGGATAACATTTGGTGCGATACCTGTTCTGTTGTAGTTTTGATAAAACTGACACAACAAGGGAGGCAGCAGGGAACTATCAAGAAGATTAGGCAAAGGATGCCTAAGAAAATCAGGATAGGACGAAGGGCTCCGATATTGGGAAACCAGGAACTAAACCAATCTGGTTTAATTCCGTTCCAGGATTGGACTGGAACATGGGACTACCTCTTTCATTCCATCTGTAATGTCTTTCGCTTCCTGGCCTACTTCATTTATATGGAGGCAGCAATTTGATAAATTAAATTTACCACATACACCTCCTTCGGATGCTAGAAGGTAATTTAAAGCAAATCTGTTCTGGTAAATGGCATTTCTTGCGTAGCTAGGACGTTAAAGGCTAATGAGGTTGCATTTGTGATGGTTTCAACTATTGCTTGGAGTCTATAATGATTCTGTTTAACATATAGATGGGGGTTCGGTATCCTCACATGCTATCTTCAGCCCAAGTGGCTGGTCCATAGTAATTAATGATATGTGAAGGGGGCCAATCATTGTTTTTCCATTCTCCTATTTTCAGTCCTTGTGTAACATCTACCGATCGCTTACTTCTGGCTCGGGACTTATACATTTGGAAACCTAGTGTCTCTCCATGTTCAAGTGGGAATAAAAAGAAACTGGGTCTAATTATACCAAGAGTGCATGATCCTACCCAGTTTTTGGGAAGCAGGCATATGCTTTGTTCTCGCATATCCAATAAAGGCCATCGGGAGCAGGCCAATTCTTTTGGTCTGATGGGGTTGTGTTTAACCTTAGAATACCGGATATGGTTTAGAAGTAGAAAGAATGTGTCCTGAAAGGGTTTCGTATCATTGGGCCAGGTGACCCAACTGGAATTTTCAGAGACCCAAGTATGGGTGTGAGTGCAAGTAGAAACATCCTGCATTGAAACTATCTGGCAAATAAACTCAAAACCGCGGACACAGAAGGCACAAGTGAAGGGACTTCGCGCAGAGAGTCGAAGACTGACTTCTCAGCTCCGCGGGAAGGCACTCGCGCATGCGAGGTGCGGGCAACTCGAAACTTCTAAAGTTTCTACAAGGAAGTATGCTTGTGAGATGTCCGCGTCGGGGCTCCGTTGGATGACGTCACCCACTAGTGCCTGCTTGTCCTGGGATAATGAATGGGTTTTTTAATACCCAGGGAGAGCCTACAGACGAAGGGGGAGTCTTAGTGAAATTAACTGTACAGGAAGAAGAGTTAGTGAGATCCACCTCTCTTGCTTCCCAGGGCCAGTGCTCTCCCAAGTGTGCTCCTCTACACACGTAGCACTCGGTGACATTTAATGTGTTGGCTATAGTTTTTGCTAGTGAGAGGAAAAGGTTAACTGCAGATGAGCCATATTCAATGTTATGCTCTATTTCTTCTGTCTGGTGGAGTTTGTGAGGAAACAGTTTGCTCAAGTTCTATTCCTACTTCAATAAACCCGTAGGGGTCTTTTCCTTCATCATCAATACCAATTTGGTAACGGCGTGGGGTTAGAAAAGCTTTGGGGTCTTGTATGTGAAAGTTAAGATCCTGGGGAGGAAGCTGAAGCTGAGGACAGGGAAGATAGCCTTTTCAGAGATCCTGCCAGTACCAAGGGCAGATGCGAGGAGGCAGACCGAGATGCAAGCAACAAATGGATGGCTGAGGCGATGGTGTGACGAGGAGGGTTTCCTCTTTGTACGGAACTGGTCAACCTTCCTGGGGAAAAACAAGCTCTACAGGAGAGATGGTCTGCATTTGAGCACGGCTGGGACGAGGATGCTGGCACGTAACATCCAGACCTGCATAGACATGACTTTAAACTGATAACAAGGGGAAAGCCGAGAGTCGATCTGACCTCGACACATCGGACCACAGTATCGAGCAAAGATACTGAGACAGGAACTGGCAATAGTGGACTAGAGACAAAATGGACACTTTATGGACATAAACCCAAAGATGCAGCACAGGGAACCGAGGGGCATTTAGAGCTAAAGAGCAAAACAAGGAGGAAACAGCCAGAACCAGAGGGCTATCAAAGAACAAAGAAACGGGCAGAGGATGGAATAGACACACCGCAGGAGGCAACACGCGAGGAGACCAGCAGGAGCAACAAATCAAGAGTAGATCCAAAAGAAAAGGTAACAAACTGGGACTTAAATTGCCTATATACAAACGCTAGAAGCCTAAGAACTAAAATGGGGGAGCTAGAAGTTATAGCCGGAAATAAGGACATAGACATAATAGGAATCACAGAAACATGGTGGTCAGAGGACAACAAATGGGATGTGGCCCTGCCAGGGTACAAACTCTACAGGAAAGACAGGGCACACAAGAAGGGGGGAGGAATAGCACTGTATATAAAGGACTCCATTCCTTCATCCAGAATTGAAACAACAATAAGGGCAGACAGTCTGGAGTCACTATGGGTTAAGCTGACAGGAGGGGAAGGAGCTGACATCAAATTGGGACTGTATTATCGCCCACCAGGACAGCCAGAAACAAACGACCTGGACCTGGAGGCCGAACTGAGACAGGTGTGCAAAAGTGAAAAAGTGGTGGTTATGGGGGACTTCAACTATCCGGGAATAGACTGGGACATTGGGAACTCAAATTGCACGCGAGAAACTAAATTCCTAGAGGCGATAAGGGACTGTTTCATGGAGCAGCTGGTCACGGAACCAACGCGAGGGGACACCACTCTAGACCTAATCCTCAACGGGCTAGAGGGACCCGCAAAGGAAGTGGTGGTACTAGCACCGTTAGGGAACAGCGATCACAACATGATCCAGTACAAATTAAACATGGGAACATCCAAGGTGAAAAGAACCACAACGACAGCACTCAACTTCAAAAAAGGAAACTACAAGGACATGAGGAAAATGGTAGGAAAAAAGCTCAGCAACAGCTCAGGGAAGGTGAAGACCGTAAAGGAAGCCTGGACACTGCTTAAAGGCACAGTGCTCGAGGCACAAGACCTGTATGTCCCAAGGTTTAGGAAAGGATGCAAAAAAAATCAAACTAAAAACCCAGCATGGATAACAACTGCAGTTAAAAAGGCTATAAGCGACAAGAAATCATCCTTCAAGAAATGGAAAAAGGAACCAACAAAGGAAAACCAAGAAGAGCACAAAAGACACCAGAAAGAATGTCATCGAGAGGTCAGGAAAGCAAAGAGAGAATATGAGGAAAGACTGGCAGGAGAAGCAAGAAACTTCAAACCCTTCTTCAGGTATGTGAAAGGGAAACAACCAGCCAGAGAGGAAGTGGGACCACTGGATGACGGAGACAGGAAAGGAGCGATAAAGGAGGAAAAAGAGATAGCTGACAGGTTAAACAAATTCTTCTCGTCAGTCTTAACCAGAGAGGACACAACCAATATTCCGGAACCCGAGGAGATTATAAACGGAGAACAAGATGAAAGGCTGGTAAAACTAGAGGTGAGCAAAGAGGATGTCCTCAGACAGATAGACAGACTAAAGAGCGACAAATCACCAGGCCCGGACGGCATCCACCCAAGGGTACTAAAAGAACTGAGAAACGAAATAGCAGAGACACTTCGCCAAATATGTAACCTCTCCCTAAAAACAGGGGAGATCCCAGAGGACTGGAAAATAGCGAATGTCACGCCCATCTTTAAGAAGGGTCAAGGGGTAACCCGGGAAACTACAGGCCTGTGAGCTTGACCTCGGTTCCAGGGAAGATGATGGAAGCAATGGTAAAGGACACAATATGCGAATACATAGAAAACAATGGACAACTGAAGGCGAGCCAACATGGCTTCTGCAAAGGAAGGTCATGCCTCACGAACTTGCTGTACTTCTTTGAGGGAATAAACAGCCAGATGGATAAGGGGGAATCCATAGACATCATTTACCTTGACTTCCAAAAAGCCTTCGACAAGGTACCTCACGAACGGCTACTTAAAAAGCTGTGGTACCACGGGGTGCAAGGGGATATCTACCGATGGATCAAACACTGGTTGGCGGGCAGGAAGCAGAGGGTTGGAATAAAAGGCCAATACTCAGACTGGCAATGGGTCACGAGCGGAGTTCCACAGGGGTCAGTGCTGGGACCTCTACTGTTCAATATATTTATTAACGATCTGGAGGCAGGGACAAAATGTGAGGTTATCAAATTTGCTGATGACACCAAACTCTGCAGCAGGGTTAGAAACACGGAAGACTGCGAAGACCTGCAAAGGGACCTAACGAAACTGGAAGACTGGGCAAAAAAGTGGCAAATGAGTTTTAACGTAGAGAAATGCAAGGTCATGCATGTAGGGAAAAAGAACCCGATGTTCAGCTACAAAATGGGGGGAACACTGCTAGGGGTGAGTAACCTTGAAAGGGACCTGGGGGTGATGGTCGACACATCACTGAAACCATCGGCGCAATGTGCGACAGCCTCAAAGAAAGCAAACAGAATGCTGGGCATCATCAAAAAAGGTATTACAACCAGGACGAAGGAAGTCATCATGCCGCTGTATCGCGCAATGGTGCGCCCGCACCTGGAGTACTGTGTTCAATACTGGTCACCGTACCTCAAGAAGGACATGGCGATACTCGAGGGAGTGCTAATAAATGGTATGGAAAATTTTTCATACGCTGACAGGTTAAAAATGCTGGGGCTGTTCTCCCTGGAGAAGAGGAGACTTAGAGGGGACATGATAGAAACCTTCAAAATCCTTAAGGGCATAGAGAAAGTGAATAAGGACAGATTTTTCAAACTGTGGGGAGCCACAAGCACTAGGGGTCACTCGGAGAAATTGAAAGGGGACAGGTTTAGAACAAATGCTAGGAAGTTCTTTTTTACCCAGAGGGTGGTGGACACATGGAACGCGCTTCCGGAGAATGTGATAGGCCAGAACTCTGTACAGGGGTTCAAGGAGGGTTTGGATAGGTTCCTGGAGGATAAGGGGATAGAGGGGTACAGATATAACTTGAGGTAGGTTATAGAAGTAGGCAGAAACCACTTCACAGGTCGCGGACCTGATGGGCCGCCGCGGGAGCGGACCGCTGGGCGAGATGGACCTCGGTCTGACCCAGTGGAGGCAACTTCTTATGTTCTTATGTACAGGAACTGTTTTTCTGTAAGCATTGTTTGTCTGGGGGCTCTTTAAGTTTTACTTTCGGGTTTCCTCCAAATATGGGATTGAATGAAGTAGCTCCTGCATATGACCAGGTGGGACACCAATAATCTTTATAGAGATCTTCATATATATATTCCATTTCTGGACAAATATATTTGTTTAAACGTGAGTATCTGGGTGTGTATTTAACACATTTGTGATATGCATATTTCTGTAGGTTAGTGACCGTACATGCATCAAAATGGGAAACTAATGGGAGTGTCTAAGGATTTAAGCTTATTATGTCTATTTTTCTTTGTATACCAACACCTAAATCCTCCTGCTTGTCTGTGATTATCACAAGACCGTATGTACCAACGATAAGTTGGTCCGGCTCGAGGGTCAAAGCAAACTTGACCCATGATTTCTTCTCCTGTCTTAATGGGACACATGTGATACAAAAGGTCTTTGTGTATGCATTCAGTAACCGTAGAGTTGCCAGAAGCGGTTGTGAAGGGATATCGTAGAAAGAATATAATCAGCAATTTTAAGAGAACACTAAATCTGTGGCCAAGGATCCAAAGGGATGTGGGAAAAGTAGCCTGAGGAGGTCTGGGGAATAGATTCCAAAGAGTTCCCACCTTGGATCCCATCTTCACGGGGATTATGGTGAGGGCATTGGACTTCGAGGAAATGGTATGGGACAGCGATTCCAACAACGGATCCGATAAGGGAATCGGTAATTAAAAAACCAGGCAATGACTTGGGCTACAGAAAGAAAAAAACAAAATACAACTAGGGAGACTAGAGTAATTATGGCAGCTATTAGAGGTTTGTATAGGGGAAAGGTGTTATGGTTTAGCAAAATGTGTCTGAAAGCAAAAGTATAAGCTAGTCCTACACTTTCTTGTGCATATCACTAGTAAAGCATATCCTTTAAAAACTATAATGCTAAATAAAAACAAAAGTAAAATGTACTCAGAGCTAAGTCATTCAGTCCACAAGCTCATAGGCCTTACAGCGACTCACCCTGTACTTCTGTAGGGGCAGGCTTAATGTCCTTGTGGTACGCCAAAGTGTTATGTCCTTGCAACTTAACTGCAAAAGGATTGGATTCTTCTATGGTGTATGGTCCATGGAAAGCCAGCTGTTTCCAGTTGTTCTTCTAGAAGGTACGCTTGTATACTTGTCGCCCTTTGTGATACTTGTATACCCAAGGCGTTGGGGCCCTTGTAAAAGATTTCCTTTTGTCTGTAAAGAGAAAACATATTCTGATATAACTTGAGGAAAGGCTCTTTGGCCTGGTTGTTGAAAAGGTGGAAAGTCTTCCAGTGCACTGGTGTAATGAGGTCTTTAAACTGTCCGATTACGGACAGCGTACAGAAGCTGCAGGCAAGTATTTTAGCCAATTTTTTTTAATGCTAAAGGCATCAATTTCTTTAGGGCCACCTTTATTAAATCATGGGCTTTTTCAGCAAATCCATTTGCCTGCGGGTAGTAAACAGTAACAATTTTTTGTTCAATGACCAATGAGCTGCAGAGTTCCTGCAGAAGGTCATTTCTAAAATGGCTGCCATTATCAGAGACTACTATGGCTTCAGGGACGCCATATCTACTCACAATTTCAGTACAAATTTTCTGGGCAGCATCTTTTCCAGTTTCAGATGCACAGGGATATGCTTCTATCCATTGTGAGAAAGGACACACACACTAGCAAATACCTTTTTCCATGATTTTCAAAGATCATATCTGTATAATCAATATACCATTTTCTGCAAGGTCCTTCTGGAATAGGGATGACTCCTAACGGGGGTAGGGGTCCATCTTGGGTTTGTTTGTCTTAATGCAAGTTGGGCATTTCCGAACAATTTCAGGATGACATCTAATTTGGGATGCCACACTATCAGATTTAGCCTAGCACTAATGTGAGAGAAAGGGGCATGTGTTTTAGAATGATGATCTTGGGCATATAGCCATAGCGTAGCTGTGGATATGCATGTTCTCATGTCTTTTGTTTTCCATATTCCTTTTATCTGTTTGCAATCTAGTTTCTGCCATTGTTGTAACTCATCTGGGGTAACTCCAAAGGAGGTTTCAATATCCTCTGGCCGTGCCCTGGTCCCTACATATAGCAGGGCTATGTGTTGCTAGGTGGTGGCTTCTTTGGCTAGCTAGACGGTCAACGTGTCGGTGTGCTTTCTGAGTAAATGATGTGTCTGAGTCATCATGTGCTTTTATTTTAACGATTGCTGCAGGTGTATGTACGTCTGTGTTGTATGGCAGTCATGAGATGTTGCAATGGCTTTCTTGTGCTATCAATGAATCTTCTAACTGTCCATTTGTCATCATTTTCTTCAATACATTTGATAGCATAGATGGAATCAGAATAAATGGTGAGATTCTGATCTGGATATGTCTCAAGGGCTTGCAAAAGGTCAGCTAGCTCTGCAGCTTGAGCTGTAAGGGAGGCAGGCATTGTACTCCAACCGCTTTCCCAAATCTGATCTTTGGTATTGTATACAAACCAAGCAAAAGCATTGCCAGACTTGGTTTGTGAACCATCTACAAAGATGTGAAAAACCATCTTTATAGGGTTTGATTGTCTTCTTAAGGGGTGTTTCTTGTGGGCACCCGTGCAAGGTTACTGCAGAGGGGCCAAAGAACTCAAGAAATGGCTTGACCTTAGCAGAAAGAGTATCTGTGTTCGTAACTGGTTTAATGTCAATGTTACCTGTCAAGAGAGTAGCCAGGTAAGTAGCTAGCCTCCTGGTGGTAAATGTAACAGTAGGGATGGACAGGATCTTTGAGAGGACGTGTGTGGAATGCAAGGTAATGTAGGCGTAAGGTAAAAATTGATAGATTTTTTGAATTGCGCTAACAGATGCCACCAGTTCAACAGGTGTGAAAGAGCCGGAGAGGTAGCAAATTGTGTTTTCTGCCTGACAAGCTACTGCAGCCCACTCCTCTGCGTGGTCAATGACATACAAGTCTACAGGGAGAGATTGCAAAGGTAACATGAATTGTGAGGTTTGTTTCAAGTCAGCTTTCAAAGATGTAGGAGTCAACTGAATTTGACGTGATCCCTGAGGGTTTCCTTTAAGGTAAAGCCTGAGGGGAAGAACTCGTGTACTTAAGCAGGGGATATAATCCCTGCAGTAGTTGAGAAGGCCCAATAGGGCACGTAGGTCATGATTTTCTCTATTTCTTTCAACAGAGTAGGGCATAGAAATTTACCATCAGCGCAGATGGTGTGGCCAAGGAAAGTAATTTCCTGTTGGCAGTACTGCATCTTACCATCATTGACAGCAGAACCCATGGCAATAAGAAAATGTAGAAGATCATCTGCGAGGCGCTGGCACAGAGATTCAGTGTCTGCAGATAAAAGGATATCATCTACATAAACAAATAAAGAGGCTTGGGGAATCTGAGGGCATGGTGTTCCTAAACCCCTGTAGGTCATAGGCAATGACCTGGGAAAAGATGCCTGGACTCTCATGGAGTCCTTGGGGAAGTCTTTTCCACATGTAGCGATCAGTGCAAACTGTGAATGCTGTGATAGGTCGTGAATCAGGGTGTAAGAGAATGCAGTAAAAAGCATTCTTTAAGTCAATGACAGAAATCCAGGAATGTAAATTGTAAGATGTGAGCAGAGTGACTGGATTGGGAACAACAGGAAATTCCTGTTGCAGTAGGTGGTTGAGGCCTCTTAGATCATGTACTAAACGCCAGGTTTTCCCATCTGCCTTCCGGACAGGAAAAAGGGGCGTGTTCCAAGTGGATTCAGTGGGTTCAATGATGTCATTCTCTAGGAGTTCCTGTATCAGGGATTTAATACCTTCTAGGGCTTCTGATTTCAGAGGGTACTGTGGGATAGTTGGGCCGGTGTCAGAGTCCTTTAAAATTAATGTGACACCAGACACACTTCTAACACAACCATATTTGATTTGTGGGTCAAGAGTGGGTGCGGAGTGATGGAACCTTACAAAGGTAATTACTAGTGCTGCCCGATTCACGATTCGAATCGGTTTAAAACAACAAAAACTTGGCTTCCCGATTCGGCTGATCCTCCCCCCTCGCCCCTAAAGCAGGAGCGGCAGCGCTGCTCTTGCTGGCCGGCTGCTGCCGCACCTGCTTTAGAGGGCGAGGGGGTAGGGTCAGTCAGGAAGTGCTGGTGTCCGGCTTCCCCCTTGGCCTCTCGCATCGTTTACCTTATAGGAGCAGCCTGCAGAGAAGATCGCGGCGCTAGAAATCTTAGCAAACTGCTTCCTCCACAGCGATCCTGCCTCTGACATCAGAGGAGGGGCGGGACCGTGGCAGAGGAAACAGCTCCAACACAGCGATCCTGCCTCTGATGTCGGAGGAGGGGCGGGACTGCGGCAGAGGAAACAGCTCCAAAGAAGTTTGCAAAGATCGCTAGCACTGCGATCTTCTCTGCAGGCTGTTCCTATAAGGTAAATGGGGCGGGGAGGCCAGGGGGAACATGCAAGCCTTCTGGGAGGGGGGGGGGGGAGAACAGGGGGGGGGAAGGCCTTCAGGGGGGACAGGCAGGCAGGGCTTCAGGGGGGGTGCAGGCCTTCAAGGAGGGACAGGCCTTTAAGGTGGGAGGGGGGACAAGCCTTCAGAGATGGTGGCGCAGGCCTTCAGGGGGGACAGACCTTCAGGGGAGGGGGGCCCTAGTGTAGAAGTACACAGAAGGAGGGAGGGAAGGGGGGGTTCAAAGAAACGTGCATATGCCGGTCTTTGGGGGGGAAGAAATAATGGGTCTAAAAATAGATGAGAGGGAGAGAGATGATGGACAATGGGATTTAGGGAGGGAAGGAACAGAAAGGGAGAGAAGTTGGACACAAGGGATGGTGTGGAAGGGGGATAGAGATACTGGATAGGAGGGTAGTTGGGAAAAGAAAGGAAGAGATGGTAGCCCCTGGGGTGGTGGGGAAGGAGGGAGAGATGCTGGATGAAAGGGTAGTTGAGATGAAAAAAAGGAAAGATGCCAGACCTCCTGGGGAGGGAAGAGAAACGGAAGGGGAGGACAGAGATGGAAGATGGATGGTTAGCAGGGAAAAAGAAGAAAGAAGGAGATCCTGGCAAGCAAGTTATCAGAAGACAACCAGAGCCTGAGACCAACAAAATTTGAATAATGACCAGACAACAAAAGGTAGAAAAAACTAATTTTATTTTCAGTTTTGTGATTATAATATGTCAGATTTGAAATGTGTATCCTGCCAGAGCTGGTGTTAGACCGCAAATGTGAGCTAGGATTTAACAGAGAGAGGAAAAGGTTTTTTTGTTTCTTTATTTTGTTTACACCACAGTGCCAGTGTGGTTAGGAGAAGGCAAAGGGGATGAAGAGGCTATAAAATAAACCCACCAGGATGTTTGAAAAAAACACCCAATTAGGCAGGAAAATCGAATCGAATAACCAATTCAATAGGCTGAATCAAAAACTTTTTTTTCCTGAATCGGCCAGCATTAGTAATTACTGCCTTGATCTTGGAAAGTATATCACGTCCCAAAAGGTTGACTGGGCAGGATATCTGAAAGTACCACCTGTCCATCAATTATTAACAGAACATCTGGAATGATATGATGCTGTTGTGTTGCGCCTTCTATGTATGGAGCGAGTAGAAACAGGGTAATAGGGGCGGGACAAAGTTAATGGAAGTCATTGTGGCTCCTGTGTCTACAATAAAAGGGATGTCTTTTTGATCTCCAATTTGCACATGTTTAATGGGCTCGGTTTGTGCAGAGGCAGAAATGTGTACATATTGGGCTAGTCATTGCTGATCATAAGGATCATCAGGGGAGAAGTCCCCTGTTGGGGGGGGGGGGATCCTGGGAATATGGGAAATCTGGAGGAGAGGTAAAAGGGTTATTGTGATTATTGTTTGGGCGAAACCTATTAGGAGGGGGCATACCACGGCCGCGGCCTCCCCCTCTTCCACCCGTTGGGAGGAGTGGACCAGAATTCAGAGGCATAATGACCATGTTTATTACAAGTCCAGCACTGTATGCACGGTACTCTCCACCGCGTGGGGCGGCACAACTGGCACCACGTATGCTGCGAGGTCCGGGTGCAGAACCACGGTTATTCTGTGGGTAATACTGTGGCCACAGGGCATTATTTTGGGCCCACTGGTTTTGTGCAAGTTGAACAGCTGCATTGCTTGTTTCATTTGAGAAACAGCATCAGGAGGTTTATCTGTAGGATTGGATTGATTCTGGATTTGTGCAGCTAAAGCTTTCTTTTGATGCTGGAGCAGCTCCTTGTGTTCTTTGGATTCAGCATCATCTAAGAGCTGGGAATAGTGTATAATGTGGGACACGATTTCACACCAGGGCATCCCAGCCATGCCAACAACACTATCCTATTTAGTTTGAATGCCCTTAGGAATACAGTTCCTAAGTGTTTGAAAAGCCAAACTTTTAATTTTATCCTTAGAGCAAGGGTCTCCTATCTGTAATTCCCAGCTTTCCTCAAAATCCCGAATGAAATAGTATATGTCAATACCAGTCTAGCTTAGACATGTCCCTTTCATTGGGATATCGGGCGCGTAAGGTGGTCCAGACGGCTGATCACCATCAAAGTTTTTGACATCTATAGTGTAGTTGGCAATTCCTGCATCGGCACATATGTCAGTAGTAACTTTGCCGACACATTCTACCAGTAGGGAGTGCACATCTCCAAGGGCTAACTCCCACTGGGAGGTAATAATCTGTTCAAATTTGGAAATCCAAGGAGATGCCCCAGCAAGAAGGGGCGGGAGTTGAGCTTTAATAGAAAGCTTGTCTGCAAAACTCCAAGCAGCATAATCAGTTTTAGCGGTTCCCATATTAGTTTGTTTAATTATAAGTGGAGCTTGAAGAGCCAGGGCAGGTGTAGGTGGATCCTGCGTTTGTTGGGGAGGTTCTGCGGGGGATGCCTGAGTGGCAGAAGCAGGTGTGGGGAGTTCCACGGGCTGGCCATAGAATTTACGCTCATATTTTTCCCACAATTTTAGGCCATCTTTCATGAATTTGAGGTCCCAGCCAGGGTCATCCAATCCCTGACATATGCAGTGTTCATGTGTTTAGTTTCAAAAGACCTGTCACGAGGGAAAGGCATCATTTGTGGGGCTCGTGATTCAGTCCAGCCAGCCAGGTTGTCAATCCAGGGGTAAACTTAGTAGGAAGAATGCTCCTGCTGAGCTACAATCTGACAGGGAGTAAGGCTGGAATGAAAGTATGTTCTGGCATGATCCTGATACTTCAGAGGCCTAAGAGGAACAGGTAAAGGTTGGCTAGCGCCATCAGAAAGATTAATGTGTGGAGGAAGGTGAATACAATTACCATAAGTAGTACAATCCTGGGGATTGGGACAGGAAGCAAGGCAATAGGAATAGGAAAACACAATCAACGGGAACGGGACAAGAATGTAATTTCCAGTTTGGAGTAAAGGGAGCAGGAGTGCTAGTTGTCATCGCGGTATCAGTATCAGGTGTATCGTATAAGGTGGGAAATTTAAGAGGGGTAGTGCGCCGGGGAGTAGGGGGTGCGTTGACTTCTTATGGAACGAGAATTGGGACAATCTTGACAATCTTGAGTGGGGTCAGAAAGGGAACAATACAACCATCAGAAATATTTTTATGGGGAGGAGATGAAATGCAATTTCTAGCAGTAAAACAGTCGGGAGGATCAGGACAGGAGGGTAAGCCGTGACAAACACAGCAACCAGCAACTCCGCAACTGACATCAACATGAGCCTGGGCGAAACTAATATGGCCTGCCATATCATGACGAGCACAATCCTGGGGGTTAGGACATCCAGTAAACTAGCTAGACGTAACGGCGTTAAGTGGGGTTGGGAAAGGGACTGTTTTACCATCAGATATATTTTTATGTGGGGGATTAAAGATACAGGTACCAGAAGCAATACAATCTTGGGGATCTGGGTACGATGGTAAGGCAAGACAGACACGGCATCCAGGAAGTCTACAGTCAAAGTCAGTATGAGCCAGGGCAAAACTAGCATGGGATGCCATACTGTTACACAGATGTGGATGAACACAATCAATGCGGTTGATCCTGTTCAAAGGTAATAAGGTTGGGTAGCGCAGTTTCAGGGGGGAAGGTCGCACAGGCGAAGAGGGACGAGTTAGAAGTTTAGTAAAGAGGAGAGCGGGTAATAACGGAAGAGTGAGCAGAGCTAGGATGGGTGGAGAACCTGGAGTAAGCGAAGCGGCAGGGGTAGGAATAGGCATTTGAGGAGTTAGTACAGGTGGTTCAAGTGTGGAAGAGGCGGGGCAAGATAGGGCAGACCGAGCCATGGCTGCCTCAGCTATTCGGGTGCATTCCTGTTCAAGATGATGCTTCTTTTGTGAGCGTATGAGTGCATCTGTATTGAGACGTTCCCTAAAGACTAAATCAACACAGGATTCCATGGGGGATGGTGGAGACTGTGCAATAGCTTGTTGTATCATTTTATATTTAGCCATAACATCATCATATGCCTCTTGGGTCAATCTATCCCAGGTGTTAGGGGAGTAACGCGCCGGGGTAGGCTCATGTTTAGAGATGAGAGTCATCTGCCTGTCATTGCACTCATCGTGCAACAGTGGGTATAAAATCCTGGTCTTGTGAAGGGATGGGGGCAGATGGTGGTGGAGCAGTGGGTGCAGGGTCTTGTACTGTGGGAAATAAGGGGGCAGAAGGTATAGATGAAATACAGGATGGGTCTTGGCTAGTCTGATGAAAGAGATCTTTAGAATGAATAGGTTCATGGTCTACAAACCCATTAATTTGATTAGTAGAGGAAACGTCCAAGGTGGAGGGGAACAATGGGACTAATTCTGCAAGCCATTTTCATTCTGGGTGGAATAAAATGGGCCTGGTCATACCCGCCTGCAGGAGGTTGCAGAGACGGGTACAAGCCTGAAGACTGAGGTGCAAGCTCTAAGGGGGTAGACGCATGAGAATAAGAAGGTGGGTCCGCAACCTCAGTCTCAATGTGTTCAGGTGGCATGGGAACTGGGGTGGAGCGAGCAGCATCTGTGGTGGGAGATTGTGCAGGTGGGTCAGTGGAAGGAGGGTCTAGACATTGGGCTCGCCAGAGTTTCCACATGTCCAGGTGTTCATCTTGTGATTTTCCTTTTTTGTCATTAAGAATATTGGTACGAAGGGAGACAAGGTCACTCCAGTAGAGTGACCCCTCTTTGGGCCGTTTCCAATTACTAGAATTTTTCAATTACTAGAGATTTTTAAAAATGTGCTTAACCCATGTATCATGAAAATGTTGAATGAGTTTATGTAAGCCAGGGTGAGTAACATGTTTGAGGAGGGCTAAAGGCAACATGGTGAAACTAATCAATATATCTATCTACAAACCCTATGACTAACAAAATAATGAAATCGCGCAAATCCCTTCCTAAATTACTAGGCCTTATACTAAATATAAAGAAAAATAAACGATACTTACAAAATGATACAATGTGATCACACAAGAGCAGGTACCTTTTTAGTGTTGAATTATGCGTGGCACGGAACCACCGAGACAGACGACTATCCGCCAGGCGATGCTGACTACGTCAAGAAAATGATTAACGATTATTAAAACTGGAGCCTATCCAGTAGTCACAGCTAACTACGGCTGCTGAACCTATATCCGCTAGTCACGGCTAGCTGCTGGGCCAGGCTGAATGTAATAATCTGTAATAAAGGAAATAAGTTCAAGAGGAAGTAAAAATATGTGTGTAGCAAAATATAGCTGTAGAAAGAAAAAGCAGAATAAAAGCAGTTAGCAAGCACAAGCGCAAGTAAAAACCCTTAATTAAGTAAAACTTTGAGGAAGCCAACCTTAAATAAGCGGGAAGCTGTCTGAAAAGCAGACGTAGGCCTCAACACACAAGCCATGAGGCCTAAGGCCTGCGGTACCCTCTTTCACGGTCGGAAGTCACCACTGAAGACCACCCTGTTAATAGGCCTTCAATAACTGACCTCACGACACTCAATATATGCTGGTATAAGTAGCATATATTTTATTAACAATCAATAACAGCTTACAAGAATAAATTTTCAGCATATGGAGTAACAGAACATAGGTACATCAAGCCGGCTTGAAGACCTGAAATCTGTTCTGTCCGTGTCATCAAAAAACGGTCCTTTATACATTTTTGATAGCCTGAGACCACGTTGGTAGATATTACATTTCTAGTTTCCATTGGTTACTTACATTTGTCATTTCACTTATCAGTTTATTGATTGGACAACATTTTTGACTTTTCTGAGTCATATTGGGAAAGAGATGATACGTGTGAGATTTGAACCATCTCATACCTGGTCACAGAGGTATTTCAATATCCCTATCATATCTCCACCTTTTTTTGCAAAATACATATCACAGTCTTTAAGTACGATCCATATGCTTTATGATAAAAACTGCAGACCATTTTTGTACCTATCCTCTGGACCGACTCCACCCTGTTTTATTTTTTGAATTTTGTCACCTTGTCTTTTTTGTCCATGTGTTCAATGATGTGAAAGGTAGGCGATGCTTTTTGTGGGTGTGTGTACCCTGACAATTTGCAAGCACTGCTTCCGTGCTTTGGAGTGCTGTATCTGCTGTGTTTGGTGTAAATTTGCAGTAGAAAATGGAATTGCTACAGACTCGATTTAGGATAATGCAGAGCTGCAGAGAACATGTGAGAAACTGAGTTCTCGTAGTTGTCTGAACCCCTTCCCCTTCAGTTGGATTTGAGTTTTGGTGCAGGGGGCATACATGGTTTCATGACAAGATTTGTTTGTTGTGGCTGTACTTGATTGAAGAACGTTCGGGGTAAGCTTGCTGCAGAAAGAGGTTCGGTCGAATCAAGCCTGAGAGTGTCTTTGAGGAATGTCCCCTTTTTTGAGAGAAATATACCGTCCATTGCTGGCTGGTTTCCCGCACAGAGTAACGAAACGTGCCACGTCGAAACCAAGAAACCAAGTTTTAGCTGACTTATTTTTTGCACATATTTAACTAACTGGAGAAATTTACCATTATAACTTTGTGAAAAACGTTCTAAAATGGGCTTAAAAGTATGAAGGATTAAGTAACGATTGGGCGGTGAGGTGGTTGGAGGGTTTCCTCTCCTTGATTGCCCCTCTATGGGCTCCTTTTATCAAGCTGCGCTAGCGGGGTTAACGCGCGTGACTTTTCATTACGCGCTAACCCCTGCTCGAGAGGAGGCGGTAGTGGCTAGCGTGTCCGGCGGTTTAGCGCGTGTTATTACGCGCGTTAAACCGCTACCACGGCTTCGTAAAGGAGCCCTATGTCTCCGAGCTACCCCATCATATTTAAAGCTGATACTGACATACTTATTTATGATCTTGTGGGTTGTGTTTTTGCATATACATACAGAAAGAGGTTCAGCATGCACAGTTACTGTAAAATATAGCGGATAACCTTAAGGGGTTTATGCAAATTTGATCATATAATGCCTGTTTTAGCCCAGTTAGGCTGGCTTCCAGCTGCATATCTGATCAACTATGGCTTTTAAAATGTTACACGCATTGGTCCCTGTTATCTCAGTTCCAAATGAGTCAGGGGGAGGGCTGTTTTTGTGCGTCATGTGTTCATTTTTTGAGGAAAACTTATCAGGACCAGTGGCGTACCAAGGGGGGGGAGTGGGGGGGGCACACCAACGGAGGCCAGCGTTTTACCGACAGGCTACATCAGGATGTGACCCGATGTAATCCTGATGTAGCCTGTCGGTGAAACGCTGGCCTCCGTTGGTGTGCCGATCAGCCTCAAGATAAGTGGGATTTTTTCCTCTATTAGAAATTTTGTATATGTGAAGCATAGTTTTTGCTCAAACGTTTATAATGCTCACTTTTAAATGAAGATTTTGCCTGTGAGGTTACCGCTCAACCACCTTTATATCCACCTTTGTGGTGGTGGGAGGGCCCTTTCTGAGGCTTTTTCCTTCTTTTTGAGCAAACTTAGAGCTTTACTGGCTTCTCATTACTTCTGCAAAACTTCACTACTATAACATCTTTTGACCACACCAGTCTCCAATTGAAAGAGTTGTTGTCATATACATTGGTTTTCAATACATCTGAGTTGTTTACAACATATGCTAGGTATGCCACTGATCGAGACCCATCTCTTTTTCAGTTCAGGCCCCCGTTTTGAGGATATGCTGTGTCTGAGATGTTAAGAAAGTGGGCCAAATTGTTTTAACATGAAATTGTAAACTTATCTTTATAATGCAGGGACTGGGTGATTTGGTCGTTTGCTAGTAAAGTCTTTAGGAGTATCACTAATTGTAGAGTATTTGTATGTCTATTTTATCACGGTGATTTTAATTCTATATTAGATAGAGTGGATCTTGGATATGAGGTTTATAAATATGACTAAATAAAGCCTTTTCAAGTTGTGTTTATCCTATGTGCCCCATTTCTAAAATGATTCTACACAGGAAAAAAATGGGAGAAACTTTCTCTTCCATTAAGGCCCCAAATTACCAGAATCGTAAGATCTTTCTTAGGATAATGTATCATGCCAACAGTGAAAAGATAAACCAGAAAGGTCATATTTGAACTGGGGATCCCAATTTCTCTCTACTTCAGTTTGATAAGGCGCTATAAATCCAGCAACTTCTTTACTTAAGTCTTCTGCCTATAACCAGAATAATGTTCAGTTCATCTTACTTCACGATAAAATGGTGTCCAGAATCCAGAGGGGCATATAGATGGTTGGCAAACAAACACTGATATTGTTTTTGTAAAGGTCAGCCTAAAATGATTCATCTAGTATTTTTTTTAGTGAATGACAAATATTTTTGAAAAAACAGGTATTAGAAAGCAGCTAAGATGGCATGCCATTGCAATAGTTACACAAATGTCTATGAGCTTTTCCTAGAATACATTTTGGGTCCCATTTTAGCATCATTATTAAACATCTTAGGGCTGCATTTGCCATGTGGGAAAGGCACGACAGCTGGAGCACAGTAAAAGACCTAAATGGCCCATTCAGTCTGCACAGTTGAGCCTTACCCACTTTGGGTGGACATGCAGAACATCTCTCTTATATAACCCAACTCCTACACACTAGACATCTCTATATTTTTTTTATACTATTTAATCCGTTTTGGATATTATATCCCCAAACATAAAGGCTGCTTAAAGTGATTAATTATAGAAATGCATCATCAAGGGTGCAAGTGTTTAAATAGTTAAGTTATTTATTGGCTTTAAGTGTATTTAACTATTTAAACACTAAGGAAAATTAATTCAAAAGCCAATGAGGAGGCTGGCTACTTTTAGGCTTGAGCGTTGCCTGAGTGTAGCTGCTGAGGCCGTGCATGAAAAATTTGAAAGAAAGGCTCTTGAAATGTTTTGAGTACATGAGAACCGATTGCTAACAAATGATATAAGCAACAAGTGAAATTATGAACATTAAGATAGAAGAGAGGGTGGTATTTATTGACGTTTTTTGAATACTGACTATTGCCATTACTCAGAATTATTATTAAGGCCATTAATTTAGCACTTTAAATTTTAAGGCACTGTCCATTACCACTCGTATGCTGGTGCCTTCCCACTTGAAGGCTGAGGGGAGCTACGATTGAAGTCTACAAAATCCTGAGTCGAGTAGAATGTGTACGAGTGGATCGATTTTTCACTCTGTCAAAAATTACAAAGACTAGGGAACACTCAATGTTTAAAACCAATAGGAGGAAGTATTTTTTTCACTCAGAGAATAGTTACGCTCTGGAATGAGTTGCCAGAGCTTGTGGTAAAAATGGATGGCGTACCTGGTTTTAAGAAAGGTTTAGACAAATTCCTGAAGGAAAAGTCTATAGTCTGTTATTAAGATGTGGGGAAAGCCTCTGCTTGCCATGGTTCGGTAGCATGGGATGTTGCTACTCTGGGTTTTGGCCAGGTACTAGAGACCTGGATTGGCCACTGTGAGAATGGGCTACTAGGCTTGATGGACCATTGGTCTGACCCAGTAAGGCTAGTCTTAAGTTTTGCAGTTCAATAACAGAGCTAAGAAGGCAACTAGGGGCGGTGGGTGGATTGTGAGAATATTGTACCTACTGTCCTCTGAGAACACCTGCTACAGGTAAGTAAATTTGCTTTCTCTTAGGACAAGCACCTTTCTCCTCCGCTGCCAATTCCAGACTTTGTTCCTTTCATCTAGCTGCCCCCTATACCTGGAATAAATTACCTGAGTTTGTCTGTCAAGCCCCTTCCCTTGTTTAAAAGCAGACTGAAAACCCACCTTTTTGATTTAGCTTTCAATCCTTAACCCTACTCCTCTGCCTTCCAACCCAGCCTGCTGATTAACCCTTCACCTTAACTGTATCCATGACATCCTGTTTGTCTGTCTTGCCTGTTTAGATTGTAAGCTTTTGAGCAGGAACTGTTTTCTTACTCTTTGTGACTGTGCAGCGCTGCTTGCGTCTGGTAGCACTATAGAAATAATTAATAGTAGTAGTAATAGTATAATATTCTTATATGGGGGACTTCCAAGCTGTCAGGATCATGCCTCTAGGAAGAGGGATACCGTGATCAAACAGCCTGGCAGAACTCAAAAGGGCTGGTTAGAAAGTTGGCATCTAGGAAGAAAATACATTTTGCAGAACTGCTTACCTTTCTGACAAGCTGCTCCAAAAAGTAATGTGAAGGGAAAGTGTATTTACCAAGTGGCTGCTTTACAGATGTCCTCGATAGGAGTTGAGCAAAAATGGGCTACCGAAGTTGCCATATTCCAGCCCGAGTATATGCATAGAAGGTACAATCTGCTATCCAAGTGGAGATGGTAATCTTGGTGACAGGAACTCCAAGTCTGTTGGGGGTCGAATGACACAAAGATTTTTGAGGCTTACTGCGATTCAAGTAGTATGCAAAAGCATGTTTACAGTCCAAGGTGCAGAGACCTGCTTCTTCTGGGTGAGAATGTGTCCTTAGGAAGAAGACAGGCAAAACTATGGACATGACTGGGAGGAATTTGGTAATGCTGCCCGATTCAAGGAAAAAAATTTGATTCGATTTGGCCTATTGAATTGATTTTTTTTTATTTGATTCACTTTTCCCGCCCAATAGGGTGTTTTTTGTTTTGTTTTTTTTCAAATATCCTGGTTTTGGTTTATTTTGTAGCCTTTTCACCCATCCCAGCCCCCTTTGCCTTTGCCATCCCCATGCCAGCGCTGTAGTGTAAACAGAATAGAAAAGACTTTTCCTCTTTCTGAGCAAGATTCTCAAAAGTTTAACGCTGTCGCTAAACTGTTTTATGGCAGAGATTATCAGAAGGGATTATTTTTGTCTTTAGCAAGGTTTCTAGCAGTCTCCAACACTGAAAAATGAGTTCTTCAAAACTGAAATGAACCCTCTGGTGGATTCTTAATAAATGCTAAGCTCTTTTCAAAAAGTAGCGTTGGCTTTTGACGACAAAAAAAAGCGACTGGTCCAGGGGTGCTGGTCAGTGTCAGACTGCTAGAAAGCCCTGTGTTGTGATGCAGCAGGAGAGATGCCCATTCTTTCCACTGCATCACAACACCCCGTCCCCAAAATCCCGGCAATGGTCCACCTTATCCCCGCAGCAGGAGAAATGCCCACTCTCTCCTGCTGCACTAAAATCCCTGATGCGACCACCCCCCGCAGCAGGAGAGATGCCCACTATCTGTTGCTGCACTAAAATACCCAATGCGATCACCCCAATAGGAGGGGCTTTAGGCATCCGGGCCAATCAGAGTCTTAGGATCCCTTCCTGAGGCTCTGATTTGTCCCAGGTTGATTTTGGCTGCTCCCATAGGAGGCCCCTTCCTACCTCAAGATGTACTGGGGAGGGGAATTTCCATTTTAGACGACGCAGCTAGGAGGAGGGTGTCCACATTCCTCCAGATCATCGATGTTAAGGGGGAGGGGGATCACTTGAAAGCAGGGGAGAATGGGCATCTACGGGGAGGGGGGGGGCATGTTGGGTATTTTAGTGCAGCAGGAGAGAGTGTGCATCTCTCCTGCTACAGGGGGAGTCATGGCCAGGATTTTAGGGCAGCGGGAGAGTGTGGGCATCTCGCCTGCTGTTGTGTTTTTGTTTTTTATATGGTGACGTTGACAGCGTTTTTTTCTGCGCACATGCAAACTACTGATGGGCACATGCAAATTTAGCGCATCTTCGCTGCTATCCGCCAACCTCATTTGCATGCACAATTTTTAAAAGGTTTTTAGATTTGGTATCAAAATGGCTTTTTAACGTGAGTTTTTGAGAATCCTGGCCTCTGTTAGGTCCTAGCTCACGCTCACTGTCTAACACCAGCTCTGGCAGGATACACAATTCAAATTTGACATATTGTAATCACAAAATAGAAAATAAATTATTTTTTTCTACCTTTTGTTGTCTGGTCATTTTATTATTTGAATCATGTTGGTCCCAGGCTCTGGTTTCTGTTTGTCTTCTGTTAACTCACTCACCAGGGTCTCCTGCCCATTTGACATTTTCTTCTTTCTCCGTGTTCACCATCCAGCCATCCTTCTTTTTGCAAAATATTTATTGAAAATTTTCAGAATCCAATCCAAATAAAAGCACCATCACTTTCCCAACGTGCCTACAGACTCTCCCTCAAACCCCTCCTTCAACACATAAAGACTGAAACCATCCATTTTTCATCTCTGTACCTTCCCTTCCATTGCTATATTCACCATTTCTTTCACCCTGTCTACCATCTCTCTCTCCCTGCCTTATGCCCTGGGTCAAACCTCTCTATTCCACATGCACCATCTCTCCCTTCCTCCCCTCCATTATCATGTGCATCATTTCTCCCCATGCACCATCTCTCCCTGCCTACTACCCTATATTAGGGTTACTAGACATCCGGGAAAATCTGGACATGTCCTCTTTTTAGAGGACTATCTGGATGCCCAGACAGACTTTTCAAAACCCATTAGTTTGTCTGGGTTTTGGAAAGCCCTGAACTCCCAGCCGCCTCTGAGCATGTGTGGATGACATATTACACATCTCTGCATGCTCGAAGTCCCTCCAGACATAGCCCAGAGGTCAGAAAACAAAGACAAGGCTTTGCAGGGGTGGAGCTAGGGATCTGGCCAAAATTTCTCCCTCTTCTCCATGCATGTTTCCTTCCCCTCTACCGTATGCAGGATATCAAGTTCAATTTAATATACCACAAATATAAAACCAAAAGGTAAATCTAAGCAGTTTACAATACTGTTATGTCTTAAGTTTTTTATTTTTGGGTTCAGATGAATCTCTTTTCGCTTATGCAAATCCAGAGCTTAATTTTACAGCAAAGATAATTATCAAAGTGGTCTACTCAGTTTTTAATGAAACAAAATTGCTAAGACAAAAGTATTGTGGTTCGGGCCAGATCTTTCTAACTTATCGGATAAACTCTTGTTTGAGACAGGTGAACAATTACCCATTTAACAATCATCACAAATTCTTGGAATTAATTATCTTTTAAACAACAGATTAGGAACCCGATTAGGAAAGATTTTATTAATTTGCACAGACTAAAATCAGTACGTTCACTGTTTTATTGAAGTAATTTTGCTGTCCGTGTTCACTCAACTGGATTATTATAATGCAATCTATTATGGGATTAGCAAAACTAACCTAAAAATTACAGTTGTTACAGAATACAGCCATTAGATTGTTAAGAATATTACATTTTGGCAGTTGAATCTAGGGTAAAGTTTAAATGTGCTAATATTTGGTGAAGTAGATAATCAAATTGCATCTTTGATTTTTCATGCAGCAGGGACGAAGGTCTCGTAGATCTGTTTTTTAAAATTTTCGTATTTCCATTTCCATCAGTCAAGGGTATTCAACCTATGAGTTTGGTTACTTGATCTATTTATTTCAAATTTGCCGCTTTGTGAAATGGTTTACCATTACAGTTAAGAACAAGCAAGTTTTATTCAATATTTCAGAAGCAGTTAAAAACCTATTTGCTTAAAACTCAATTTGATTAGTAGATTGGGCACATCAAGCTTCATGACAAATGGGGATGGTTCTTTTAATCCTTTTTAAAAATGTTGCTTCTGTTACAGAGAGCAGAGTGGGATTCGAACCAATGTCAGGGTGCTAAGGCTGTGTAGCTCTAATCATTGTATCACACACACTCGGATAGTAAACCACATGTCAATTCTAAAGCCAAGCTTAAATCCTCTTGATTTCTCTAGGATAACATGCACCTTCAACACTTGTTCAATTCCTCTTGCGGCCTCTATGTTCCTCAAAGTACATGAAAAAGTATATATATATTGCATATTAAATCCTCTATTTTTTTTGTAAGAGCAGTACGTGCAAAAGCAAGTCTACTATTGAGCGTGAGTTGGACGCTAGATAGGCTTTAGTTAGGTGGATGTGACTTAAGCATCACTTAGAGGTGTGCTTGAGATGTCCGCATATAGGTGAATGGGGCTTCTATTTTTTTGATGTTTAATAATGCATTACTTAAGCAAAGCACAAGAAAAAAATATATATATTGCATACTAAACTTCTATTTTGAGGGTAAAGAGGACTTCTATTTGATAATGATAGAAAAAGATGTTTAATAATGCATTACTCAAGCAAAGCACATGAAAAAAAATATTGCATACTAAACCTCATTTCCAAAAGATTAAGAACATAAAAAGAAAAACACTACTTACAGAATGGCTGTAGTTCAGAACAAGTTCATGTGGTTTGCTTGAGTAATGCATTATTAAACATCTTTTTCTATTATTATCAAATAGGAGTCCTCTTTAGACCAAAAATAAAAGTTTAGTAACCAAACACACAAAAAATAACCTATATCTCACGTAAGCACATCGACCCCACCAAATTCTGGACGAAAACAGACACCATAATCCAAGACTATAACCCCAAAAACTTCATCTCACAATGGAGCCAGCTAAGTGCAGCAACCCTAGATGAGCTAGCTCCAGAACAGACCAAAACCAGAATCCATAGAAAATATGACAAATGGTTCGACAATGAACTACTCCTACTAAAAAGACAATGCAGACAACTAGAAAGAAAATGGAGGAAAAACAGTTAAGCCTCCACAAAAACAGCATGGAGAAAACTGAACCAAAAATACAAACAAAAATTAAAAGAAATACGAAAAACACACTACACAAAGCAAATAGGAGAAGAATTCCAAGACACAAAAAATCTATTCCAACTACTAAAAGAACTCACAGACAACAAACCCTACCAGACAAGCAACAATGCCCCCACACCCACAACCACCCTCTTAGTGACATTCTTCAAAGACAAATTCGCAACTATAAGATCCACCTTCTATGGAACATCTACGTACCTAGAAGAGATCGCAACACCTTCCACTGAAGAAGCAATAGTTGCAGCAGACAGAACATGGTCCCACTTCTCACCAATACAATGGTCAGACTTCAACAAACTCTACTACAAATACAGCCACGCAATTTGCGACCTTAACCACTGCCCACCCCATACCTATTGAAAGCCTCCAGTACACTATTTCGCACACTAATAGAGAAATAGACCAACCATCCAACTACAGGCCCATAGCCTCAATACCACTTTATGTCAAGCTAATGGAAGGCCTCGTAGCCAAAGTCTTAAACTCATACCTAGAAAACTACAACCTACTCCACCCAACACAGTCAGGCTTCAGAACCAACTAAGACCCTACTAGACTCACTCATGGAGACTGCCAGGCAACACCTCAGCACAGGCAAAAAAAATGCTAATTATCCAACTAGATCTCTCCGCAGCCTTTGACCTGGTAGACCATAACATCCTTCTACAGATACTGGACTCAATAGGAATCAGTGGTAAGGTACTATCATTGTTTAAAGGATTCCTACAATCCAGAACATACAGAGTGAAAATAAACAAAGAAAAATCCAAGCCATGGGTCTAACCCCTGCGGAGTACCTCAAGGATCACCTCTTTCTCCCACACTCTTCAACATTACCTCCCTCGGCTCCTACCTAGACAAACAAGGTCTAACCTCCTATAGCTATGCAGATGACATCACCATTCTCCTTCCTTTCGATCAATCAGCACCATCCATGGCAGACACAATACACTTGAAACAGTAGCAACATGGATGAAAGACCACAAACTAAAACTAAATCCAGACAAAACAAACTTCATCCTACTCAAAAATAACAAAACCCCAATCTTCAGTTGCCTATATTGTTTTCCCCACTGACCCTTGTAACTACTTGAACCCTGTCAAGTTATTCTATCGATAAATCCAGATATCTTATACTTGTATTTCTATACCACAACATGTAATTTACTTAAATCGTTGTAATGTAATTCTCTCGGTAATGTCCTGATTTCTTTTAACTGTAATCCGCTTAGAACCGCAAGGCACAGGCGGAATAGAAATCACAAATGTAATGTAATGTTAACAAACCTTGTCATAAACTCTACAACATACCACATCCAACCCACTTTAAAACTCCTGGGAGTGCTAATAGACAGAGGCTGTACAATGCAGCCACTAATCAATAAAACAATTTAAAAAATCATTCGCAGTCATGAGAAACATGAGGCAAGTCAGAAAATTATTCGATAGAAAACAATTCCAACTCTTGGTACAATCCCTAATCCTGGGTCTAACAGACTACTGCAACATACTATATCTCCCCTGCACAGCAACCATGATAAAACAGCTACAAACAATACAAAACATAGCCCTAAGACTGGTCTATTCACTGAAGAAATTTGACCACATCACAGAGGCATATCATAACTCACATTGGCTCTCCAATACAAGCGAGAGTACAATTCAAATTTTACTGCCTACTATTTAAAGCAATAAACGGAGACAGCCCAGCCTATTGGAACAATCGACTAATTCAATCCACCTCAACCAGACATAGGAGAACCCACGCACCATTCACACACCCTCCAACCAAAAATGTCAAAAGAAAAAAAAAACTGTACGACAACCTCCTAGCCACTCGAGCTGCAACACTCGACCTCCAACTCTACAACCTATGGACCTCGACCACAGACTACAAAATGTTCAAAAAAGAAATAAAAACTCTTTTATTCAAAAAACACATAAAACCGAACTAAATCAGAAATGTCCCAAGCATCACCTGCATCTACTCCATATGTACTTCTAATACCATGACAATTCAGATGTAATCCTTAGCAAATCAAAGAAATGTACAAACTACTCCCTAAATACTTCTAATGTCCTGATAATCCATTTGTAATCCACCTTGAACCGCAAGGTAATGGCAGAATAGAAATCCCTAATGTATTAAACATATTTTGAATTTAAAATCAACCTGGAATCCTCTATACCCCCCAAATAAAAGTCCCATTCACCTATAAATGGACACTACGGCAAGCCTATATGACGCCTAAGTTGCACCTACCCAACTCACACCTACCTAGTGGCCAGCTCACGCTCAAAAGTAGACCTAGTTTTGCAATGCCTACATTTTAGACGTTAAGGGCTGAGCAGCATGCAATTCTGTAAATGGACGTCCAAATTGAAGCCATGCCCATGCCTATTTTTTAGACGTGACTTTTTTCCAATAGGCGTCCACGAAATTGTGGACATCTATTTGTAGAATCGCGTCCAGTGTTTGGATGTCTAAGTTCCAATTAATGCTTGTTAAAGTCATTCATTGGACTTATTATCCACTTTATTTGGATGCCTAAGTAAATGGACGTCTAAAGTTAGACGTCCTTTACAGAATTTGGCCGCAAGTGTCATGTGGCCCTTAGGTATAAAATAGAACATGTAGCATTTAGTGACCACCAAGCTTTAGTAAAAGGAAACCGTCTGCTGAGTTGAGAAATATCAAGATATTTGAAACTATTTCTTTTGATTTTTGTCAATACTTGTGATTTGATAGGTTTTCCTCATCAGAGTTTGAATAGTATTCATTTAAAACATCTATACTGATGGGCTGGAGATTTACCACCACTATGTTGGAGATTGCAGGCTAATAAGTGAGGTTTTTCTTATGGGCTCTAGTCATGTCTAAAACCACTTCTGGCAAGATGCACATTCTGAAAACTGACAAATTCTAATCAATAAATAGAAAATAAAATTCTTTTTTCTACCTTTGTTGTTTTGCCAGTCTCCTTGTCTATTTGGTACTTCTTATCTCTTCATATTCACCATCCATCTTCTGTCTGCATCCTGCAATGTAGAGCATCTCCCCTGTCCCTATTTTTGCCCTGTCCAACATAACTCTGTATCCCTATGCCCCCCCACCATGTGTCAGCATCTCTCCCTCTCTGTGCCCTCCACAGGGGTCCAGCAAGGTGTTCTCTCTTTCCTTGCTCCTGTTCTGTCTCCCCTTTGCAGGTCTAGCGTTGCTCACCTTCTTCTTCTTCTTCACTCCTCTCATTGGATCTTTCTTCCCATAGCTGCCCTCTCTCTTCAGCTCCTCTCGTTCCTTCTTACTACTACTAGTTATTATTTCTTTAGTGCTACCAGATGCACAAGAAACGGTCCCCTACTTGAAAGAGTTCACAATCTAACTATGAAAGACACATTGGCCAAAAATGGTAAATCAATATATGCTGTTCATGTGGGGAAATATAAAGGGAAAAGAGGTACAAAGGATAGGGGACTACAGAGGGAATGACAAATGTGGTGCTTTACAAATGGATAGGGTTAAGACAAACGCAGTTTAAAAAAAAAAAAAAAAAAGGGGGGGCCCTTCAGCCTAGACTTAAATATTGCCAGAGCTTATCATACTGAGTCAGGCAGGTTGTTCCAGGCGTATGGCGTGAGGGAGAAGGAGTTGGGAGTTAGTTGTAGAGAAGGGTACAGACAAGAGAGCCTTACCCAATGGCATTCCTGTGGAAGAGTACAGGGAGAGATAAGATGAGTCACAAAATGAATATACTTGTAGGTCAGCAAAAGCAGTTTGAACTGTATGCGGAGCAGACAAGGAGCCAGTGAAGTGACTTGAAGAGGGGGCAACATGAGCATAACGACCTTGGTGGAATACGAGGCATGCAGCAGAATTCTGAACAGACAGAAGAGGAGAGAGATGACTTAGCAGAAGATCGGTGAGAAGCACATTGCAAGAGGTGATGAGAGCATGGATGAGGGTATTGGCAGTGTGTTCAAAAGCACAGTTACTTACTGTAACAGGTATTATACAGGGACAGCAGACAGATATTCTCACATATGGGTGATATCATCCACGGAGCCCCGGTATGGACACATTAACAGTGCATCGCCACTTTAACAATTTTAGAAAGTTCACAAAAGCCTGCACCGCACATGTGTGAGTGCCTTCCCGCCTGACATTGGCACGAGGCCCCTCAGTTTAGTAAGCCAGCTAAGAAGCCAACCAGGGGAGGTGGGTGGGTTGTGAAAATATCTGCCTGCTGTCCCTGGATAACACCTGTTACAGTAAGTAACTGTGCTTTATCCCAGATCAAGCAGGCAGAATATTCTCACATATGGGTGACCTCCAAGCTAACCAGAATGGGAGTGTTAGCCTTTAGGAAAATAAATTTTGTAATACTGATTGGCCGAAGTTCCTATCCCGTCTGGAAAAAGATTCCAGACAGTAATGTGAGGTGAATGTATGAACCAAGTAGCAGAAACCGAACCTTATGAACTGTGACACGACTCTCCAATTGCAGCCCAGCCTGAGCATAACAAAACGATATACAGGAAGCCAGCCAGTCAGTTGGAAATCATTCTCTTGGAAACAGGATGCCCCAACCTGTTAGTATCAAAGGAGACAAAAAGTTGAGAAGATGATCTATGCGGCTTTGTTCTATTGCGATAATAGGCCAAAGACCGTTTGCAATCCAGAGTATGAAGAACTGCTTCCCCTAAGTGAGAATGAGGCTTAGGAAAAAAAACATTGGAAGTACAATTGACTGATTGAGATGAAATTCAGTGACGACTTTCAGCAGAAACTAAGGATGTGTGCGAAGAACCTTTGTCATGGTGAAACACTGTAAAAGAGAAAGAGACAGACAGACAGGGGGCCAGGGAGAGAGACAGACAGCAGGCAGGGAAACAGACACACAGGGGGCCAGGGAGAAAGACAGAAAGAATGAACGACAGAGAGCTAGGGAGAGAGATAGGAAGAAAGACAATGGGCAGGGAGACAGACAGACAGACAGAAAGCGGGCAGGGAGACAGACAGGGGGCCAGGAAGAGAGACAGAAAGACAGACAAACAGCAGGCAGGGAGAGAGACAGAAAGAAAGACAGACAAAAAGACAGGGGCCAGGGAGAGAGACAGACAGAGAGAAAGATAGATGGAGCAGGGAGAGAGAGAAAAAGAAAAAGATAGACGGGGTAGGGAGAGAGAGAGAAAAAGAAAGAAAGAAAATAAGATATACGGGGCAGGGAGAGAGTGAAAAAGAAAGAAAGAAAAAGATAGACGGGGCAAGGAGAGAGACAGAAAGAAAGAAAGACAGTGAGAGGGAGTGAGATAGAAAGATAGACAGCGGGAGGGAGAGAGAAAGAAAGACAGCGAGAGGAAGTGAGATAGATAGCGGGAGGGAGAGACAGAATGAAAGGAAGAAAGAGACAGGGGCAAGGAGAGAGACAGAAAGAAAAACAGACAGACATCTATTTTAACACCCGTTAATGTAACGGGCTTAAACACTAGTATTTCAATAGTTTACTAATATCTGGTACATACATAAGTAAGATGTATCGAATTATTATCTAGGTAACTTTATTCTTCAAAAGGCGCCCCTCTTCGGAATGTAGAAAAAGCCCATTTCTATAGCAACAAGGTCAGAGGCCAACTCAAATCTGCCAGCAAATCCCCTGAGTATATCCCCCTGCCACAAACTGGACAAAAGCCTCTTAAGAACCCTAAAATATGCGGGAAATCTGGTCTGTTTTTTTTTTTTATAAGTTTGCCAGTTTTAATGCCCCTAAATGGATTCCTAATCTTTGCCTGTTTCCCCTCAGTGAA
Source organism: Geotrypetes seraphini (assembly GCF_902459505.1). NCBI lineage: Eukaryota > Metazoa > Chordata > Amphibia > Gymnophiona > Dermophiidae > Geotrypetes > Geotrypetes seraphini. Next base: position 45,137,624 of record NC_047100.1, read on the forward strand.
TACAGCAAAAACACATGTTCCTTCTTTACCAATATTTTATTCCCATATTTATCTGGTACGGTATCCGTTTATATCCAATTTTTTTTTTAATCATTTAGAAACCTCTCTTACCTGTTCTTGGATTGAGCCTTATCATATTCTCCCTAACTAGTAAAATCCCTTGAACAATAGTAAGAAAGTTAGTGACTGTTTATTATTTCATGTTTGCATATCACCAAATAACTGTCCATCTTGGTAGGCCTACCACACCCTGGTTTAATTAAGCTAGAGGTCCACTTTCTTACCTGCAAATCAGAGTCCTGCAGCAGAGAAGGAGAACGGTGCTTTGATCGGTGCCGGTCCAATGTTAGGATCTCAGAATGTTTTCTCTATCGAGACACCTTCCCAGACTTCATGGAGCTCCTGTCAAAGTGCCTGGAAGAGGACGTATGACGTTGAGCAGATGGGGACCAGTGCTTGGAAGACCGATGCTTCGATGTCAGAGTGGCAGGACTGGATCGGCATCACGAGTTCCTGGGATGTGTTGATGGAGCTTCGACAATGCCGGAGATCCTGGCAATGTTAGGCTCAGGCTGGACCGGTATCGGAGGAGTCAGTGTCGGGAGCAGCAACTGAAATTGGTCCCTGAGCCCCTCGTGAAGCAAAGCATCGAACTTCTGCCTCAAAGGGGTACATGGGGTATTTTCACTGGTACCACAGGTTCTGCGACACATTCTGGAGAGGATGACTCCGATGACGAAGCACCCCTTGATAATGGAACTGGTCACTGTAGGGACTTATGCTTGATCAGCATGAATTGGCTCGATGCCTTTGTGACCTGCGCCCCTGGAAGTGAAGGGGATGGCTTTTTAGTCTGCTTAACTGAGGGCATGATGACCGGTGTTGATGCTGGTGCCTCTGGCGGTGTCGAAGTCTCCAATGCCGGTGACTTAGATGTAGACGGTGACGTTGGTGCATCTGCCTCTATGCCGACACCGAAGAGTTTCTCTTGTTGGAGAATACGATTCTTGATGGTACGCTTCTGCAGTGAAGAGCAGCGTTTACAAGTTTGAACATGGTGTTTGGGACCCAAACATTGCAGGCACCAGCAATGAGGGTCCATTAGTGATATAGTGCGAGAACACCGACCGCACTTTTTAAATCCCGTAAGTGGGCATGACATCGACGGGAATACCGCCTCAGCCAAATCAAACTCGATGGCTGAGACGTGAGATAAGGCCCCGCTGAGAACCCCTGCGAAGAGGTGAAAAAAGAAAAAAAAAAATAGCAATATATATATATATATATATTTTTTTTAACTTTCAGATAAACTATAAAAGAAATAGATGAAAAAGAGAGCGGGAAGGCAAGCGATTGAAAAACGCGACTTCAATGCTCCGTGGAAAAAAACGGAACTGAGGGGCCAAGCGCCAATGTCGGGTGGGAAGGCACTCGCCCATGTGCGGTGCAGGCTATCGCAAACTTTCTAAAATTGTTAAAGTGGTGATGCACTTTCAAAGTGTCTGCACTGGGGCTCCATGGATGACGTCACCCATGTGTGAGAATATGCTGCCTGCTTGTCCTGGGATAAAGGAAAGTCTGAATTTTAGCGATGTTATATAGAAAGAAGTGATAAGTTTTGGTGGTCTGTTGGATATGCGAAGAGAATGAGAGATAAGTCATAGATGACCCCGAGGTTGCAAGCCGACAAGACAGGGAGGATGAGTGTTATTTAGTGAATCAAAGAATAGAGGAAGGGGAGAAAGAGGTTTAGGAGGAAAGATAAGGAGTTCAGTCTTGGCCATGTTTAATTTTAGATGGTGGCAAGACATTAGCAATGTCAAACAGGCAGGCTGAGACTCTGGTTTGGATTGCCATAGAAGTTTTGGGTGTAAAGAGGTAGATTTGAGAGTCATCAGCATAGAGAAGCCATGGGAGGAGATTAGAGCGCCAAGAGAGGGAGTGTAGATGGAGAAAAGAAGAGGTCCCAGGATCGTCCTGAGGTATGCCGACAGATATGGAATGGCAGCGGAGGAGGATCCTCCAGAGCGTAAGTCAAAGGTGCGGTGGGAAAGACAGGAAGAGAACCATGCGATAAACAGAGTCCTGGAAGTCAATCGAGGACAGCGTATCAATGAGTAGGCAGAGATCTTTAGTGTCAAATGCCGCAGACAGATCAAGGAGGATGAGGACGGAACACAGCCCTTAGGATTTAGCCAGGAGCAGGTCATTGGAGCAGAGCAGGAGAGGTTTGATGATGGTGATGCAGGCGAAATGCAGTTAAGACAGGATGGGGAGGGTTGAATGAGGAAGAGAAACTGTTGAAGCTTTAGAGTTGTGAAGGTGGATGGTGACGTCTAAAAGTGGGCAATGTGGGCCTGAGAACTGCAGTGGTTGGGGGTGGAGGGGTAGATTGGTAAGATCTGTAACAAGAAAAGAAAGTATAATGGAGCCATAGGAGAGGGACAAAATACCTGGGGTATAGTTGATCTAGGTGGGTCAGGGATTATCTATGGGGAGAAGTCTGCTGGTGGACTGTAAGGTTTACTAGGTAAGGAGGAGCAGTTACTTTGAATTGCCTCCCACTTAGATGCAGCACTTCTCTCCCTCTTTGTCCTCCGCAAACCCCAGAGGATTAAACACTAAGATACAGGTTTGAACACCTAGAATATATTTTCAATAGCAAAAAGCATATTGGAAGAATTCCTTTAAGTAATACACTAGGAAAAAGACAATTTAAAAGCAAAAGCTAGTTTCTTTTTTAATTTTTCTAAATAAATACATTTTACATGAAAAGAAAATGTCCTTTGATTTACAATTTCCACACATGGGATGTACACAGGAATAGGAACAAAGATTTTTGCTTTTTTTTTTTTTTTTTTAAATAAAAAGAGAAAAAAATTAAAAGGGATTGCATCCATTTCCCCGTCACTTGTTTCTAGGAGACTAGTGTCACCTGTGGAAATAAGAAAAAGGACAATCACACAACCTTAGGGCCCTGCTTCCATAGGCACAAAATGGAAGAAAAACTTCTAATGCCAAGCCAGAGAGGGGGTCGATATGATCCCTTCTGGACAGTTAAAACATTTATGGCCTTCTAGTGAAGCTGTATTGGTAGCACAGAGCAATGAATGCTTTGAGAAATACTTAATGATGGCCAGTCCATCTCTCATGAACCTGTGATCATTGTTTTTGGCCCTGGTCTTTCCAACCTCCTTTGGGCTTCATGAACTTTCCCCTCCCAACTCAGTTAAGACCAGTATCCAGCAAATGTCCTTGACTGGGGGCCAGGCTCTAGGGTGCCTGCTGAAAATCCTGAGCCCCTCCTGGGACTGTGAACTTTTGTGCTAATGATAGTACCAACAGGAGGCTCCAAACATGTCATTAACACCTTAATTTAATGAAAAACCAAATGGTGGTCTTCTATAAGTAGTACCAGAGCATCCTGCTGGAGGAGAATAATCTAACTTCCCCTCATCCAAAGTTAAACTTTTGAAGCCAATACAAATGATCAATTACCGTTTCTAAAACTAAAATATTTGGCAGGAATTTCACTCATATCAGGAAGGAGCAGTTTTCCTACCAAAGCCTTGAGAAAAAGTTGCAGGCAGCCTTGATACCCCAAACTCAGCAGTCACAGCACTCTTAACTCACTTTTTCTTTGCTTAATTAGAAAAACCAAGATAAATTGGTAGGGCCGTTATCAGGGTTTTTCTGCAGGTACAGAAACAGGGATCAGATGGGCAAAGTTTCCCTTCATTCTGCTATTCTTTGAGGCTTAGCTGTGATTGCTCCAACAGCAGCAAGCATGCAGTCAGTATACATATGTGCACAGACACCCACTCATTGGAATCAAGGAGGTTTGTACCTGAAAAATAAGGACTAAAAGAGTTTTTCATACATTTACAACAATGGCTGTTTTCACATTTGGTAGATTCATACATAGAAATCTAAACAGCACTCCCATAAAGATGCAACCACTTCCTATCCCTCCCTTCCTTAGAACCAGGCCCTGCTATGATCCTCACCTGTCAAGTTCAAACATGGGAGAACCAGGGAGACAAACGCAAATATATTATACATTTATAACAAAAGAAATTCATCACCCTTACTAAATGTTAAGAATTTTTTTTTTTTTCTTTGCTCAGTTTCCAATACTTTCTATATGTAAAAACATACACTTTGTGTGGTTTTGAAATGTAAAAAAAAGCTTGCAGAGCCTGCAATTATGGTGGTAAGGTAGTGGTGCCAGAGCTGGGGATCCCCTCCCTCCGCGTTCACACAGCTGCTTACTTTTCATTCCTCCAATACTTTTTTTGTCTTTTTTTTGTTGGTTTTATACAAAACTATTTTTGTATTTTTGTTCTTTAGTAAAGAACTTCATACAAAAGAAAATACCCTGACCTCTGACCCCCAGTTGTCTTGGGAGGTGGGGTGGGTCTGGTCCAGTCTTCAAAGGGGAAACAAGGAAGCTGTCGGAGGGAGACAGAAAGGCCGCTTTGCCAGGATGTTTATTTTCAAGGGAGCTCAGAGACTTGCAGAGGTCTTCCAATCAATCCAAAACAAGGTGGTGGTGGGAGGTCCTCATCTCCACAGCCGACAGACAAAGTCTCGCACCTTCTGAAGGCAGAGTCTCCCACTTGACATCTATGCGGCAAATTGATTCCCTCATTCATTAAGGGCCAAAATGATGTCATCTTCTAAATCTGAATTATCTGAGGTGTCTGCTGGAGAAAAAAAAAGAATTTGTACATTAACGGCACAGTGAATGAGTGTGTTTACATCCTATGTGCTCAGTTGTATGGCAGAAAAGTCTCTCTCACTTTTCCTATCCACAGAGCAGAGCTAGACAAAGGAGCAATATTGCAAGCAGCAGTTTAAGACAAAATTTCTCTAGCATTGGTCACATATAGACTAGGTTGTTTATATGACTATAAACCTAATGCTGCAGTACCAGTATGTTAACTGGCTCATCTAGCAGTTAAATGCAATCATTAAGACACCACCTTTTCAAGACTAGATGTGGCCATTTGGCCTTTATCTGCTGTCATGTTTCTCTGTTTCTATTCCTGAAAGACAATAGCATTTAAGTATTTCTTGGTTACTTCCATTTTTCAGTCAGCATACATATGTGCACCCAAGGTTCATTCTTATCAATAATAATAAAATGTTAAGCGCGCATGCGCACTCGCGCCGTGTGTTTCCCTGTTCCGTTTGACGGCACGAGTGGCGCAATGCGCGCTTATACGTCACTCGTCTCCTTTTTTTACAGCCCGGCTCGCTGAGAGGGAGAGCGTCGCTGGCACTGGGGAGGGGTGGGGGATGCCAGTTCAGCTCGGCCGCTCCGTCTCTGCCGTCTCAGCAGCCTGTCCCGCTCCCTCGAGAAGGGCTCCCGATGGCGGCACTGCTGCTGGTGGCGCTGCTCCCGCTGCTGTGCACGAGCGACGCGCCGGAGCTGGACCCCGCGAACGGCAAACAGAGGTGAGGATGGATTGATGGGAGATGCTGGACTGTTGGGGAGGATAGACAGAGGGGAGATTCTGCTTGGGTGGGGGTTGGGGAAAGGAAGGGAGGCCTACTGCTGCACAAGGGGAGCAGGAAGAGGTGCTAATGGACAGGGGGGAAAAAGGAAGGAAAGCCTACTGCTCGACAGGGGGAGGGGGTGAAAGGAAGGAAGGGAGGCCTACTGCTGGACAGGGGGAGTAGGAAGAGGTGCTGATGGATAGGAGGGAAAAAAAAGGAGGCCTCTTGCTGGACAGGGGGAGCAGGAAGAGGTGCTGATGGATGGGGGGGGGGGGAAAGGAAGGGAGGCTCGGCCCAAAGCTTGAACACCTGCCCACCCTCTTTGCACTGCCCTCAGGCTCTGCCTTACACCTTGAGTTCTCAAGCAAGGTCCTTGGCATCATTATCGATTCCTCTCTCTCTCTCAACGACCACCTCAACTCCTTGACAAAATCATGCTTTTTCAGCCTCCACTTGCTAAGGAAAGCAAGACCCTTCTTCCGCCAAAAACATTTCGCTGTCCTTGTCCAATCCATCATCCTCTCCAAACTTGACTATTGTAACGCCATTTACCTATGCTTAACAAAAAAAAGCCTCCATAGACTCCAGCTTATCCAGAACACAGCAGCCAAACTGATTTTTGCAAAACGCAAATCTGACCACATCTCCCCACTCCTGGCCAATCTTCACTGGCTCCCAGTGATTTCCAGAGTCCAATTCAAATGCTCTTGCCTGGCTTTTAAGATTATTCATGGCATCCTTCCTTCCCTAATCCCACTTTCTTTTAACTCCTCGTGCCCTTATTCCACCAGGACCGCCCATAAATTAAAACTATCCTTCCCCTCCCTACATAGTATTCTCCATGCAGGTAAACTGGGAAAATCACTTCTTTTCAAAATCACAGGTCTCTGGAATGGCCTTACTATCCCGCTGCGGAACCTGAGCTCCCTCCATTTATTCCGCAAGCATCTAAAAACCTGGCTCTTCTCTAACATATAATTTCTTTTCCCCTACTTTTCCACTCGATTTATAAACGTATATAAACCTTTCCCTACCCTTTCTCTTTTTAAGTTCTTGTAAACCGTGCCGAGGTCTACTTCCGTGGAGATGATGCGGTATATAAACTTAAGGTTTAGTTTAGTTTAGTGCTGATGGACAGGGAGGAAGTAAACAAGGAGAAGGGCTGCTGCTGGATAAGGGGAGGTAAAAGGAAGGGAGAATGGACAGGGGGAGCACGCAAGGGGTGGTGATGGACAGCCAAAACAAAGAAAGGCAGAAATACAGAAAGCGGCTAAGGAGACAGAGAGAGAAAAAAATAAAGACAGACACACACATACATTCTAGCACCCGTTAATGTAACGGGCTATAAAGCTAGTAGACTATACTGTTCTAGAGATGAATGCAACAGGTAAAGGGAGATGATGTTTAAACACCTACGAATAAAACCACACACACAATAAAAAAAACCCCAAAAACCAAAGAACCAAGCAACTGCTATTTTAAACACTGCCAGATCCTACAAGGAAGGAGCAGCCTGTTGTTTAACTCCTAATATGTGGTATTAGCTAGACATCAGAAAACCAAACTTCGTCAGAGGACAAGAATGATGCAAGCAGTACACGTATGGGTGACATCATCTAAAAGGGACTTGGCAGATGTGCTCCCCAGCGTTCTATTACCAGCAGATTTGGGGAGTGGCACATACCTTCCCACCTGTGCGCATTGTGTAGGACCAAGGCAGATGTCCTTTTTTCGGCAGAGCTGTGAGGATGCAGTTTCAGTTTCTCCTCAGACATCCCTCTTCTTCTGGTGACATTCCATGCTGTGGTTTACATTTTTTCTTGTGTAGGTTGCATGGGACTTTCCCTTCAACTCTTAGTTTCAATGGCATTTATTAAGTTATTTTTCTGCAGCCTACTTTGCCCCCTTGGGCCTGAATACACCAGTTAGGTAGATTCTTATTCCCCTTCTTTTTTTTTTTGCCATCATTGAACTGTTTGATTTTGCTGCAGCTGTTTTCCTGACCATGTACCAGGTTGTTTACAAAAAGTGTTTCAGATGCAGCAAGATCATATCCTGTACAGACCCACACAACATATGCTTGCCGTTTCTGAGGCTCGATCATAAAGCAAATTTACCTGTAGCAGGTGTTCTCAGAGGGCAGCAGCTATATATTCATCCTTGGAACCTGGAGCAGATAGATACCAAGTGTACTGTCACTTTAAATTTTAAGGCACAGCTTGCAACATGCCTTACCACCTGTTGCTGGCTCGCGGGATCTGCAGTTCAGTAACAAAGCTAAGAAGTCAACTAGGGGAGGTGGGTGGGTTGGGAGACTACATACCTGTTGTACTTTGAGATCATCTGCTACAGGTAAATAACTTTGCTTTCTCCTACTAAGTTGCTAGGATCATACCTTTAGGTAGAGGATTACAGAGAACAATCATGAGCCTGACAAAACCCAAAAGGGTTGAAGGGAAAGTTTGCATCTAAGAAGAAAATTAATTTTGCAGAACTGCTTGTCCAACCTGACTGTCCCGTCTAGAATGGTGCTCCAACAATAGTGGAAAGTGAAAGTATGTATTGAGGACCAAGTGGCCGCTTTGTAAGATGTCCTCAGTAGGAACGAAGCAAAAAATGTGCTACTGCAGTGAGCTGTAATGCAGCCTTCAAGTATCAAATCCAGCCAAGTATATACAGAGGAAAATACGAGTCTACTAGCCAAGTGGAGATGATTCCTTTGGTGACAGGAACGTGTTAAGTGTCAGACAATACAAAGAGTTGAGTGGTAGGTTCTATGAGGCTTAGTGCAATCCAAGTAGTACGCAAGAGCACGTGGCCTGATTGTAAGAAGCAATTGCTTCCTGGTGTGTGCTAAAAGAAGCCAGTCATCCACGCAAGGAAATACCATGTGATGATTTCTTCCGAGTTCAGCCGCTACCACCGCCAAATACCTATTGAACACACGTGGTGCTGAAGACAGGTCAAAAGGCAGAACATTGTACTGGTATTGCTTGTCAAGGAATTGAAGAAATCTTCAATGGGAAGAATGAATAAGAATGTGAGAAGAAGAAATGCTGGAAGTGAAAATATGCAAAATATTTCCCTTTTGAGGTATTTGTTCAGGGGACAAAGGTCGAGAATAGGGCAGAGATTGTGAGTTTTCTTGGGAACCTGTTCTATGGCATTGTTTTGAAGTAACAGAGAAATCTCCTTTGTCAGTTGAAGTATATGATGATATTTGGAAAATTGAAAGAGTTTCCCCGATAAATTATTTTAAGAACTCGAGATCGTCTGTTGTAATACTCTGCCATGCTGGAAAGAAACTGGTAGGTGCCCTCCTAATGGTAGAGGGTCAAAAAGTAGGAGTTGTTATGAGCAGAGGAAGCTGGGTAGCTGATGGCTGTTTACACTTCCTTGGACGTTGCTTTTGAGGAAATGAAGAAGCCTGAGTTGTCATAGGAGCAGTCCTTATATAAGGAGTAAAACGACTTTGAGGATAATACTATTTAAAAAAATTTGTTGATGGAATGGACTGCGATCAGCTGAAAGATTACCAGATCTGTGATAAGGATGGGATTGATCTACAGCAGGGGTGGGCAACGAGGGCTGCAATCCAGTTGGGCTTTCAGGATTTCCCCAATGAATAGGACTTCGATGGGAAGATAGGACTTAAATGGGAAACCAAGGTGGCAAGGGGCCCCCCTTCTGGTGATTCAGACAGGTCGTGACCTGTTTGGGCCGCCGCGGGAGCGGACTGCTGGGCAGGATGGACCTATGGTCTGACCCGGCGGAGGCACTGCTTATGTTCTTAATATGCACGAGATCTATTTGCATGCACTGTCTCTCATTGTATGCAAACGGATCTCGTGCATATTCATTGGGGAACTCCTAAAAACCCTCATTGCCCTTCCCTGATCTACAGGATGTGTGGAGAGCTCATGCATGGATTGTAGACATCTTCGTAAGCTGCGATACTGCAGCTTTACTCTTTCACCAAACTAACTATCTCCCAGACAGGGGGCATCGGCTAACCTGTCGTGCATATCCACTCAAAGGTTTGAGGCTTGAGCCAGGCTGTATGACGTGCCACAATGGCTACTGCAGAATTCGAGAAGTCATATTGTTATTATTAAGTCATAGCATAAGCATCATAGTAGTTTTTATCAAATGGAAAGTAGACTCTTGCAAATTTCCCCCTCCCCACCCCCCAGGTGAGTTGAATTGAGATTTAGAGGTTTTTGATATATGAATGGTGTGGTACTTGTATGCACCTCATGTCCTGGCACTTTCTCAACTCTATATTTAGTTCCAGGCCTGCTGGAAGCTGTAGAAACCAATTGTGGCTGTTGTCCATTAGCCAGCTGTAAATCTTGTAGCACTTGATGAATTGGAAGTGCAATAAAGACCCTTAGACGGAGTTTGACAAGACTGAAAAAATTGCTTGAAAATCTTTCTTATTAGGTAGTGTGACAGCCTGGTTCAGACTCAGTAGACTGTGGAATTCTGCGCAAAAATTTTGAAAATTCTGTGCAAACCCTTTGAAAATTGTGCACATAATATTGAAAAGTTCTGCAAAGTTTATTTGTAGTGTTTTGCATATTCTCCTCCTATCCTGAGGCCTAAAATCCCTTCCTGTCTTTTACTTTCTCAGGTTCCAGCCTCCTCAGTTCCCTCTCTCACTCCAACTGCAGTTTGTCTCCCTCTAAGTCTCAACCCTCTCTCAGTTTGTTTCCCTCTCTCAAGAAATAGTCATGCGGATCCATCAGATAACAGAGGCCTTGGACGCCGGACTACCTGCTGGGAATAGAGAGAGCTGAACTGACTGTCAGCTTGGCAACGCAGGCACAGATCCCCTGAGGAAGATCACTGTGATTGAAAATGCTCATATGAAGCAAGCGTCAGGGAGTCAAGTCTCACCAGCGCTAGAAGTGGTTAAGACCATTAAAGATAAGTGTTGCCGATACTGCATTTATTTATTTGCTGATGTTATATCTAATATTAAGAAGAAGAGGGATACATTTCAACACTTGTAGTTGGTGCTTTTTGGTGTATGTGAGGGCAGGTGGTGTATATATGATTAAATCTACGGTCCCAGGATGGGGATCTGAAATAGCATAAAAGTTATAAGAGATTCTATGATCTGAGTCTCATAAGCATACCCACCCACCTTGCAGAATTTATAGTATCTAGTGAAGTTTTAGGAAACTATTTAAATAGCGATTTAGAGATAGTGTTTGAAAGGTTTATGAGTTAATAATTCTCCTTTGTCTTGTTGAGTGACGTTTAACACAGTTAGATAGTTTTAATAAATCATCAATTTACCCTGCGGTGCTATATTGAGTTTCATGGATATTGGGCATGATGACTATTGAGACCCCCTTCTAATTTCTGGGAATAGAGAGAGCAGCAGGCTGAGCTGTATCTGATCCTACTCTTATCTGTTTCTCTCCATATGCTGTTCATGGGGCACAGAAGCATCAGCGATGAGGCTGATGTTCTTCTCTAAAACCTCCCTCTTCTATGAGGATAGCTGAAGCAGTATCCATCTACTGCTTTTCAGTGTTCCTTTGGAGCATCCAAGTGAAACCTGATATTTCCTAAGTATGGGGATAAAGATTCGGAAGAGGAGGAGGGAAAACAAAAAGCAGGAACAGTGAGCCAAGTCTCAAAGGAGGGGAATAAAATGTGGGCTGGGATGAAAGCATCCACAGATATCAAAGGATTTATAAATGGATGGCCTTTGCTGAGTTGGCTCTGACCTCAGTTGTCTCTAGTTACTAGTCTAATGACTGTTGAGACAATATCCATGATTGCAAAGCTGAGAACAATGTAGTGGAGAGTAGTATTCCTTAGGGCCATTCCTGCACCCACCAGGTTGTGGATGTACTTACTCTCTCCAAGGATTAGCTCTACTTCCTCATCTGCGTCAGTCTCGTCTTCATCATCCTCATCGTCCTCACCTTCGTCATCACCGTCTTCCTCCAGCAGGTTGGCCAGCTCCTCATCATCTGATGGCGAGAAGTCATTCTCTCCGTCCTCACCAGCATTTTCATTGTTCTCATCTTCTTCCATCTCTGCTTCTAGCAGAGGATCAGTGTCCAGGTCATCCAGATCATCTGAATCGTCGTCGTCATCATCATCATCCTCCTCTTGCTCCTCTTCCTCCTAGAAGAGATAATACATAACTTTGTTAGGAAATGATACTTATAGTAAAATGTCTTTTTGAGAATTTATGCATTCCTGGTAGTCAAGGTCCAAGTCTAAGTCAAGACATACTTTTCTTTTCCACCAAACTCAAATTACAGGATCTTATTATATTGCCAAGGTTAAAGGTATCTGGGTTCATTTGTATGTCTTCCAAACAAAGACATATTACTCAAGGATGTGTAGAGTATATTTAAATGAAATCCTCTCGTAATATTGATATTAAGAAAGAAGAGTGAATCGACAAAATAGAGCAGGAAAAAAAATTATTTACAATGTCCAATGTGACACGGACAAGAGGACATGGACTGAAGCTAAGGGGGGACAAGTCCAGGACAAATATCAGGAAGTTCTGCTTCACGCAACGAGTGGTGGACACCTGGAATGCTCTCCCAGAGGAGGTTGTTGCGGAATCCACCATTCTAGGATTTAAAAGCAAACTAGATGCACATCTCCTTACGAGAGGCATATGTGTACACCTGGCTGGGCCTCCGTGTGTGCGGATCGCCGGACTTGATGGACCGAAGGTGTGATCCGTAGTTGGCAGTTCTTATGTTCTTAGGATAAATGTGATGCTAAATATGAAACTGTTTTATTTTTTTGTATGGTTTGTTAAGCTGTTTAAGAATTAATTGTTTTTATTGTAACCTGCTTAGGAGTTAGGCGGGTAAGAAATTTTTTAAATAAACAAACAAACAATGCTCTCATAGGCTTCTTTGGAGAACACGTTGAGTGTGGTGCAGTGGTTAGAGCTACAGCCTTGGCACCTTGAGGTTGTGGGTTTGAATCCCGCATTGCTCCTTGTGACCCTGGGCAAGTCACTTAATCCCCATTACATCAGGTACATTAGATAGAGTGGGAGCCTGCCAGGACAGTTAGGGAATAATGCTTGAGTACTGGAATAATTTGTAATCTGCATAGAATTGTAGGATATGCGAAATATAAATTATTTAAAAAGAAGAGACATATTTTGGAACTCATAAATACATCTGACAGCTCAAATGGGACATTCAAATACCCTTTTTTGTTGGTGGGGGGCAGCAACTTTCTTCTGTTTCTCTGAGCTTCTAATTAATTAGATAGTCTATTTTAAGGCCATGACAACATAAAATTTCATTAACTTTTTTGAAACTGTTTTGCATTTAGTCCAGATATCACACTGACTTTTCTGAGAGGCATAAAGCTACAGCTTATCAACAGATGTTTCTTTTGCTTAATGGCTTAGACTACCCTCCCAAAGAGGGTTGCAAAAAAAATGCTGCCTATACAATGTCCAGAAGCTGGTTTCAGAAAAACAATTCCAGTTCACTGACAAACATCAGACTAATCCAAACCCTTTTTTGTATTTGTAATTTTTCATATAATTATCTAGCTTCTAAAAGTTACAGCAAAAAACACTTAGGCCATAAAGGGCTACTGTGAGTGGGATAGAGGGAAATAGAAGTCAACACTGCTTTGGAGGCAAACTACCTTGTTCAAGCTTTATGTTTGTGATTTTAAATAGCAGCAAGGTAGAAGTTCAGATTCAATTTGTTTGATATACAGCCTATCTAAGTAAAAATCTAAGCAGTTTACACATATTTGTTTCCTCCCCCATATAGTCACACAAAAAAAAAAAATCAAACATGGCAGAAACAAGATGGCAAATAGGAATAGGCTGGAGAGATGGGGAAGAAACTATATAAAGGAGGGGTTAACAAAGTTCTTCTTGTTTTCCTCAAATTCTGGGTCGAGAATCATGCTACAGTGTTTGATCATGGGAAGTGTTTGTAAAGGTAAAAGAGAAGTATTAGGCCTTGTCAAAGGAGATTCAAGCCTAAAGTAGAAAGGGACACTATTCCAGAGGGTGTCAAAGTACACTTGGCAAAACAAGGGATGGAAAACAAATGGAGGGGTTTTAGCTAAAAAGTAAGGGATAAGAAGACTGGCCAGGAATGAGGGCATCCTAGATACAATACAGTGTCTTATATACTACAATTTTCTGCAAGGAATTAGTGCAGTTAACAATAAGATTTAGAGCAAGCTCTTAAGTTACATTGTTAGGAGGAGCATTGGTTTAGGAGGAAGGGTTAGAGAGTAATTATAACGAAAAAAGGTATGTCTTTAGCTTCTTGCAGAATTCAAGATAGTTGATGGGTTGTCTTAGGTGCAGTGGTGTACCAGGGGGGGGGGGGGGGGTCCTCCCTGTGTGCCAGTCATGAGGGGGGTGTTCCCAGCCCGGGAGTCATGGTCCGGGAATTTCCCTTCTCACGGCCCGGTGCCAAGGCTCTGGATAGTCTCCTTGGCCCAGCATGTTCCCAGCTTCTCTCCCTTTACCTTCCGTGAAGCTGAAAAAACTGCCGGCCTTGGCAGTGATTCAGCTACGTCGCCTGCGGCTCCCCTTCCTGCTTTCCGCATCTGCCAATGACGCAAATTCCTGTTTCCGCCCGGGTGGATTGCAGAGGCAGACACCAAAAGCAGGAAGGGAAGCCACGGGCGACGTAGCGGTCACCGATCATGCACGGCCCCCTCCCTCCTTCCTACCTACCGAATCTATCTCCCTCCCTCCCCCTTACCTTTGCAGCGTGTTAGTAAAGTAACTTGCTCAAGCTGGCCGAGCCTGCCTGCAGTCACATGTGTGTAGGCGGAGGCTTCTCCTCCGATGCAACTTCTGGATGCTTCAGAGGAGAAGCTTCCGCCCACACACATGCGACTGCAGGCAGGCTTGGCCAGCTTGAGCATTACTTTACCAACATGCCATGAAGATAAGGGGGAGGGAGGGAGATTCTCAGGCCGTGCGAGGGGTGCTAAAGGGCGGTAAGGTGGCAAGAGGGAAGGGTGGTGGTGGGGAGAAGATGCTGAAGGGAAAGGGGGAAGACAGAATGGGTAGAAGAGACTGAAGGGAAATGGGGAACCGAGAGTGGGGAGAAGACGCTGGAAGGGAAGAAGACAGAGATGCCAGACCATGGAGCGGTGGGAAGAAGATGCGTGCCAGACCAATTGGGGGGTGGGGGGTGAAGGGAGAGGCACAGTAACAGAGCAAATGGAAGATGCTGAGAGAAGACAGATAGTGGATGGAAGGAATTGAATGAGAAGATGAGGAAAGCAGAAACCAGACAATAAAGGTAGAAAAAAATTTCTATTTATTTCCTTTTTTCTTCTTTAGGATAAAGTAGTATATTAGTTGTGTTGATCAAAATTTATAAACAAAGCCATGCCAGCTGAACATCTTTTTCTCTAGTTCAGCCACCAGAACTTTGATTTATAAGGAAGGAATAAGCTAAATATTGCAGTACTGAGGCTTGTATGGATGCTGCTGGGACAGTGGGGCGGTGACGAAGACAAATTTTTTCCCCATGTCATTCTCTAAGAACAGGATTAGGAGGATTAAAGAAGAACAGCATGGTGGTTTTTAGCAATAACCTGTTCTCATGTAGCCTTATCAGCAACTTTGTCTAATTTTCCAGAAACAAAGCAAAGTAAGCAAATAGAATTATCAGGAAAGGAATGGAAAACAAAGAATAAGAATGTTATAATGCCTTTGTATTGCTCCATGGTGCGACCACATGCAATTCTGGTCACCACATCTCAAAAGATATAGCCAAATAAGAAAATGTACAGAGAAGGGTGACAAAAATGATTAAGGGGATGGGATGACTTTCCTATAAGGAAAGGCTAAAGTGGCTAGGGCACTTCAGCTCAGAGAAGAGACATGATAGAGGTCTATAAAATACTTAGTGGAGCAGAAGAGGTAGACATGAATCTCGTTTACTCTCACACAATGAGTAATTCAACTCTGGAATTCATTGCCAGAGAATGTGGTGAAAGCAGTTAGCTTAGCAAGGCTCCCCACCTATCCTACCTTGTTCAATCTCTACATGTCTACACTAGGCCATGAACTATCCAAACTAAATCTCCAAAAGTACATAAATGCTGATGACACTATCAACCAAAACCAGACACTTCATTTTATCTGTCAATGATCAAGTAGAACAATGGACAAAAAACTTCAAACTAAACTAAACCTTGAAAAAACTAAAATATTCATGGCCACCATTAATCAGCTTACAAGGGAGAAACTTTCCTATTAACTCCACGATAAAAATCCTAGGAGTGATCTTAGATTAGCAACTGATACTTGAGGCCCACACCAACATCTTAGTAAAATAATGCTTCTGCCTACTATGGAAACGACTTCACATCATTTAGACTGTTAGTACAATCACTAATCCTAAACTCGCTGGACTACTGCAACATCATTTGCCTAGGATCCTACAAAAAACAAACTACCAAAAGATTGAGAACAATCCAAAACATAGCCATATGACTAATTTTTGACCTGAAAAACTGACCACATCACTCCATATTAAAAAAAAATCTGCACTGACTACCAGTCAAGGCCAGAATAATTTTCAGATTCGGTTGCCTATGCTTCAAAACACTATTTGGCACTGCACCTAGATTAAGGACATAAACATTGATCAATGTTACTTTTTTGATTTTGAATCCACCCTTTTAGAGCCAAACATCTTCCCCTTCCCTATGTTCTCCCTCTACTTCTATCCTCAAATCCTTACATAAACATAATTGCCACTCTTGCCACCTTCTGTCCGCCGTGCATGCACACTTAGGACAGCGGATTCCCTGCCACCGTGGTGTTTGCCTCCGTGCCGAATTCCATTTCCGAACACGCCGGCGACTCCCCCTTTCTGCCCTCACTCATCAACCGCTGCCGCTGCTCCTCTTCAAAACAGCCTGCTGAGGTTCGCCGGCCGGCTGTAGTGAACCTCGCAGGCCGCTCTCCACCTCGGTAGCACATTCCCTCTGATGCGATCGCATCAGTGGGAACATGCTACCTAAGTAGAGAGTGGCCTGCGAGATTCGCTACAGCCGGCTGGCGAACCTCCAGCAGGCTGTTTTGAAGAGGAGCAGCGGCAGCAGCAGTTTGTGCCGGTGGGCCAGAAGACACCAGGAAGCCGGGATGGAGGGAGGGTAAGAACAGGCATGCATAACAGGGGCAGGCATGGCACAACAGGGGGAGAGGGAAAGGGGGCTGCTTTGGGGGGAGGGGTGTGCTGGGGGACAGACAGCAATCATGCTTTGCTCTGGGAGGGGGGGAAACATAAGGGGGCCATGGAGAGACAGGCAGGCATGGAACAACAGAGGCAGGCAGGCAGCTGGCCAGGGAGACAGACAGATAGAAAGACAGACAGGGGGCCAGGGAGAGAGAGACAAACAGACATGTACTGTAGCACCCATTAATGTAACGGGCTTAAAAACTAGTAGAATAATAATATACCTGTGAAAATGTATTATGCTTCATTACATGCTCATCTATAACTCTCAAATGTTTGTTTTGTTTTGGAGTATAATCACTTGCCAGGAAATTGATGTAGCTCTCTAACAACCTACTCTACTTACTTGGATCATTAACCTCATTAACGTCATTAACGTTCTAGGATCTTACCCTTCTATCAATATTCTTTTCCTACCACATCTCCTTTTGAGTCCCTTCCTAGCATGATTTTCTCTGCAGTCCTGCCAGTGTGTTTGTGTGGGAGTGCTGTTTCACTATCATATTTTCTATAGTAAGGGACAAGCAAGCTCTCTGCAGAAGTCCCAGAGAACCTGCCTATACCTAGTGATTGAAAACACAATATTGAAGCACTAACCCCCCCCCCCCCCCCAGCAAGGCAGTTAAGGACTGCTGCCTTTATTTAACTGCTGTCTGTCAGCCTTTTTCCATGAGGAATGTGCTCATTTTGGGGCTGAAACCTATTTCCTTTTGATCCTTCTCATATCCCTTCTCCTTAAATCACACATATTCTCCCAGCATTCCAATTATGCAACCACTATGAGTGTACTACTCTACTCAAACTCCACATTCATTCTGTGTCATCATATGAACCACCTATGAAGCCTTACTAGTTAGAAAAGCAAGGGGTCTTTCAAGACACTCCTAAAGATACATCATTTATCCATTTCAGCTCTATGATTTTCCGGGGTCTTTCTGGTCCTGCAACCACCATTCTGAACAGTCATCTGCTTCCACTACGCTGGAGCCATCACTGTTATCTGGGGTATATTACTACGTCCTAGATCTCTCAGCTCTTGCCAAACTTCTTCCACAGTTTTCACTTTCCTGAAAACTCATTTTAAGGTAAATAGCCAGGCAAATGGGAGGGCACTCGGAAAAATTAGAAGGGGATAGATTCAAAACAAATGCTAGGAAGTTTTTCTTTACTCAGCGGGTGGTGGACACCTGGAATGCGCTTCCAGAGGATGTAATAGGGCAGAGTACGGTACTGGGGTTTAAGAAAGGATTGGACAATTTCCTGTTGGAAAAGGGGATAGAGGGGTATAGATAGAGGATTATTACGCAGGTTCTGGACCTGTTGGGCCGCCGCGTGAGCGGACTGCTGGGCACGATGGACCTTGGGTCTGACCCGGCAGAGGCATTGCTTATGTGCTCTATATCTCATCTCTTTTATAAAGTCATCTTGATGACCTTGCCATTTATTAAGGTCCTTCATCTGACAAGCTTCCTTCTTTGCAGGGCTTCAGACTTCAATATGCTCTCTTCAGCTGAAATTGGGGCAAAGGTACACAGTCACCACTTCTCAGCATGCTTGTAAGTCCTTTAAATTGCAGGATGGCTCTACAGGATTGATTCTCCAGCTCATGCTGCAGTTTCTACCCAGCACCTCTTGCAATTGCTTCTCCTAGTCCCTCCTGCTGGAGCCCCCGGAGCACCCCCCCCCCCCCCAAACTGCAACAGGCAGGAGGGATACCCACTCCATCCTGCTGGAACCCCCAAAGCATCCCTCCCAACTGTGATAGGCAGGAGGGATACCCAATCCCTCCTGCCTGCAGGCCCCACTGAACCCATGACCTGCCCCAAGCAGCTCAGCTGATTGGGAATAATTTCCCATGCCACGATCAGCTTATGGCCTGACTTTAGGATCCCGTGGTGGCATAGATAACCTATCCTGGCTGAATTTAGGCGCAATTCTGTAACTGGCGCCATCGAGTGATTAACACATGATTGCCAGCCACCTACATAGGTGCTGTTTACAGGACCTGGCTATAAGTGGTATATAAATAAATAAAAAAACTCCACACAGCCATTCCATGTGCCACCATCATATTTGCTCCTTCACTCTCTCTTCATAGGCCATTCTTTGCTACTGACATGCATGGTGTATTTGAACTGCTCCAATTGCCTGCGGGTAAACATTTGGGGATATGGCCACACTGGCTCTCACCGTCACTGCGAAACTTGAAGGTGCATGAGAAAGGAATCACTCAATTTTACACCAAGACCTGATGGTGCTCTGCTCTTAAGCTTCCATTCTCTTTGATGACATCACTTCTCCCCCCCCCCCCCCAAAAAAAAAAAAAGTTACCCACTTTTGTTGCCTGATCAATTTTGCTAGATAAGAGAAAAAGCATATACTGTATAATAATGAAAATCCTACTTACCTAACCAAGGATTTCATTTACTAAGGCTTTTCACCATAGTGTTCCAATGAATCAGATCCAAAGTATACAGGGTGAAGGTGGTTCAATTTGGTAAAAGCCTTATGGTTTATTTTGCCACTCATTACTAGACAGCAAGGCAGTTTACACATACAGACATCTAGATGTCTCTCTTCTCATCACAGCAGTGGTTCTGAACCTAGTCCTCGGGACACATCTAAGCAGTTAAGTATTCAAGATACTCACAAAGAGCATGCATGAAAAATTTGCATACAATAGAGATAGCAAAATTTATATCATGTATTCTGAAAATCTGGCTGACTAGGTACCTGTGACCATGATTGGCCACTTTTGGAACCAGGATACTGGGCTAGATGGACCATTGGTCTGACCCAGTCTGACTGTTCTCATCTCTCAAGGACTTGATTACGAATCAATGCTCTACAGCAGGACTTTCCAAATCTGCTCTGGTTTTCAGGATATCCATAATGAATATGCAAGCGATAGTTTTTCATACCAAGGAGGCAGTGTATGCAAATTAATCTCAGAAATATTCATTGTGGATATTCTGAAAACTTGACTGCTTGGGGGCTTCCTCCAGGACAGGTTTGGGAATCACTGCTCTACAGGTATCATGTGGTACACATTACACACGTCGGCTGGAATCGTAGTCACTTATCTAATATCATATAATTCCATTTTGTCTCACCTGATCTTCCTCCTCATCTTCATCTTCTGCTAGGCGCTGCCTGCCTACTTCGTACAACCGGCACACAGTGTCCATGTTTAGAGCATCCATATTACCCTGGTTCTGAAGAATAAAAAAATATATTACAGCTCAGGGTCAAAATGTAAACACCTGCACTCAGAACTCTTCACCCATACTGCAACCAACCTGCTTCCATATTATTAATCAGCCACATGATGCTAAGTTACAACTCAAAACTATAGTAAGGTTGTGACAACTACATAATCCCACACATCAGAGGAAAAGACCTGCCAGGGCTGGCTGTGAATAGCCTGTTTTGAGGCTGCCTCCTGCTGACAGTGGAAGGAAGGTTCGCGGCTCAAGACCACTGCCTGCTTCTGCCATTTCGGGGCTTGAGGACACTGCCATGCTGGTGCTTCGGGGCGGGAGTGGAGGGAATTGAGACTGTGTTAGACACGCTCAATTAACCAGAAAAACAGTTATCCGGTATTCACCAATTCCTGTGGGTGCCGGATAGCTGAGATTCTACTGTATTAATGTACTATCTCATCAATTAGCTCAAGAACAATTTACAATAAAAAGCAAATGAATTTTTACATTGGCAAAAATAAGACTTACCATCTAAATTAATCAAACCAAACATTACTATTCAATCAATTTAAAAGATATGTATCTTAACGTGTTAGTGTAAATACTTAGTAAATAACCAGCATTCTCAAGTATTGTAATTTATTTCACATCTAATGTATAAGGGCAGGGAACTCCACTTCAAAGGAGCAAATACATTAAAAAGCCTTTGCTTGATGATGCTAGTCTAATAGAAGACGGTGCAAGTTCAAATATAAAAACAAAATGAACTGAAGATGAGACAGTAGTGATTTAGAAATTCCTAAATACAAAGAATTGCAGTAGTCTAGCCATGAAGAAACAAAATCAATCCTGAGACTAGCTTCTGCAAGTCTGAGAGGAAAAAAAAGGGCAAATTTGAAGAACGCACATCTGTAAAAAGATACACGAGCCTATATGGTTGATCTGAGTATTTCTGTCTAGAGATGAATCTAATCATACTCCGAAACTATGAACAAGTTGTGCTAAGAGGGATCATTTTATCTTCAAGCAAAGGTTTTGAAGCAGGTAATGGGAACTTCCTTCCTCCTATCCAGGAGTCTTATCTGAATTGAATTTTAATCTATAAGCAAGCATCTTGTGAGATATAAACTAACTGCCATGTATTTCATCTAAAGAATTAGTTATTGGAAAAATTATCTGCATGTCATCTACACAGACAGTTAAATCCCGTTAAATTTAATTCTTTACCTAGGAAATTACAGAAAACATTAAACACTACACTCTTGGATACAAACGAGGTTTTCCTGGAATCCATTCTACCCTTAATAAACGAGTTCCTAACAACAGGAGTAGTTTCACAGAGCTGGAAATCTGGTGTAGTGAGGCCGCTCCCGAAAAAGCCCAGCATGAATCCAGATAACCCAAGCAGCTTCAGACCTGTCTCAAACCTCCAATTTGTCTCAAAAATATTGGAAAAACAGTACTCGCACAACTACAAAACTTCATGGAAACAAACATCACCCTCTCCAACTTCCAATCAGGCTTCAGGAAACACCATAGCACAGAAACAGTGCTACTGGACATCGAAGATGACTGTTGGAAAATCCTAGATGAGGGAAATGATGCATTGCTGATACTATTAGACCTAAGTGCTGCCTTTGACACCATCGACCACTCTCTCCTCCTATCTAAGATAAAGACCATCGGAATCTGTGACACCACATTGGGATGGTTCTCCTCATTCCTAAATGACAGATCATAGAGAGTTCTGCTAGGAAACTCCTTATACAAACCTAAACAACTCCACTACGGATACCTCGGGGAGCCTTACTGTCACCACTCCTCTTCATCCTCTATTTCAGACCAGTACTGGACAAAGCAGAAAAACACCAAATCAGAATCCACTCATTCGCAGACGACATACAACTCTATCTCCCCATGGGCCGACACCGAGACACACAAATCAAGAACCTCCAATCATGCTTAACTGAAATAAAGACTTAGATGACCAGGAACAAGTTACAGTTAAATGAGTCCAAGACTTAACTTCTCTGGATTCACAAAGATCCTTGCATATACTCCGTCCGTCCTTTTCATGGGGCGCAGACACTCTTATGACCAAGGATAACGTCTGCAGCCTAGGAGTAACTTGATTCAAACTTATCACTAACAGATCATGTATCTAAACTAGTATCATCTTCCACCTCCTACCTCTGCCAGCTAAAATGTATATGTGTTTACTTCTCAGAATCCTAATTCACCCAACTACTGTATGCTTTTGTACTATCCTGCTCAGATTACTGCAACGCCTTATTAGTGGGTCTGCCTGCCAAATCTCTCTCCTGCCTCCAAAGTGTACAAAATGCTGAAATCCACCTCCTGAAAGACCTAGGCATCTGCAACCACATTACCCCTGCAGTAGCATCCATGCACTGGTTGGCCATTCTAAGCCCTGGTCCTCACTTTCAAAACCTTCCACGAAATGACTCCACACTATATGACAACTCAACTACAAATCTACCTTCCAAAGTGACCACTGAGATCCCAAGGAAACGACTGACCATGCCACCTGGTCGTTCCCTCAAGACTGAAACAGCCCGCAAATGCTCCTACTTGCATTTTATACCCAGACTATGGCACATCATCCCCCCATCTGTTAGATCACTAGATGGACTATGGAGCTTCAGGAAGGCCGTAAAAACCTTCCTCTTTACAAACCCAGCACCTTAATGACATGCACCCAGGAATGCCATTCAGAGTTCAATGGATCTGCGATACCTACTCGCATACAGATGCTGCATAGTATAATATGATTTTTTTGGTCATGTCTTTTTTGTAAATTATGTCATCTTTGTCCTGTCTCAACCTTATTGTGAATATATTCTGTAACCTGTTCTGGGCTCCTTTGGGAGGACGAGCTAAATAAATAAGCAAATAAATAAATATGAGGTGATATACTTAGCATTAGTGCAGGTTTATCTCTTACCTCTATAACCGCCAGATAGCAGTCCTTGGTGTCTGTGCACAAGTCAAAGATGTTCCGCTTAACATCGATAGTGGCTAGAAAAAAAAAAAGCAAGCAAGCAGTCACACACTGGTACACAGACCTGGTGCCTACCTATGTTTGGAATAAGCAGCTGGTCATTTAGATGCCATTCTTGCCAAACTCCTCCTGTACCTCTCACGTCTTTCTCCTGCCTGATCCATCCCAACAATTCCATACTATTGTCAGTCTCCTCCTAACACTAACTTGACTCCTACCATATCCATTCATACACTGCCTATTCCTACAAGACTCTTTCCTACCCTTTCAGGACTCTGGGATTTTGCTTCAGCACTAGCCCTGGTTCCATCTCAGAGGTTCTCATACTGTCACTGCCTCATTTCTACCAGACCCCAACCCTCAGGCTGCATCTTATTCTCTGAAAAGGATGGACAATATTTCAGTGGAGAAATTATGTCTTACCTGATAAATTTTCTTTCCTTTAGTATTATCAGATCAATCAAGAACCTATGAGTTATGTCTCTTGACCAGCAGATAGAAACAGAAACAAAGTGATTCATACTTTAAGGGTACTACAGCCTTAAAATGCTCAGTATTTCAAATGGCCAAGCAATGGTGCAATGAAAATTGTAGGGGGTTTGTGCCAAAAGATGTACCGTATTTCACGTAGATAACGCGCACAGCCGTGTAAAACGCGCACACGGGTATAGCGCGCGGGAAACATACATTTATGTAAATAGAATATTTATATACCGCGCTCACTGGTATACCGCGCATGGCCGCCCCGACTCTCCTCTGGCTGCCCCGACTCTCCTTTCACCCGCCCCGACTTTCTGTTTACTGCCCCGACTCTCCTCTGCTGCCCCGACTCTCCGTTCGCTGCCCCGACTCTCGTTTCACCCGCCCAAACTTTCCGTTCGCTGGCCCCGACTCTCCGTTCGCTGCCCCGACTCTCCTCTGGCTGCCCCCCCTTGAAGTCCTGTCCCCATCCTGAAAAGCCTGATGCCCCCCCCCGACGCCCGATTCATCATCCGGAAGGACCGCTCGCACCCCCCACCGCTCGCACTCCCCCCCGAAGAACCGCTCGCACCCCCACAGCCTCCCCCCCCATGGAGAAGCTGTCTACCTTGTTTCCGGATGCCAGTGAGCCCAGCTGCTTCCTCTGCCGGCGGTCCTGCCCCTTCTCTGAGCCCTGCTGCGCTGCTTCCTCTTCCGGCGGTCCCGCCCTTTCTCTGACGTTAGAGAAAGGGCGGGACTGCCGGAAGAGGAAGCAGCATAGCGCAGGGCTCAGAGAAGGGGCGGGACCGCCGGCAGAGGAAGCAGCTGGGCTCACTGGCATCCGGAAACAAGGTAGACAGCTTCTCCATGGGGGGGGGGGGGGGGGAGGCTGGGGGGGTGCGAGCGGTTCTTCGGGGGGGAGTGCGAGCGGTGGGGGTGCGAGCGGTCCTTCCGGATGATGAATCGGGCGTCAGGCGGGGTGGGAACTATGTAAAAAAAAAATTTATATATAGCGCGCTCACGCGTATAACGCGCAAGGTTATGCACGGTTTGTAAAATCGTGTATAACGCGCACGTTATATGCGTGAAAAATATGGTACATGAAGAGACAAAGATCTGAACATGTATACTATTAGAGGAGAGGAGGGACAGGGGAGATGATACAGTCGTTTAAATACTTGAAAAGGAAGATTAGGTTCTTACCTTGATAAATATTCTTTCTGGTAACAATGGCATACGAGTCCTGATGACTGGTTAACCTCCCTCTAACCGCAAGCCGTGCAGAATCATGCACTTTTACTTCAGCTCTGCCTTCCTCAGTAGGCTTTACTGCCTCTCTCTCTAGTTTGTACCAAAGCAGTCGATAACTACTACAATAGGAAACATAGGAGGGGTACGGGGAACTTCCCCGACAGGACCCTTCTGTTCTGCTCTGTAACAAGTATAATGAACAATGTGAATCAAAACATATCATATAAAACAAAGTGGAACAACCAAGCCTATCTCAGTGCAACCAGCACTAACATTTATGGAGTCTGTATACTCTCAATTGCATTTGAAACAATAATATGGCATTGTACTCATAATACCTGACTGGCATGAGATCTCAAGTTCTGGACAGATGTACTTATCCTAAACATTATGCAGGCAAATAATTACACTGACAGGGCAGGGTGTTAGGACTCATATGCCATGTTTCCAGAAAGAAGGTTATTGAGGTAAGAACCTAATCTTCCCTTCTGGTGTACATGGCATATGAGTCCTGATGACTGGGATGTAACAAAGAAGTCTGTTAAATTTAGGATGGGACAGATGAGCCTCCCTTAACACTAAGGACCCAAATGTGGTGTCCTTTTGTGCTACTATGTCCACTTTATAAAACTTTGTAAAAGTATGAAATGTGGACCATGTAGCTGCTCTGCAAATCCCTCGGGGAGAATCGCCCGGGCCTCTGCCCATGAAGATGCTGCACTTCTTGTGGAATGTGCTCTCAAAGATATTGTTGGCTATTTACCACAGAGAATGCACGCTGATTAAAATTGCCAGAATCCATTTAGAAATAAACCTGGTTGTACTAGTTAGGACAAAAAAGATGGTTAGAGAGCTGAATGTTACTTCAAGATAACAGCAGAGAACTCTCCTCACATCCAGTAACTTCAACACTTTGTCCTGTTTCTTTGAACCCATGGGCTGAAATGTGGGCAGTTGGATCTCTTAATTGATGTGAAAAGAGGTAACTACCCTCGGCAAAAAGGAAGGAATCTTGAGGAATGGCTCTCTGCATGAAAGTACCTGCAATTCCGTGACTCGTCTTGCCAAGGCAATAGCCAGTAGAAAGACTGTCTTAACTGTCAGATCCAACAGAGACACATCCTGTAAAGGCTCATAAGGAGCCTTACTAATACCTTGTAAAACAAGGTTCCATGACAGAAAAGGCTGTCTTACTGGAGGATGCAACCTGTGTGCCCCCTTCAAATCTGGCTATATCTGGATGAGAAGCCAGTATACTCTTTTCCTTTTCAGCTCTAAAGCATGAAAGGCAGGCTACCTGTACCTTGAGAGATCCAACCACTAGACCCTTCTCAAGTCTGACTTGCAGAAATGCCAGGACTATTTAAATCAGAGCCTTGCAGGGCTCCACATTGTCTTTAGCATACCAAAGCTGAAACATCTTCCAAGCCTTAGCTGCGACTGTCATCAACTTCTTAGCTCTAAGGAGAGTACTGATAATCACCTCCGAATACCCTTTCCATGCTAAAGCTGCATGCTCAAGAGCCATGCCGTAAGCCAAAGCATTCAGGATTCTTCATGGGCACCAGATCTTGCGACAGTAGATCTAGCTATACCGACAATTTGAGACCTGTGTCTATCTGCAGGAACACTAGATCCGGGGACCAGGGCTGACTTGGCTAATCTAGGACCACCAGGATTACTAGTCCCGTGCTATTCTGAGCCCATGCTATTCTAGTCCCATGGAGTGCTATTCTGCAGATGACCCTGCCTATCATGGGCCATGGGAGAAACACATACACAGCTCTTTCTCTGGCCAGAGTTATACTAAGGCACCAAGTCCAGCGCTTCTGGACTTGAATCTTCAGTTGAAGAAACAGTCTGTTTTCTTGTTGTCTGCCAGCGCCATCAGGTCGAACATCAGTTGACCCCAATGATACAACAATGCATTGAAAGGTTTTCCAGGACAATGATCACTCCCTCAGGTCCAGTGTCTGCCGGTGAAATAGTTGGCATGTACATTCTTCACCCCTGAAACATGAGCTGTGGAGATTGCCTGCATGGAACAACTGGGCCTCCCTGGTGCCACCCTGCTAGTTGACATAAAACACCACATTAGCATTGTTTGAGAACACCCCAACAGCTTTGGCTTCCAGGGATTTCTCCAGCGTCTGTAATGCCAGTTGTATGGCTCTCAGCTTCAGTATGTTTATTGAAGAACAACATGAAGAAGGCAATTGAGAAGGCTTTAAACTGAAAGATAGGGGAAAGCCGACAGTCAACCACCGGTCGATGGCACGGATAGCAGGATGCCCCGACGAAGAAGCAAAGGACTACTACTCCTACACAAGAGAAGACGACCTCACAACCAATAAGGGAGAAAAAGCAGGAAGGGACAACTCAGACACAGGAGGGGACGACCACACAGCAAACAAGGGTGATATCACAGGAGCAGTAAAGGATACCGTAATTGAAACTATAGGGACGGCCAAGAGTAGAAGGTCCAAAAAGGTAACACGAAGGGAACTTAGATGTATGTATACGAATGCTAGAAGTCTAGGTAACAAAATGGGGGAACTAGAGACAATAGCAAGACATGACATATTGGATATCATTGGCATAACAGAAACATGGTGGAATGAAGAAAACAAATGGGACACAGTACTACAAGGATACAAACTGTATAGAAGAGATCGAGTAGGGCAGAAAGGTGGAGGTATTGCTCTATATGTTAAGGAGGGAATAGATTCTGTTGAAATGGTTACAACAGAAATGAAAGAGAAGCTTGAGTCACTCTGGATCAAAATTCCTGGTCAATATGGCGCAGATACGAAAATTGGCCTTTACTACCGTCCCCCAGGACAGGCGGAGGAAACTGACTCAGAAATGATGGAGGAAATCAAACAAGAATGCAAGACAGGAAATGTAATTATATTGGGAGACTTCAATTTCCCAGGGATAGACTGGAAACTAGCAACCTCCAACTGCGGCAAGGAGGCCAAGTTCCTGGAGGTGCTAGGGGATTGCTTCCTGGAACAAATGGTAAAAGAGCCGACAAGAGGCAACGCCACCTTGGACTTGGTCCTAAATGGCCTCACGGGACCGATAACAGAAGTGGAAGTCGTGGTTCCACTGGGAACGAGTGATCACAATGTAATCAACTTTAAACTTGACATCGGGAAAGGGAAACATGCCAAAACCTTAACCACCACCTTAAACTTTAAAAAGGGTAAATACGATCGCATGAGAGCCATGGTAGAAAAACGACTCGAGAAGATGGTGGACAAACTTGAAACGGTAGATCAGGCATGGTCCCTACTGAAAAATACTATCACAGAAGCACAAGATCTCTACATTCCGAGGATTTCCAAAGATCGGAGAACAAAGAGCAAAAGAGAACCGGCATGGCTTACCATACAGGTGAAGGAAGCCATAAAAGAAAAGAAGGACTCTTTCAAAAAATGGAAATGCATAAAGACAACCGAAGCCTGGAACAAACATAAAGATGATCAGAAGAAATGTCACAAGGCGGTGAGGGATGCCAAACAGGAGTATGAGGAAAAAATAGCCCAGGAGGCCAAAAACTTCAAGCCCTTCTTTAGATACGTGAAAGGGAAAAAACCTGCAAAAGAGGCAGTGGGACCCCTGGACGACCAGGGAAGAAAAGGGTACATCAAGGAAGATAAACAAATCGCAGACAAACTAAATTCCTTCTTTGCGTCCGTCTTTACGAAGGAGGACACCTCAACAATACCTGAAGCGGAGAAAGTGTTTGCAGGAGAAATAGAAGACAGCCTCACCACAGTTGAAGTGGACTTAGACCAGATATACTATCAGATCGACAAACTTAAAAGTGACAAATCCCCTGGACCGGATGGAATTCACCCGAGAGTCTTAAAGGAATTGAAGGTTGAAATCGGAGAGTTATTG
Organism: Geotrypetes seraphini; assembly: GCF_902459505.1. Taxonomy (NCBI): domain Eukaryota; kingdom Metazoa; phylum Chordata; class Amphibia; order Gymnophiona; family Dermophiidae; genus Geotrypetes; species Geotrypetes seraphini. The sequence goes on from NC_047100.1 coordinate 45,166,210, forward strand.
CAAAAACTTGCAAACCTGACAATCAGAACTGGACAGATACCGGACGACTGGAGGATAGCGAACGTCACGCCAATTTTTAAAAAAGGATCGAGAGGGGAACCGGGCAACTATAGGCCTGTGAGTCTTACGTCTGTCCCCGGCAAGATGGTTGAAGCACTGATCAAGAATAGCATAGTCTGGCACTTGGACGCACACGACTTGATGAAACCCAGTCAACATGGATTCAGGAAAGGGAAATCATGTTTGACGAATTTACTCCAATTTTTTGAGACTGTGAACGAGCAAATTGATAGTGGGAAGCCGGTGGACATAATATACTTGGACTTCCAGAAAGCGTTCGACAAAGTTCCACATGAAAGACTTCTCAGGAAACTACAAAGCCATGGCATAGAGGGGGATATACAAAGGTGGATAGGCAAATGGCTGGAAAACCGAAAGCAGAGAGTGGGCATAAATGGGAAGTTCTCCGACTGGGAGAAAGTGACTAGTGGTGTACCCCAGGGCTCGGTACTTGGGCCGATCCTTTTTAATATTTATATCAATGACCTGGAGGAAGGAACAACCAGTGAGATCATCAAGTTTGCAGATGATACAAAACTATGCCGGGCAATCAGATCGCAGGAGGATAGAGAGGAACTCCAGAGCGACTTGTGTCGGTTAGAAACATGGGCGGAGAAATGGCAGATGAAGTTCAATGTGGAGAAATGCAAGGTAATGCATTTAGGCAATAAGAATAAGGAATACGAGTATACAATGTCAGGTGCAACTCTGGGGAAGAGTGAACAAGAAAAGGACCTGGGTGTACTGATAGATAGGACCCTGAAGCCGTCGGCACAATGCGCGGCAGCAGCAAAGAAGGCAAATAGAATGTTGGGCATGATAAAGAAAGGAATCTCGAGTAGATCGGAGAAAGTTATAATGCCGCTTTATAGGGCAATGGTCAGACCACACTTGGAATACTGCGTCCAACATTGGTCTCCCTACCTAAAGAAGGATATAAAACTGCTGGAGAGGGTGCAGAGACGAGCAACAAAACTGGTGAAGGGTATGGAGAAACTGGAATACGAGGATAGACTTATAACACTAGGATTGTTCTCCCTAGAGAAAAGGAGACTGCGTGGGGATATGATCGAGACCTTCAAAATACTGAAAGGAATCGACAGAATAGAGCAGAGAAGATTATTTACACTGTCCAATTTGACACGGACTAGAGGACATGGAATGAAGCTAAGGGGGGACAGGTTCAGGACTAATGTCAGGAAGTTCTGCTTCACTCAGAGAGTGGTTGACACCTGGAATGCCCTCCCAGAGGAGATTATTGCGGAATCGACCGTCCTAGGCTTCAAGAGCAAACTAGATGCATATCTCCTTAAGAGAGGCATATAAAGATATGATGGACTATAAATTACGCCAGGGTACACCTGGCAGGGCCTCCGCGTGCGCGGATAGCCGGACTTGATGGACCAAAGGTCTGATCCGGAGATGGCAGTTCTTATGTTCTTTTGACCATTTCTTCTGAGAGGGTGTTCGCCCGCCTTGAACTGGATGGCTACTGCAATGAGTCCCCCCTCCCCCCCACAAGCATAAAGACTGGCATCTGTGGTCAGTATCACCTATGAGGCTATCTGGAAGGGCATGCCCCTCGATAGACACTCTGGCCAGAGCCACCAAAGCAGGCTGTGCCGTGCTTCCTTCATGCAGGCTAGTGGCCTCTGAAGGGGATCTGTCTGCAGAGAACAGTGAGAGAATAAGGTGTCCTGGAATAGGCACATTTGAGCTTTCGCCAAAGGAACTACTTCTGTGGTTGCTGTTATGGACCCCAATACCTGGAGATAGTGCTATGCCGTAGGCGTCTGCATCATCCGGAGGTCTGAAATATATTTCAAGATCTTCTGTTTGCATGGCTCGGGAAGAAAAACATGGCCTTCTGCAGTACTGAAACAAATTTCTAAATACTCTAGGGATTGGGACGGTATCAAGTAGCTTTTCTGGAAGTTGATGATCCAAATCAGGTTCTGCAACAGGTGGATCATTTTTGCCACTGCCTTTTTCCATTCTGACTTGGACGGGGCTCTGATCAACTAACTGTTCAACTACAGATGCACTTGTATTCTCGCCTTGTGGAGATGTGCTATCACCACAACCATTAAGTTGGTGAAAGTGTGAGGTGCTGTTGCCAGGTCAAAAGGGAGCTCAGAGAACTGAAAATGTCTCCTCAGTACATGGAATCTTAAATACTTCCTGTACTCCAAGAATATGGGAATATGTAGATATGCCTCTGTCAAATCTAGGGAGGCTAAAAATTCCACTGGAGCCACTGCCACAATGACTGATCGAATGATCTCCATGCGGAGTCGCAGTACTTTCAGTGCTGCACGGACAGACATCAGATCCAGGATTGGTCTCGTCATCTAAGACTTTTCTGGGCACTATGAAGTATATAGAGTATCTGCCCAAGCCTGGTTCTTCGAAAGGTACGGGCTCTATGTCTAGGAGTCTTGTCACTGTCGCCCAGACTTTGACCACTTTCTCTGGTTGACTGGCTTTATGTTTAAACAATTTTTATTGATGACAGATTGAAAACGAAATACAATAGCCAATACAACATAGTCATCAAATTTTACAAATCCAAACCAAAGCCCAACTCCACCCCCTTTTTCTCCTCCACCTCCCCCAAAAGAAAAACACACAAATGAGGATCCTACCAATATGGATACAAAAACAAATTGGTTGACTGGCCTTAAAGAGTCCACAAACAAATCTGGAAACAGATGACGGAATTTGAGTTTGTATCCTTCTCAAATGATGTCCAGCACCAAGTGGCCTGAGCAAATCTGCTCCCAAACCTCCCAATAAGCCAACAGCCTCCTGCCTATTTGAAAGGTACACTACTGACCTGGCGTCACTGGGATTTTTTGGAGGCTGCTGTAGTGCGAGAACCAGAGGACTGAGGTTTCCTAGCACTTCTGTAGTTCTATCTAGATCAGTGTTCTTCAACCGGTCCATGGACCAGTGCCGGTCCACAGAAATTTCCTGCCGGTCCAAAGGGCCGGCATGTGCATCAGGCCCAAAACAGTGTTCTTCAACTACTGGTTCGCGGTGCGACTGATGCGGTGTTATCTTCAGGCCGGCTCTCTCTTGCTCACTGACTCAGTGCACAAAGCCACAGGCAGCGGCTCCTACGCACGTCCTGCGCCTGAACCGGAAGCCTTCTTTATGATGTCGCAACATCAGAGGGAAGGCTTCCAGATGGCCCACAACTCAGCTCAGTGTTCTTCAACTGCCGGTCCGCAGACCAATGCCAGTCCACCAAATAATTCTTTTATTTCTGCCGGTCCATAGGTATAAAAAGATTGAAGAACACTGATCTAGATCATTGATATGATCTCTGGGCAAAGGCGCTTCCTGAATACTGATGATTTCGCTGAGAGCCTCAAAAATGAGTTTGACCCAACTCTCTAGGGCAGGGGTGTCGAACTCAATCAGAGAAGGGGCCAAAATCTAAAATCCAGCTTAAATCGCGGGCCGAATGGTTTACTGAACAGTCATAAACTGACAATGTTAACCAGAAATGTGAATTTAAAATGAGTGGAACAATCTTTTCCTTAACAGTGCTGTTAACCAACTCACATGCTATCAAGCAAAACAGTAATATTGGTATCAAGCAAAACAGTAATATTGGAATGTACCTAAAATGCTCATTGTTTTGTTTTCTGGCTAAATGTCTGACACCGTTTTCCCCGTATCAATGAGTCAATGTTCGGTTTTATTTCTTGGGCTGTAGCAACCCGCAAAACAGCATGGAGGTTGTCATCGGTAATGCGTGATCTGTGCTTGTTTTTGTTCAGATTCATTATTGAAAACATCTGTTCACAAATATAGGTGCTCCCGAACATGGATAGAATACGGGCAGCATGAAGTCGGAGCTCTGGCAGGGGGGTCGCGGGTCGGCTGTCGGAGGTTCTTGGGGGGGGCGGTCGATGGGGGGAGATAGATAGCAAGTACGGCCGGCGAGATCACAAGCCTCCTATGTCACCGCGCGTCATTGTGATGGAACGCAGCGGCGTGCAGTGATGACAGCGCGGTGCGGGCCACATTGCAAGGCCTGGCGGGCCGGATTTGGCCCGCGGGCCTTGTGTTTGACACATGTGCTCTAGGGGCTCGTGGTCTGTCTTGCAAAGCTTTAGGGTGACGATCCACCACACTGGTCATAAGATCATACAAATCCTTACCAAATAGTATTTGGAGCCTGCTTAGTGTTGCTTTAGAAGCCACATTTCCTGCTCATTGTATGATAAAGAGCATTCTACGAGTGGAGATAGCATAGGTAGAAACTTTGCTCATGACTCTGATTATATCATATAGAGCAGCGATGGCGAACCTATGGCACGCGTGCCAACTGTGGCACGCGAAGGTCTTGCAGCTGGCACGCGCAGGGCCGCCATCAGGGCAGTACTACCAGGGGGTGCACAGGAGAGAGAGCTGAACGGGGACGATGGGGGACCCGCGGGGTTAAATATAATTTGAGCCGCGAGGCTCGTCTTCTACTCCGACTGCCCTGCCGCTCACATAGCCGATCGGAAATCTTCCCCGACGTCAGCGCTGACGTCGGAGGGAGGGCTTAAGCAAAGCCCGCCCTCCGACATCAGCGCTGAAGTCGGGGAAGATTTCCGATCGGCTATGTGTGCGCGGCGGGACAGGCAGGAAATAGAAGACAAGCCTACGCGGCTCGAGCTACATTTTGCTGAGAAAGTTGCTAAGATGGGCTGGGAGACAAACGGGGAACACAAAAGGGGGAGGGAGTGCGTTTTTGCACACAGAAGGCATGGACTTGGGAGAGAGGAAGGGAGGGAAAGAGATGCTGAGGTGGGGGAGGGAATGGGTTTTTGCACACAGAAGGCATGGACTTGGGAGAGAGGAAGGGAGGGAAAGAGATGCTGAGGTGGGGGAGGGAATGGGTTTTTGGACACAGAAGGCATGGACTTGGGAGAGAGGAAGGGAGGGAAATAGATGCTGAGGTGGGGGAGGGAATGGGTTTTTGGACACAAGGCATGAACTTGGGAGAGAGGAAGGGAGGGAAAGAGATGCTGAGGGGGGGGAGGGAATGGGTTTTTGGACACAAGGCATGGACTTGGGAGAGAGGAAGGGAGGGAAATAGATGCTGAGGTGGGGGAGGGAATGTGTTTTTGGACACAGAAGGCATGGACTTGGGAGAGAGGAAGGGAGGGAAAGAGATGCTGAGGTGGGGGAGGGAATGTGTTTTTGGACACAGAAGGCAAGGACTTGGGAGAGAGGAAGGGAGGGAAAGAGATGGTTGTGTACACGGGGAATAGAAGAAAGGAGAATTTTTGGTCATAGGGAGGGAGTGAGGTACAGACAGTGGCATACCAAGGTGGGGGGGGGGGCGGTCTGCCCCGGTTTTACGCCCCAAGGGGGTGCACAGCTGGCCACCCTCCAGTGTTCTCCCTAGGCTGGCAAACTGCGTCTCTTTAGCCATTTGAGTGCCACCGCCGCCATTGGGAACAGGCCGGTGCCAAGTTCTCCCTGCTTTTCCCTGTGGGGCCGACCAACTCTCGCCACCCGCGTCAATTCTGATGTCGGAGAGGACGTTCTGGGCCAGCCAATCGCTGCCTGGCTGGCCCAGAACGTCCTCTCCGATGTTAGAATTGATGTCAACTGGCGAGAGTTGGTCGGCCCCGTGGGGAAGAGAAGCAGGGCGAACTCGGCGCCGGCCTGTTCCCGATAGCGGCAGTGGCAGCCTATTCCCCAGTGGCGGTGGCAGCATTTTCCCAATGGTGGTGGCATAGGGGAGGGCAAGGAGAAAGAAAGAAAGGGGGGGACAGGGAGCCAAAAAAAAAAAAAAAGAAAGAGGGCTGGGTGAAACAAAGAAAAATGGGGCACGGAGAGAGAGAGAAAGACAGACATACAGAATGAAAGGGGGTATGGAGAGAGAGAAAAAGAAAGAAGGGGGCAGGGTGAAACAAAGAAAAAGTTTGGGGAGGGAATGAGGTCTGGAGGAGAGAAAGCATACAGGAGGCTGAAAAAGGGAAGAAATATTGGATGCACAGTCAGAAGAATAAAGTGCAACCAGAGACTGATGAAATTACCAAAGGTAGCAAAATGATTTTATTTTCAATTTAGTGATCAAAATGTGTCCGTTTTGAGAATTTATATATGCTGTCTATATTTTGCACTATGGCCCCCTTTTACTAATAGCGTTTTTTAGCGTAGGGAGCCTATGAGCTTCAAGAGCAGCGTGGGGCATTCAGCGCAGGTCCCTGCGCTAAAAACCGCTATCGCGGTTTAGTAAAAAGGGAGGGGGAATATTTGTCTATTTTTGTATAGTTGTTACTGAGGTGACATTGCATAAAGTCATCTGCCTTGACCTCTTTGAAAACCCGCGAAATATAAATGATAATTAACATTTTCTCTGCGTACAGCGTGCTTTGTGTTTTTAAAATTTTATTGTTGGTAGATCATTTTGACCTGGCCACAAAGGTAAGGGGGAGGGAGGGGAGCTGCTGAAAGAGTCTACCTTGACGTGGTTGCAGGTTTACAAATCTTTTGGTCAAAGAGTGCGGCGACAGAGAAAAGTATGTGTGTATTCGGCCCATGAATGAAATCATTAAAACATTATAAATTGCCAATAAATTGAAATGAAAACCAAAGGATTGTGAATCAAATTGATTCTCTGACAATACAAAGATTCCAACCTTTAAAAATGATGTTACATAATTCAGGCAACTTTATAAAGAGTTTTTAGATACTAAAATCTTGTTATTAAGGTTTAATTGACGTGCTGGCACTTTGAGGAAATTCTTTGGTTTTGTGCGGCAGTTTGGGCACTCAGGCTCAAAAAGGTTAGCCATCACTGATATAGAGCATCTACTACGTAGTCAACCCCCCGGCATTAGTAGTTGGGTTAATATAACATAACATAGTGCTTCTAGACTGTGTAACCGCAAGTTCAACACTGTTTACTAAAGATTATACTGTATACAAAATAACAAAAGAAGCACAATTAAAGTAAATGTCATCCACTGTGGGAGTCTGACGCAAAATGGAATGGCAAGTGCGTGCCACGAATGAGGCCGCCGCTGCTGCTGCCGCCTTAATTACCAAGGTCAAGGCCTTGAATTGCCTTTTGAGAATATATATCCTGTGGTCCTGCGCATCCTTTAAAATTACACTTCCTTCACTAGGCAGGGAAGTACATTTGGTAATCTGTGCTACCAATTAATCCACTTTAGACTGAACAAACAGCTGCTGAAATTCAGGAGCCATGGGATAGAGCTTTGACATTGTCCTGGCCACCCGTAAGAAGCCCTCCGGGGTCTTCCAATGCTCCATGACTAGCATAGTAATGTCAGGATGTCCAGGAAAAAATGTAGGCTGAGTCTTACAGCCGCTCATAACAGAGCATGGTGTAGCTGAGGTTTACAGGGCTTCTAGATTTAACTCCCGCAGTGAATTCATAATAATCTTTAGCAATGCTGTCAGCTTGAAAAGGCAATGTACAGTTGGGTCTTTCCCTTGATCAAGAGTCACCACCAACTCTTGACTAACAGCCTCTGCCTGAGACCGCGAATCTCCAAAGAGCGAAGATTCACTCTGGGGCAGTAAAGGAATTGACTGAACCCAGTCTCCCCAGTTCTTATCTGACTGGTCCTCTGGTTCCTGATCGGAAACCTTCTCGGGGGGGGGGAGGGGGGGAAGGAGAGTTCATTTTGGGAGGTCAGACCCCCTTTTCCAGCTACAGGCATGCCTTCAGAGGGCACAGGAGGACACCAATTTTAGGCAGCTTTCCGTTTAAGACTTACAAAATCAGAGGTAAAGCCCTGAGCAGAAAGCCCAGAGGATCTCTTCAGGGACTCACCTTGTCATCTTTTGGGCTCAGCAGCATTCACGCATCTGGGTTTCACCAAATCACTCTCCAAGAGGAATTTTTTCCCCAACGAGCCCCTTGCGATTTCCCAGCCCTAGAGGTACCAAATGGTCTACGGCCCATGCCCCCCCTCACTGTGTGCCATGACACATGGACGCTCCTCAGCAAACCATCCAGTGCAAATCTAGCATGATATAGGGGTAGAAAGGTCTGATGAATCCATTACAATTAATTCTAAGCAAAATTGAAGGGTTTTTGAGGTAGACAGAGGCTTTTTAAACAAAATTGGGAAATCCAGTCTCCCCCAACCTGATTCAGTCAAAAAAAAATTTTTTTTTTCTTCTTAGCTATTTCTGGGCAAGAATCCAAAGCTCTGCCCAGTGTTGTGCTTAGGTTCCAACTACTGAAGTCTCCTTCAAAGCTCACTCCAATCCATCTACACTATCCCAGCCCATCCTCAATCAAACGGCCATATACAGACACAGACCGTGCAAGTCTGCCTTAGTTCTTCAACATTTAACATTATTTTCTGATTCTAGGCCCTCTGTGTTCATCCCATGTTGTTTTGAACTCTGTCACCATTTTCCTCTCCACCACCTCACTTGGTAGCGCATTCCAGGCATCCTCCACCCTCTCCGTAAATAAGAATTTCCTTACATTGCTCTTGAAGTCTACCACCCCTCAACCTCAAATTATGTCCTCTAGTTTTACCATTTTCCTTTCTCTGGAAAAGATTTTGTTCTATGTTAATACCTTTCAAGTATTTGAACGTCTGAATCATATCTCCCCTGTCCCTCCTTTCCTCTCTAGGGAATACATAGTCAGGGTCTCTCCTCATATGTCTTTTGGCGCAAACCTCCTATCATTTTCATCACCCTCCTCTGGACCGCTTCAAGTCTTATGTCCTTCGCCAGATACGGTCTCCAAAACTGAACACAATACTCCAAGTGGGGCCTCACCAACGACCTGTACAGGGGCATCAACACCTTCGTTCTTCTACTGGTTACGCCTCTCTTTATACAACCCAGCATCCTTCTGGCAGCAGCCACCGCCTTGTCGCACTGCTTTTTTGATAGGAATACTTAATATCCAGAGAATATATTCCAATAGAGAACATAGGCTCGGATTCTCTAAATGGCATCATTATCGGTGGTCGCCTTTAAAGTGGCCACCGACCATGTGTCAATCATGCAATGGCATGGATGGGCAGACACATTTGGCCCTCATCTGCCATGATGTTGCTAATTAGAATAGAGATGAAGTGATCTTAACAGCAGAGGCAGAATTGACAGAGGCTTCTAAAACAGTCTGTCAAAGCCCTGCAATCAGAATCAGCATTGATAAAAGGCAGAGTGCACAGAAACGAGTAACAGCCAACTTTGCTCAGAGATAAAAACACCAGGCAGCCAACAAAAACTTTTCTAATGAGGCTGTAAATAAAGCCAACTGACCGGAAGTATTAGGAAGTCATCAAAATAGTAGATAAACTCATTGATAAGCAACTAGGAGCGCAGGAAGCCAAGACAGGGACTGACACCAACAGAGCAAACTCAGCTAAACCCATGCTGAACTGAGGAGAAAAAGTGAAAATCAGCAAACTCCACCAGCAACCAAAGAAAAATGGCCCTTTAGTTAAAAGAACAAAACCATTCCTCTGACAAAATTTTATACCAAAAGGCTGCAATATGCAGAAAATACAGATTAGAGAGTTTCCTACCCTCTATGCAATGGTTACCAGCAAAGGTAAAATGCAAGAGACAACTAAGGAGGAATAAAAATACTTACCCATATAAGAAATAAACACTGACAGAAAAATCGTCTTACCAAAAGAGAAGTACAAAGGAAGTATCTTTAGTCTCGATATCCCTCTATAGAAATTACAGCCCATAAAAGTGGTGGTGGTGGTTGGGGGGAGGAAGAGAATTGGCTTCAAACAATCCTCTAGAACAGGGCTGCCCAATTCCAGTCCTCGAGATCTATTGGCAGGCCAGGTTTTCAGGATATCCACAATGAACATGCATGAGAGAGATTTGCATACCAAGAAGGCAGTGCAGGCATATCTCTCTCATGCATATTCATTGTGGATATCCTGAAAACCTGGCCTGCCAATAGATCTCGAGGACTGGAATTGGGCAGCCCTGTTCTAGAATATTTAAAAGGAGCTGAAATCATGCATAATGAGAACCTCCCCTCCATCCCACCCCCCAAATGAGAGCCAAATATCACTGGATCAGGAGCTGGCTGAGAAGCACCAAGAGGAGTTGACAGTCTATTGACCATCACTTAAAGACAGAGAAGACGACAGAACATTCCAGGCTGCACAATACTCTTAAGGGGGAAGTCACAAGAGCTACATTTCTTTTCTGTTTCTCGCCGCTGGTCGATGGATATAATCTGGTATGCACACTAAAGGAAGTAATGGAATAAACTGGATAATATTACTCCAATTTTAAAGATCACATTTAAATAGCTTTTTTTTAGGTTTTTAAAATCTTTATGATGGAAATAACTGACTACTTGACAGAAAAGTTGACCAAACAAGAACGGCAACATTTCTTACATTCCTCCTAAAGATGCTTATTATAAACCCCACTGTTGAAACTGGAGATTAACATCCACAAGGAACAGAGCTTTTGGTTGTACTGGACCTTTTCAGTGGAATTCTATGCCTATAAATGTACGGTCAGCAATTTGTCTAGTTATTTTGGATTTTGAAAAAATCCCCAACAAGGTACCTTGGATAGGAACAATCAGATTAGTCAGAGCCTTGCACCTCACCTATGGGCTTGTAGTCCGTAGCATTAAAAGTTCTGAATGAAGATCCAAAGGGGCTCTTCATCCTCTCTTCAAGCAAGTCATCCTCATCGTCTGCCTGCAGCATAGCTAACAAAAAAACAAGTCACCAATGCAAATCTGCTCAATCTAAAAGCGAGTCCAAGAGACACTGTGCATTTTTCTTTATTGTCCCTTATCTAGGAACACTTTACTTTTACACAGTCGTACTGAATTATCTTTGAAGCATTAAACATCAGCAATAAAGACATATCCTACTTAGTTCTGTGGTAGGATTTTGTCTATATTATGTACTATGTCCTGTCCAATTGATGTATTTACTATTTACCATTATTATATGTCTTTCTTTATTATTGTCTAGAATGTCTTTCCTAATTACTTCTGTAGTTCTTTTCTGCAAACTGTTTGGCCCTGCTAGTTAAAGCAATATAGTAAGTCATATATAAAATTAAAAAAAATTAAAAATATATTTTATTTTATTTCCTTTGATCATCATTAGTGCAATTTTGAAACTAACCACAGAATTTGAAGTCTTATAATTCCATTGAAAATATGCTTGGAGCCTCCTTTCTACAAACAGAAATACCATGTGGCAGGGGGAGAGGTGCAGTGGGTTCAAATTCACGCTGCTCCTTGTGACCCTGGGCAAGTCACTTAATCCCCCCATTGCCCCAGATACAGTAGATAGATTGTGAGCCCACCAGGAGAGACAGGGAAAATGTTTAAGTACCTGAATAAATTCATGTAAACCGTTCTGATCTCCCCTGGGAGAACGGTATAGAAAATTGAATGAATGAATCTATATATATATATATATATATATAAAATCGGAGGTATGTATGTGTGTGTGTATGTGTGTGTGTATGTATGTGCCGCGATCACGCAAAAACGGCTTGACCGATTTGAACGAAACTTGGTATGCAGATCCCTCACTACCTGGGGTGATATGTTCTGGGGGTCTCTCGGCCCACCTGCACACGTGGGCGGAGCTACAAACAGAAAATCAGATTTCACCCATTCATGTCAATGGAAAAAATGTAAAAAGCTGCCATTCTCACAGTAATTCAAAAACGGCTTGACCGATTTGAACAAAACTTGGTATGCAGATCCCTCACTACCTGGGGTGATATGTTCTGGGGGTCTCGCAGCCCACCTGCACATGTGGGCGGAGCTACAAACAGAAAATCAGTTTTCACCCATTCATGTCAATGGAAAAAATGTAAAAAGCTGCCATTCTCACAGTTATTCAAAAACGGCTTGACCGATTTGAACGAAACTTTGTATGCTGATCCCTCACTACCTGGGGTGATATGTTCTGGGGGTCTCGCGGCCCACCTGCACACGTGGGCGGAGCTACAAACTGAAAATCAGATTTCACCCATTCATGTCAATGGAAAAAATGTAAAAAGCTGCCAACGCAAAAACGGCTTTCCCGATTTGAACGAAACTTGGTATGCAGATCCCTCACTACCTGGGATGATATGTTCTGGGGGTCTCGCGGCCCACCTGCACATGTGGGCGGAGCTACAAACAGAAAATCAGATTTCACCCATTCATGTCAATGGAAAAAATGTAAAAAGCTGCCAACGCAAAAACGGCTTGCCTGATTTGAACTAAACTTGGTATGCAGATCCCTCACTACCTGGGGTGATATGTTCTGGGGGTCTCGCGGCCCACCTGCACACGTGGGTGGAGCTACAAACAGAAAATCAGATTTCACCCATTCATGTCAATGGAAAAATTGTAAAAAGCTGCCAACGCAAAAACGGCTTGCCCGATTTGAACGAAACTTGCAACACATCTTCCTTTTCAGTTTAAGAGCTTGCAAATTCCAGTGAGACTTGCATTCTCTATCACAATCAACAAATCACAGGGACAGACTATTACATACTGTGGAGTGGTTTTAAGATCCCCCTGTTTTCCCCATGGACAACTCTATGTTGCTTGTTCAAGGGTGGGTTCACCCAAGAATTTATATGTTCTTGCTCCTGGAGGTGAAACTAAAAATGTTGTTTATAATCAAGTTTTGTGTTAGTTGTATTGCATTCATTTTGTCAAATATTTCACATTATAATTTGAATATTGTACTTTTTATAAAGCTGTAAAAAAATAATTTCATTCACCACTATAAAGTATCTTTATTTGAATCCATTTACAGTGTTATTGCTATAATTAAATACCCGTGCAACGCCGGGGCATCAGCTAGTGAATAAATAAATAAAATAAACAGCAGGTACAATTTACCTTTGAATAGTTGCACCTGCTTTGAAATTGCATGTGGGGCTTTCACAGTGAAAGCTCTATACATATCTCTTTCCCCTAATCATACATATTTTTCCCCAGCTCAATATCCATGACACTTAGAATTTCTTCTTTTTTATTTTCTAAAGGGAAAATTCTAATTTAGCTGTTATGCTAGGGAGGTTTAAACACATGGAAAGATTACGTTCTTACCTTGAAGGGCTGTATCTACAAAAGATTCCTCAATAGAAAATCATTCCGAGCAGGTAAATGGAATAAATGTTTAACCAACTTTATCTCAAACACACTTTCTTACCAAACTTTTAGGAAGTCAATCAAAACTTATCTCTTTGATAAATTCCTGACTCCATTTCTGCCTTGATGTACTTCTAAAATACTTCCAGGAAAAATCTGATTAATCTTACCATGCTAATGTAATTCTGAAAGTTTTTTTGTAATATCGCTGTCTGTATACAGTCTCTTCCTCTGTAAACCACTCTGAACTGTTTGTGGTATTAAAGTATATAAAAATAAAGTTATTATTATTAATCTTCTTTCTAGCAGACAGACACTCCATTCCTGAACCAGTGGGTAGTCAATCCCTTCTCACAAGAATTCTTGTAGGGAGCTTCATTAGCATTCTTTTGCTCTACCGCCTATTCTTCTGGGCTATTCTTCAATTCTTCAGTTTGTACCAAAGCAGATGATCAGCCCTAGAGAAGAAATATAATAGGGAGGGGTATAGGGCAGCCCTCTAGAAACAAGTCTGTTCTGCTCATGCATTAAATATATAACATAAACAAACTTAACTATTTGCAATGCATAACAAGGTGAAAAACAAATAAGTCACTAACTTGAGCACAACTTGCACTAAGAGTGTAGGAGATTTTATAAACATCCCTTAGCTTCTTCAACACAGCAGATAAAGGAACATCTAACAGGGTGGGCATCAGGAATGTCTACTAGAAAGAAGATTAATTAACGCGACAGACATTCCATTCCTGAATCTGTGGAACATATCAAAGCAGTCTCTCGAGTTAAGGTGGGACAGATGAGCCTGCTGCCAGAACTGAAGAACTAAATGTAAAGTCCTGTTTTGCCACTACATCCACCCTGCAAAACTTCAAACATATGAAGAGAAGACCAAGTGGCAGCTCTACAGAATTCCTCTAGGGGACACCGCCGAAGTGCACCTTCACGAATATAGGCAAACGTTTTTCATTTCTGATATAGACTGAAAAAATGGCCATATGAATCTATCTGGAAATAGTCGCTTTCAAGGCTGGTTGACCTTTATGGACAGCCCCCGCTAATACGAACAGATGATCCGACAATCGAAATTCATTTGTAAACTTTAGATACCGCAGTAAGAGTCTGCGCACATTCAACAATTTGAATACCTGATCATTCTTTCATAATCCTGAAGGAGAGAAGGTATCCCTCCTTTGATAGCCCAATGATCCATAAAAACCTGCCTAAAAAAATATCTTCAACAATTTCTTAAATTGTATAAAACTTGCTTCTGCTCTTATCTCTTGTGGAAGATTATTCCACAGCACAGGTGTCACCACATAATAAGATCTAGAGTTGGTAAATTCCCATTTGCCTCACTGTCTGAGGTACAATAATTCTTCAGATCAGCAAAGCCCTAGTAAAGGTATATGGGTCTACTAAATAATGTAAATAAAGAGGATAACTATCGTATGTCCTATATGCTAGTCTCAAAAGTTTAAAATTAATTTTGTACCAGACTGGCACCCAATGATATCTAACATAGGATTTGTATATATTTTGTTTCTGAAAGTCAAACTAGCAAGATGTGAATGTCATGAAGTCTATTTTCCACTTAGTTTTGGAAGTTTCAAAAACATTTTTTAAAGTAAATGCTTCTGATCTTCAGCTTCAGCACTATATCCGCTCACTACTATCTGCCTCATTGTCCTCAGAGGTAGTTAATACTGTTCAGGATTTGTTTGCTATCCTTCTTGATGTCCCTCCTTCCATTTCATTTTTTCACAAGAAACTGACACATGGTCTACCATTGAGAGACCTTTCTGATTTGGCTGCTTGCTGGAGTGCAGATTTCAATCGAGTTGAAGGAATGCCAATACATAAGAATAGCCTTACTGGGTCAGATCAAAGGTCCATCTAACCCAGTAGCCTGTGCTCATGGTGACTAATCCAGGTCACTAGTACCTAGCAAAACCCCAAAGAGTAGCAACATTCCATGCTACTGATCCAGGGCAAGAGGTGGCTTCCCCCATGTCTTTCTCAAAAACAGACTATGGACTTTTCCTCCAGGAAATTGTCCAAACCCTTCTTAAAACCAGCTATGCTATCCACTCTTACCACAACCTCTGGCAATGCGTTCCAGAGCCTAAGATTTTTATAAGAGACAAAAGTCACTTTTATCTTTCCTAACCCCCTCTTTTTTGTTCTTACCTTGAGTGTTTTCTTTCCTTTTAACAGATGTAGTTCCTTCCCGCTTACCCTGTTCCTGTATGTTTGGTAAACCCCAAATTATGTTTATGTATTTTAACATTGTTCAGTTTTTATTTTTGTATTTTGCCTCGAAACCTTGGAATAGGCGATTATATAAAATTTTTATAAAACTTGGAACTTAACTATTCTCTGAGTGAAAAAATATTTCCTCCTATTGGTTTTAAAAGTATTTCCCTGTAACTTCATAGAGTGTCCCCTAGTCTTTGTAATTTCTGACGAAGTGAAAAACTGATCTACTTGTACCCGTTCAACTCCACTCAGTATTTTATAGACTGTAATTATATCTCCCCTCAGCTGTCTCTTTTCCAAGCTGAACCTTTTTAGTCTTTCCTCATATGAGAGGAGTTCCATCCCCTTTATCATCTTGGTTGCTCTTCTTTGAACCTTTTCTAGTGCCATATCTTTCTTGATAAGGAGACCAGAACTGAATGCAATACTCCAGGTGAGGTTGCACCATGAAGCGATACAGAGGCATTATAACATTCTTAGTCTTGTTAAACATCCCTTTTTTAATAATTCTTAGCATCTCGTTTGCTTTTTGGGCCGCCGCCACATATTAGACTGGAGATGCGGATTGTCTATAATGACACCCAGATCCTTTTCTTGGGTGCTAAACCCCAAGGTGGACCTTAGCATCCGGTAACTGTGATTTAGGTTATGCTTCCCCATGTGCAACACTTTGCATTTGTCCACATTAAATTTCATCTGCCACTTGGACACCAAGCCTTCCAATTTCCTAAGGTCTGCCTGCAATTTTTCACAATATGCATGCGTTTTAACAACTTTGAACAATTTAGTATCATCTGTAAATTTAATCACCTCACTCATCGTTCCAATTTCCAGATCATTTATAAATAAGTCAAATAGCATTCCACCATTTACTCTCCTCCACTGAGAAAAATGACCATTTAACCCTACCCTCTGTTTTCTATCCAATTCCTAATCCACAACTGAATTATTTTCTTTTAGCCTACGTGTCTCAGAATAGACTTAATAATATGGGATTCCTGGGGTCTGCTCGGTGTATGAAATGTCACATCGAGTCAAACTTCCTGATCCATGCATTGTGGGGATGTGGCCCTATTGCTGCTTTTTGGAGGTCAATGACGAGATACCTTGATTGAATACTGCATCAACCTATTAAGTTCCACGTGGGGGGCATATTATTGGGTTAAAAGTCAGGCTTGGGAGTACAGGAGAAAGGTCCTAGAATCTGGGTGATCAAAGAAAAGCATCCTTCAATATTGGACACAACCCAGTTCCCCTTCCTTTTGGCATTGGAGGAACAAATTTCATGATCTCCTGCTGATGGAACTTAAAAGATCTGCAGCTGACTTTTAAATGTAGGAAACACTTTGTCCATTTGGGGGGGGAACACATACACATGCTGCATCTGAGAATCAGGGGGCATATTTTGAATCAGACAGCTTAGGGCACAGAAAACAAGGGATCCCCCTTATTGGGTTCCTGTTATAGTGAGGGTTTTTTTCCTCCAATCTTAGCTCCACACTGTAGTTTCTTGTTGTGTTTTTGATGCTTTGTTACTCCTCTTGGGATTCTAGGGTTAAGAAGAGGGGGAGGGAAGTTGTGAGGGATGGTTGGGAGGTTTGTTTTCTTCAGTAAGGTTTCATATGGGGTTTGGAGATTGGGGCTTTGGGGATAATTTATATTTGTATAACAGGAACTAATCTTTTGGTATACTTGTTTGTTCCTATTGCAGTTCAAGAAAAACCATTTCATTGTAAGGAAGGGGAGGGTGGGAGGAGGCTTGAAATTGTAAAATACTGAACATATCATCATTATTCATCATATGTTGCTTTTGTGCAAGGTTACTTGAATGTGACTTTGCCTAGCCCTGCACTCTTTTCTCACTATGTTCATATATTGCTCACAATGGGCTTACTGGTTATGTTTCAAAAAGGATACTGTAATGTTATTGTCGGCGCACTGATTGCGCTTCCCTTATGCTTCCTCTTCCCATGGAGTATAGTTGTCATTTGTCCTTTTTAGGACATGGCAGCTTATATGTACGTCTGTACTACAATTTATTGATCTTAAGTCATGCATACTGTACCTTCTCACACTATTCACATGTTGATATATGCAATAGCATTGTTGTCTCTCTGATTAATCTCTCCTACATCTCAGAATGGTAAAATTATTGTCTTTAAATGTCAAAGGGTTTAATAATCCCATCAAACGGAAAAAAATATTAGATTATGTTTCTAAAAAATCCCCAGATATTGTATGTCTTCAAGAAACACATTTAACTATGCCAGAATCAGCTAAACTGAAGACCAACTGGTCACTACCTGTTATTGCATCACCTGCTATCAATAAAAAGAATGGCACGGCTTTGTTGGTTAGAAAATGTGATCACATTAAAATAATATCCTATACTACAGATACTGAAGGACGTTGGATTCTTGCTAAGCTCCTCATTCATCAGAAAGAGATATCCTTGTTGAATATATATGCGCCTAATCAAGATAAACCAGAATTTTTTGACAGTCTTTTAGCCTCGCTGCTTGAAGATAAAGCGCATCATCATATATTAACTGGTGATTTTAATCTAATTTTGGATCCGGCTATTGACAGAAAATCAGCTGCTTCTCACAAACCTACCAGATCATGGCATAGCCTTCATAATTTAATCACTCAACTAAAATTAGTGGATCCATGGCGGCTCTTGAATGGGGAAGACAGGCAATATACTTTTTACTCTGCTCCTCACAACTCGTACTCGAGATTGGATTATTTCCTACTCAGTAACAACCTCTTGAATTCAGTATCACATGCAGATATTCATGAGATATCAGTCTCGGACCATGCTGCCATAGAATTAACTATTGATGGCGACTCCTTCTCATCAAAAGGGAAGACATGGCGGTTTAATAATGCTTTATTACTTGAAGAGGACTTCATGAAAGATGTTAGAGCGGCGATTTCTGAATACTTTAAGTTTAATACTACAGTTGATGTTAGTTGGCCGACCTTATGGGACGCTCTTAAAGCCACGCTCAGAGGCACCATTATTTCTTACCAGGCTCGTCAATCTAAACAGCACACCAAACAACTTTTAGTTCATGTAAACACCATTAAAGAATTGGAACGGAATCATCAAACTAATCCATCTGATATGAAAACCTTACAGCTGTTACATCATGAGAGACTTTGCTATAATTTACTACTAAGTAAAAAAGCTGGGAATGCTCTTTTCATGCAAAAAGCTAATTATCATTGTTCTTCAAATAAAGCTGGCAGAGCATTGGCTCAATATCTGAAAATTCAGGGGGAACGTTTAACTATATCTGCCATCAATGGTGAGGATGGGTCTATTACAACGGATCCTCTTTTGATCTCCCAATCATTTAGTCAATTTTACGAGCGGCTGTATACTTCGGAAGTCACCAATCCTGACCCCTCGAAGATATTGACAAAAGCACCTCATCCTACTCTTACAGGCGAGGATAACACGGTCTTATCTATGAATATAACAGAGGCTGATATTGGCCTGGTTTTACATCACATGGCTAAACGGAAAGCCCCCGGTCCCGATGGTTTCACATCTGAATTTTATGCTGCTTTTCAAAAGGAACTGGCTCCTCATTTAATTGACCTCTTTGATTACTTTATACGTACTGGAGATGTGAGAGGTACATTTACTGAAGCAAGCATTATAGTATTGCCCAAACCTGGCAAGGATCATCGTCAAGTGGCCAACTACCGTCCGTTATCATTAATCAATGTTGATGCAAAAATATACGCAAAAATCCTTGCATCCCGTCTGCAGTCCTTGCTTCCTAAATTAATTGGTGCTGATCAAAATGGCTTCATGTTGAATAGACTCTCCAGTGACAACTCACGCATGTTTGCGAACGTCATACTTCATGCTAATACACAAAAATCTCCACTAATGGCTTTAGCATTAGATGCCGAAAAGGCGTTTGATAGAGTGGAATGGGATTACCTCTTCATGGCTCTTCGGTGGTTTGGCTTTGATGATTCTTCCATTCAAATGATCAAAGTTCTCTATTCAGCACCTACAACAAATGTACGCATCAATGGTTATTCATCTGCTCCATTTAAACCAACTAGAGGTACGAGACAAGGGTGCCCTCTGTCACCCCTGCTCTTCAACCTGGCATTGGAGCCCTTCTTACATTCCATCAGAACTAATGATCGTATTTGTGGGGTACGCTGTGGAGAAGCTGAAGTAAAGTTCTCAGCATATGCTGATGATGTTCTCCTGTATTTATCTCCTGAGTCCATCCCTGCTCTACTCTCTCTTATCGATGATTTCTCCGTGATCTCTGGCTACAAACTAAACAACAGTAAAACGGAACTTATGCCCTTAAACTCTCATGTTCATAAGCATTTACTTACTCAATATGGTTTCCGATGGTCTGACTCATCATTGACTTATCTGGGCATCCCGTTTGGCAAGTCTCTAGACTCCACCATTGAAAATTGCACATCTCAGCTATTGCAGTCTATCAAGTCTCAAATTCTTAAATGGAATCCACTGAATCTTTCTTGGTGGGGTCGATTAGCATCGATCAAAATGGTGTTGACGCCTAAAATTTTATATACTCTGTGCATGCTGCCTACACTTTTACCCTTGTCGGTTTATAAACAACTGGAATCATTACTTACCAAGTTTTTGTGGAACAATAACACACCCAGAATTGCTCTACACAAATTAAAACAGGGAAGAAATAGTGGGGGTGTGAACTTCCCTGATCTTCTGGATTATC